>NW_008358632.1:96785-114797 GCF_000622305.1 Nannospalax galili | reverse complement strand
AGTAGCAGGGATATCAGAGTATAAGGGCTCTAGTCGGGGGAGGGAGGCTATGGGAGGGTGCTATCTGGGAAGTGGGTGTAAAAAAAATAAATTAATTAAAAAAATAAAAAAATTCTTCAAAGGAGAAATAAAAAAAAAGGCACACCATTGGGCGTGTCTTCAAGAGATTTTTCAGGGAGGATTAAGGGAGACCTTGCCCTGAATGTGAATGGGACCATCCCATGGACTGCTATCCAGGACTGAATAAAACGGAGAAAAAAGAAAGAGCCAGCTAAGTGCCAACATTCATGTCTAGTTTAGGGTTTTCCAAGTTAAAAGTGAGCTGCTGGTGAGGGAGGAGGGCTGCACCCTGTCTGGTCCCTTCTGCTCCGGTTCCCAGTTTGCTTCTGGAACCATTAACTTCTTTTCTAGAACAGTTCTACCAGAATGTTCCTTAGAGGCAGTGCTCTAGCAACTTGGTTTTCATCCATTGGGCTGTCTTGTTTATCTTTTCATGTTTGCTTTGTAGCCCTAGTGGTTTGATGCTACTCGAATTAGCTGGCTGATGCTGGAGCCATCTGTAACCCACATCAACCCTGGTGCTTTGAAGTTCAATGTACAATAAAACGTTCATTAAAAGATGCGGAATCATGAAAATGAAGTTACAGAAATGTTAACCAAGGATCATTTCCTGCTTCCTGTCTTCCTGTACCATCCTTAAAAAAATGCTCTGAAGAATTTATGTCACCATGAAAACCATGGGAAAGTTAAGGAAGGGCAGGGTTGAAATGAGGGTAGGACGAGGGTGGGATTCCTAAGGAGAGAGGTTGGCAGAGGCCCAGCCTGGTTTGTTTTTTTTCCCCATTGAGAACTCAAGGTCTAAGAGAAGAATTTAATCCATAAAAAAGTAGAAATGGATCTAGAATTCTTGTGACTGGTGGTTCAAATTCAGCATTTTATTTTCTTTTTTTAAGACAGGGACTCATATCCCAGGCTGGACTTGAATTTGCTATATAACCTGAGGATGACCTTAGACTTTTGATCCTCCTGCCTCTATCTCTCAAATGCTGGCATGTACCACTGTTCCTGGCTAATGCAGAGCTGGGGATCAAACACAGAACTTCATGCATGTTAGGGAGGCACTCTATGAACTAAGATACATACCCAGCCCCTGAATTCAGAGTTTTTAATACAAGTGACTCCAAATGGCTCGCCATAGCCCACAGGGCTGCAGCCATGTAAGAATGCCAGGAATTACTGGGCTCTGACTTCCAGGCTGGTGACTGGTGTTGGAATAAGCCTCCTGTCCACTTAAGAGGAGAGTAGAGAGGGAGAGAAGAGAAAGAGGAGAGCAAAAACAAAGGGGGTCACAGGGATGTGGTGGCTGATCACTAAAACTGCCCTGTATACTGTTAGTGGCTTGATCACTGTCACGGTGGTCAACACATTGTTGACTTTGCTAAGAAGTTGAGCTAGGCTTCTCCCTTCATGCCCTGTGATTCTAGAGGGCCTTCCTGTTGTTAAAGGAGGAGCAGTCCCAAGTGACCTTCCTGGTACATACATTGTCACTTGCCAAATAGGGGCCAGCACCTTTGCTTCCTGGCAGCCTGCTCCACCTTCAGGTCTGGAAACACATATACACACACACACATACACACACGCATGTACACACACGCACACACAGAGGCATATTGAACCTTGGTATCCAAAACAACAGGCAGGGCTGTCATCTCAGAGTGAGACGAACTCTTCTGTGGGGAACATTGTGCTTTTACACAAATACCTCTATGCCTGGGCAGAGAACAAGCTTTCACAGAGTGTATACTCAGCAGCATCTTTCAGGCCTCTGTTTTGAGAGACAAGTCTCCCTAGAGACTCTCTCGAGTGCATGACCATTGATGACCACTTAATTACTACTTGTTTTGATAGTAAGCAATATGCAACTATTTCTTGCTTTCCGCTAGAGGGTCACTGCACATGCACTTACCAGCCACTAAATCTTAGACTTAATGATGACAGTCCCAGATCCTACCAAGTGACCACGAGGACTTCAACAGGTCTAATGTCTAATAAGTAGCACTAGGTGGTATTCTGGACTGTGCAGCCAGTTCCACTCAGGTCTAGACTTACCCTCTCTCTCGAAGCCCACCTAAAGTTGAGTGTCATGAGTTCTGCGAACCTCTGCTCATATAGGTGAAGTAGCAGCACCAGGTACAAGCCTGAATTCATCAGCTCATTCTGTGCCTACATATGGAGAAAAAGCCTGTAAGTTCATCTACAAAATGCTCATGGGCTCAGCCATGGGGTGGAGGGTAGAGATGAGAAAGGGAGGAAGGGCTCAAGTCCAAGGCAAAGCCTGCCTTTGGGGACCAGAGGACAGAGCAGGAGGAGGCCCAGGGTGGAAGACCACAGCCATCCTCCTGTAGTTCTCGGCTACCTAGTGGAGGATGCTCTAAGAAAGTTCCATTTGCCAGGCTCAATCTCATTCTGCAGACATCTGAGAAGCTATGTATACTTAGCCTTGAGCCCAGGGTTGTGGGGAGCCCAGGGTAGAAAGCCTAGAGCTCACTGCCAGGAACCCATCATCTGCTAAAGTATTGCTACAGCAAAGAAACCAGTGACCAGCAGACTGGTTGAGTGTGACCTTGGAGGGGGCTGTTTCTGATGGTAGGTACCTGGAAGGTGCTAACGGATGGGGGGCAGGTAGGGAGAGCAGGTGGTGGAAAGAGCAGGGCATGGAGTGGGTAAAATTCTCTTCTGGTTGGTATGGCTGGAATATATGGGCAGGTGACTTTTTATTCTTTGAGAGTTTCATACATGTATATATGTATTTTGATCATATCCACCCCTCACCCTCTTCATCCTATTCCTTCCTAAATCCCCCACATCCCCTTCCCAATTTCATATCCTTTTCTTGTCTATCTATCTATCTATCTATCTATCTATCTATCTATCTATCTATCATCTGTCTGTCTGTCTATCATCTATCTATCTATCTATCTATCATTATTTATCTATCCATCATCTATCTATCTATCATCCATCATCTATCTACTATTCTATCATTATCTATCTGTCTATCTATCTATCATCTATCATCTATCTATCTATCATCTATCTATCATTATCTATCTATCATCTGTCTGTCTGTCTGTCTGTCTATCGGGACAATAAATCTATATTTATGTCTGTACTCATCTATCTATCATCTGTCTATCATCATCTATCTATCTATCATCTATCTATCTATATCTATCTACTATCTATCTATCTATCATCTATCTATTATCTATCTATCTATCAATCATCTGTCTATCTATCATCTATCAATCAATCTATCTATCTATCATCATCTATCTATCTATCTATTTATCTATCTATCTATCTGTCTATCATCTGTCTGTCTATCATCTATCTATCATCTATCTATCTCTATCTATCATCTATCTATCTATCTATCTATCTATCTATCTATCTATCATCTATCTATCTAATCTTTTTTATAAAGCCCTGAGTCCAATTAGTGCTACCCAAATGGGCATGAGTGTAGGGTCATCTGTTGGAGCATAGACAGCCCATCAGAAGCCACACTCTTGAAGAAAACTGACTCTCCCTGAGCAGCCATCAACTGCCAATAGCTCCTAATCTAGGGGTGGGGTCTTGTGAGCTCCTTCCCAATCCATGCTGGTGTTTTAGATTTCTACAAAGCTTTGGCACAGGCTGGGGAGATGGTGAATTGGGGACCAGATTAGGCAGAACCAAGTAGTTTGGGTACTGTGTGTGTGTGTGTGTGTGTGTGTGTGTGTGTGTGTAAGATATCTTTGAGCAGGATGGATATCTGAGGGCATGCTTTACAATCCTGACACATCTCAAGCGGGTTTCATTTTCCTTGGCTCCTTTGCCTAGAGAAAAGGTTCCAAACCCCAGTTCTGTACAGTCCCCCCTTTCTACCTGGGCTTAGTGGTAGGCTGTCCTGAGCCTTCTTCCTCCAGCTGGTCTAATCTCATTTGCCTCCCTAGACAGGGCATCCAGTGAGGATCTCAGTGGCATTGGGGACTTTGGGGCCTTTGCTCAGGCTTTCTTTGGTTTGTTGTTTTCAGGCATCTGTTTTGAATACCGTTCTTTTTCCTACCTGGCCATGTCCCCAACTTCCTTTCAGCTGTCACAGGTGTCACCTCCTGGGGGAGCCTTCCTGATGACCCTCATTTGACTCTCTTGGCTCCCAAACATCTGTCTTTACTTTGTGCTGCACATCTTGCGTTTGTTAATGCTTCTGCTTTTTTTTTTTTTCAGTAGGTGGGCTGTGTTTTCTCCTCCCTGATGCTTGGAGCAGGAGCTGTCTAGGGAAGGTCTGGCTGTCTGGCCCCTCTGCCCGTCTTTAGCTCCCTGGCTGTGCTGCAGGGCCCTTCCTGGATCTTCAATAATCAACAGAACTAGTAATGACTTCCCTCTACAAGGAAAGGAGGAGAACGCCCTTTTGTTACTTGTCCTTGTGCCAAATCCCATGGGCACACGTGTGTGTGTGTGTGTGTGTGTGTGTGTGTGTGTGTGTGTGGCAGGGGGTTAGATGGATCAGCTTATGCTCTGGGATCCACCCAGCCCCTGCAGAGGGCATGACCCTTTACAACAGCCCTGGGAAGGGTCAGAACTGTGACTATGTCCAGGATAACAAAGCATAGACTTGACACGGTGGCCGTCTCAGGAGAGTCATCTTCTTCCTGAGGAGCTTCTTTGCTGGCCATCCCTTCCTGTTCCCACTAGATCAAGGACAACTCAGGAAGCTGGCACAGAACACATGTTCCCCAGAACCAAATGGCTGCCAGGAAAGGCTCAGAGGCTGGGCAGGATCGATGCACCCTTCCTTCTGTATCTGGCCATTGCCGGTTCTTGCTGCGACACTCGACCTCAAGGTCAGTGTGTGAGGCCTCTGCGCTGTCCATCTTCAGAGGCAAAACCACTGTCTTTTGCAGATAGGCTTCTATTATTGGCCCTTGATTTTCTTTTTTCTTTGCAGACCTTGCTCTAAATCAAGCAACTTGCTTGTTTTCAGGGTTTCCATTTTATCTGTCTCCTTTCACTTCCCCCAAGAGTCTATGCCTGCTGCCTCCTTTCAGGATGGTCTCCAAAGCTGCCTCCTCTAGGAAGTCTTCCTAAATGTGTCTTTTAATTCCTCCACCCTAGCCAAGCCTATCCCTCACTGGTTGTCCTGGCCGAGAGTTTTCTCTCTTTGCCAGGGGGCCCTTTCTGAGCAGACTCTGGCGCAAAATGGCAAACCAACCAGCTAGAAAATGGCTTGGAACGTTCAGGTTTGTCAAAGCATTCAGGGAGATCATTTACTTTTTATGACTCAATAAGGCCCGGAGGCATGCAAATGGGAAAATATCCACTAATGTTTTCTGCAGATAATTTGAAAAGTCACATCTAGCAGATTGCCTCTCTTCTCTGTTCTGTGGGAGGGAACCTGTCACATGGAACCATAAATCTCCTGGCCTTTCTCCTTTTCAGAATGAGATCCTGACATGGGCTCCACTGGCCAATCAGAGAGGGCATTGGTAGGTGACCCAGAGTCACCCTTTCTACCCATAATCCACAAGTAGGAGAATCTGTTCACTGAAACAGTTTCTTCACAGGGGCCCATGGACCATATTTTGGGGCCTTATTTATTGGAGTGACCCTTGACCCGATCACATCACACTCTGCCTCTCATGTGGAGTTCCATCTGTCACCAGACTGAAGGGCTGAGGGCAGAAGAGCAGTGATGACCCTCAAAGAGGCAGTGAACAACCGTTCTAGAGAGTGGCTCTTCCTACGAGCCGCTTTTCTCTTTTTCCCCTGTTCCTCATCCTTTGTTTTCTTTAAAATTCTTAATTTATTATTGCACTTGTGTGTGTGCATGTGTGCATGGTGTGTGTGGGAGGGTGTGCATGCTGCAATGCACTTATGGAGGCCAGAGGACAACCGTGTGGTGTAAGTTCTTGCTTTCCACCTTCACCTGGGTTCCAGGGATCAAACTCAGGCTGCTAGGCTTGATGAACCATCTAGCTTTCCCTGCCTTTGTTTCCTCCTTCCTTTTCTTTCTTCCTTTTAGAAAAGGTTTATTTTATGTGTATGCATGCTTTGCTTGTGTGTGTGTGTGTGTTGTGTGTGTATGTGTATATATGCACCATTTGCATGCAGTGCCCACAGAGGCCAGAAGAGGGCATTAGCTCCCACTGGAGCTGGAGTTACAGGCAGTTGTGAGCTACCATGTGGGTGCTGGGAACTGAACCCATGTCCTCTGCAAGAGCAGCCAGTGCTCTTAACCACCGAGCCATCTCTCCAGCCCCTTCCTTTGCTTCAGTAGTCTTTGTGGTCAAGAGATTTGCTAGTATGGAAAGTCTCAGCTTCCAGGTAGTGCCTGGGAAGATGCTGAGAACCTGGCTGACTCTTTTACTGTCTTCAAGTTCATGTTCTGGAGATGGTCGCAGGCCTGAAGGTGATTAGGTGCCTGCATGTGTCAAAGGACATCTGTCCTTGGCTGAGATAGAACAAGGCAGGGCCTGTGCTATACAGGAATGACTGCCAGAGGCCACCAAGACCCATTTGTGTGCCAGAGCAAACATGGCAGGAGCGCATCTCTGGGAGACAGAGGGCGTGGTTCTGAAAGTGCTGAGGGTAAGATGGACAGCCCAGGGCCATGGGATACTATGACTTTAGGTAAAAGATTTTAGTTGTACAGTGCGAGAATAACTCCAATTTATAAAGGGGGACAGGTAACCTCTGTTCTGCCTGTTTCCTGCAGGCGTTATGTAAATTGAGCTAACACAGGTGGCCCTGATACTTTGCAAAACAAATATATCCTGCAGGAGGCAAGAATTAAAGGTAGGATTCCAGGTACATTGTCTGTGCCTAAGGCCTGTGGACCACTTGTTTGCACCTGGACTTCTGGTGCCTGGCCCAGTGCCTGGGGCATAGTGTGCTCAGTAAACAGTTGCACAGGTGAAGCAACAAAAACAGAAGGTAGAATTATCCGTGTGCCTTGTTCTGACCCTCCCATGCTGTGCTATTGCTTCCCTTCTCCATTAGAAGGCTGCTGACTGTTGGTCTTGGGTACCCTGGTAATTCCCAGTACTGTGTGTGACATACAATAAATTGCTCAATAAATTTTTGTGTGTTTGAAATGGTCTTCTTGTAGCCCCAGTTGGCCTAGAACTTGCTATGTAGAGCAGGCTGCCCTTAAACTCATCAGGGATCTGCCCTTCTGCCTCCCAAGTGTTGGGATTTAAAGTTGTGTGCAACCATGCCTGACTCAAAAAACATTTTAAGAGTTAAACTTTTATGTTACAGGGATTTTCCCACAAAAAAAAACAAATGACACCTAGTTCTATCTTGGACCAATTGAACTGGAGTTACACCTGCTCATCATTTTAATAGGAAAAAAGACTTGCAAATAAGGTTAAAAGCTGTTATCTGGGGGCTGGAGAGATGGCTCAGGGGTAAAGAACACTGATTGTTCTTACAGGAGACCCGGGTTCGAATCCCAGCACCCACATGGCAGCTAACAACTGTCCGTAACTCTAGTCCCAGGGGATCCAACAGCCTCTTCTGTCCTCCGTGGGGATTGCATGACACGGGTGCACTTACCTACATGCAGGCAATACATACACACATACATATAAAAAATAAATAAATAAAAAGCTGTTATCTGGGGTGGAGATTTTACATGATTTTGTTGTTGATGTTGAGAGAGAGAGAGAGAGAGAGAGAGAGAGAGAGGATCTTGTGTAGCACATGCTGGCCTCAAACTTGCTGTGTAGCCTTGACTTTCTGATCCTCCTGCCTCTACCTTTTGAGGGCGGGGATTACAGGTATGTACCACCATACCTGGTTTTATGTAGTGCTGGGCATCCAGCTCAGGGATTTGTGCATACCAGGAAAGCACTTTACCAGCTGAGCTTTGTTCCCAGCCCTGAATTTTGTTTTTGGTTTCTTTTGCTGTATAGGGAATTGAACCTAGGGCATCACTCATGCCAGGCAAGTACTATACCACAGAAGTACAGCCCCATTTGATCCTTATGCATGTGCGCACACACACACACACACACACGCACGCACACACATGCACACGCGCACACACATGCGCACACGCACACACGCACACCCCACACCTCACACACACGCACACCCCCCCACACACGCACACGCACACCCCACACCTCACACACCCTGCTGTACCAGGGTTCAAACACAGCCTCACCATACCAAGCAGGCACTCAGTAACTATATAAGCAAACCCTTTGCAAGACTTTTATAATTACAGTGAACAAAGCGAGTGAGAAAATAAGACAAATTGTTACTTGGCTAGCGAGTGAGCTGAGGTCCAGGAAGAGCCAGGAGAACTGAAGCCAGTTCCCGGCAGCTTGTAGTTTTTGGTCTTTCTTTGTATCTGTCTAGAGTTGGCAGCAGCTAGCCACTGCTCAAGAGAGGAAGCCATTTGCCATGGTTTCAGTGGGAGAAGAAGAGATTGCCTGGAAGTCCCGGGGCCTCTCCCGCTGGGCTGTGCCCTCAGCACCTGGGGACGTGCTGAGTGTCTACTGCTTCTTACAGAGCTTTGTGTCAGGCAACAGCTAAGTCGGTGTTTGTCCATGGAAAGTTTCTGAACCTGTCAGCATCACATACTCCTGTCTCAAGTTGAATTTGGACTGTTACCAAACTATTAAATTGACCACAGGCCATTGGAATAACCAGACCCCACTCTGAAAGTGTGAGCATTTGATGGCTTCCCACCAGTAGGTCAAAGTTGGTGTGGCACACCGCACACATCATCTCCTAGGATGATGGTGCTCCCACCAGAGTGGATCTGTAGTCTGGTTTCTACATGTGATGATAATGAAGAGCATTTTCAAAAGGCTTGGATGACTAGTCAGGTTTCTCACAAAGCTCATTCAGGTAGGCACAGTAACTACTGGCCATTTCTACTTTCCACTCAGCTCTGTGTCAGAGGCTGACCCCATGGAGACATCACCAAGCTCCCTGTCCTAGTTTATTTCTCCACTGCTGTGACAAAACACTCTGACCATAGGCCAGTCCAATGAAGGCAATTCCCCAGTGGAGGCTCCCTCAACCCAGGTGTGTCAAGTTGACACTAAAGCTGTCCAGCACACTCCTTTACCCTCTGGTTTCCCAGTAGGTTTGGCTGGCAGGAGACCAGAGAGTAGAGGTTAAGCTGGGGTGTTTGTTCTTACTGTTCCCCCAACTGGACAGTGGGGTGACCATGGCGGCTTCCTCTTCTGAGCAACTCCAGTTCTGATTCTGGTGAGTGCCCTTTGTCCCTTCAGGGGTTGGGGGGGTGTCATGCTGGTATAGTCTGTTGTAGTTTTTGTCTCTGTTACTGTGACAAACACCATGACCAAAAACAACTTGGGGAGGAAAGGGTTTGTTTGGCTTACATGTTACTGTCTATGTTGAGGGAAGCTAAGGCAGGTGCCTGGAGGCAGGAGCTGAAGCAGAAACCCTGGACGAATGCTGCTTACTAGCTTGCTCCCTCAGACTTGCTCAACTACTTTTTTTTTTAAATTTTATTATTTTTATTTTATGTGTATGAGTGTATTGCCATGTCATGCAATGCTGCAGAGGTCTGAAGAGGGCTTCAGATTCCCCCAGAACTGGAGTTAAGGACAGTTCGTAGCTGCCATGTGGATGCTGGGAATTGAACCCGAGTCCTCTGCAAGAGCAGTCAGTGCTCTCAACCGCTGAGCCATCTCTCCAGCCCCTCAACTACTGTTCTTATACAGCCTAGGCTCACCTGCCCAGGGACAGCAGTTCCCACAGTGGGCTGGGTCCTCCTACATCAATTAACAACCAAGAAGATGCCCCACAGACATGACCACAGGCCAGTGTGAAAGAGGAAATTCCTCAACTGAGGTTCCCTCTTCCCAGGTGACTCTAGTTTGTGTCAAGTTGACAAAAAACTAATTAGTACAGCTGCGTTTCTCTCTCCTCTCTCTCTCTCTCTCTCTCTCTCTCTCTCTCTGTGTGTATGTGTGTGTACCTATTCACGTGGAGGTTGATGTTGGGAATCATCCTTCATTGCTCTTCCAACTTATTGAGGAGGGTCTCTCAATAAAACCTAGAACTCACTGATATAGCTAGTTTAAGTATCCAGTGAGCCCTGGGGATCCCTTGTCTCTGTTTCCTGAGCACTAGGATTAGGCGGGCTGCCACCCCCACCTGGCATTTGCACAGGTGCCTGGGATCTGAACTCTGGTCCTCATGCCTGCACAGCAAGCACCTTCTGCACCTTACCCACTGAGCCATCTCTCCAGTTCCTCCCTCCTCATTTTGGCTCAGATGTCTAATGTTTGCAGAAAAAGGCCAATGGTGAAGCCAATGTAAATTCCCTCTAAGGGGACATTTGGATCAACAATGATTTTACAGTTTTAAAGTTAGATGCTTCACAATCTTGATTCTTTTTTGAATTGTTATGATGAGGGAGGGGTAGTTTTAAGCTATAATGGTATTATTGGTCTATATTCATTTGATGAGTGTTTAGTGACTGCTTATTTTCTGCATTGTTCTACATCAGAACCATGTATTACAATACAATCAGAGGCAGAAATGCAAACCACATACATAATTTAAAAAATTATAGGAGCCACATGAGAGAAAAAGAAATCAGTGAAATTAATACAAACAAGGTATTTTATTAACCTAGTATATCCAAAATATCATTTCAATATATAATTACAGATATATGTTGCTTAACCACAGGGATGCATTCTAAGAAATGTGTTATTAGGCAATTTCATTGTTGTGTGACTACCACGAAGTGTACTTACACAAACCTAGGGCATAGCCTGCTACACATAGAGGCTACATGGTACACATAGCATACCACATGTGCAAGTCCAGATTCTCTTGAAAGGTCCCTAAGCAGAATGGGGCTGTAGTCCAAAATTATTAATGCAATAGATTTTTATATGTAATATATACTATTTAAATTAAGATTTTTTTATGTGTATGAGTGTTTTGCCTACATGAATGTAAATGTACCACAGGTGTGCCTGGTTTCTTCAGGGACCAGAAAAAGGCATAAGAGCTCCTGAAACTGGAGTTACAAATGGTTGTGGGCTACCATGTGGGTTCTGGGAATTGAACCTGAGTCTTCAGCAAGGGCAATCAGTGCTCTTAACTGCTGAGCTATCTCTCCAGCCCCTATATTTAGAATTTAAAAATTATATTCATCTATGTATGTATGTATGTATGCATGTATGTATGTATATACGTGTGTGGGAACATGAGCGCCACAGTGCTTGGGTAGAGGTCAGACAACAACTTTCAGGAGTTGATTTTCTCCTTCCACCATGTGGGTCCCAGGATCAAATTCAGATTGTTAGGTTTGGCAGCAAGCACCCTCTCCCCACTAAGCCATCTTGCCAGCCCCATAATATGATATTTAAAAACAAAATTTTGGTATTAATTCTTTGTTTAAGAAAGCCTTTGTTCCTCCTCCAATTGTGAGGAATAATTTTACGAGGTGCAGAATTCTAGGCTGGCTAATTATTTTAAGGATTTCATTCTATTGTGAGGTTTCTGGGATGTTGAATGCCAGTTTAACCTTTGCTTTCATATAGGGAAGATGGTTTTTCCCTTCCTCTTCCTCTGGGAACTTTTCATTTATCTTTTACTTTTCCTCTCCGCCCCCCTTGCATCTGTCCTGCTTTGTGTGCTATTAAGTTTCTGCTTTGCTGTTTAATATTAAGTTGGGTGAATTTCTCAGTCCTATTTTCTTTGACAATTCATTCTCAACCCTTTCCCTCTCTCATCCCCTCCCTCTCCCATATCAGTCAATATTGCTTCAATCTCTCCCCTCCCCCTTGGCATTTCCATTGTGTACATGTTACACTGCTAGAGTTTAGATGTCAAGGTGACATCCAGAGTCCATGTGCTAAGAGCTTAGACACCAGGAGACACCATGGGAACATGACAAGGCCTAGTGGGAGATCCTCAGACCTTGGAGGATGTGTCCTGCAAAGGGCCTGTAGGGACCTGCTTCTGTCTCTGTGGTTTTTGTTTATTTGTTCGAGATAGGGTCTCCCTGTAACCCCTGCTGGACTGAAACTCACTATGTAGACCTGGCCTTTATCTTACAGAGACCTGCCTGCCTCTCTGCCTCCCAAGTGCTGGGATTAAAGCATGTGTCACCACCTTTTTTTTTTTTTTTTTTTGATATAAGGTCTCACTATTTAACCCTGGCTAGCCTGGAACTCACAGAGATTCACCAGACTTTGTCTCCCCAGTGCCTGAGCCACCATGTCTGGCCTACTTCTCTCTCTCTCTCTCTCTCTCTCTCTCTCTCTCTCTCTCTCTCTCTCTCTTTTTCCTCTGGCCAGGAAATGAGCTTGTGACACGCACGCACGCATGCTGTGTCTCTGGCACCTTCCAACAGCCGAAAGCAATGAGTTTACTCTATATAGGACTGGAACCTCCAAATTATGAGCCAACTAAATCTTATCTCTTTATAAGTTAATGGTCTCAGGTATTTTGTTATAGGGACAGGAAACTAATATATAACTTAAAAAATTACATTATTATTTTGTGTGTGTACCATGACGTGTGTATGTACCATACTGTGCATGTGGAAGTCAGACAACAACTTGTGGGAGGGAGTTGGTTCTTTCCTTCCATGAGGGTCCCAGGGGTCAAACTCAGGTGGCAAATGTTTTTACCCACTGAGCCATCTCTCCAGCCCTACATACAGTTTTTGTATAATTGTTTCGAAGTTCTTAAATACCATTCTCCCCTCTTGTAGTATCTTTTTTTCTTTGCTTTTCCAGTTCTGACAAAGCATTCCTCAAATTCAGAAATGCTTTCCTCAGCTGTGTTGGGTCTACTAATCAGCCTATCAAAGACGTGCTTCTGTTACGCACCCTTACCTCTATAGCATTTCTTTTACCTAGAATTTCCATCTCTGCCTGTGTTAAATGGTCTTGCACACTGTCTGTTTTTCCAAGCACTTAGCTGATTAATCACAGTTGCTCTAAACTCCTGGCCTGGTAATTCCATAATCTCTGCCCTCTGTTCTCAAGCTTGCTCTGCGTCTGTAAATGGTGTTTTAAAATTTTTAGTATATCTTATAACTTTTTCTTTTGAGCAGGGTGTCACAGTGACTCAGGCTGGTCTAGAATTCAGTATGTAGCCCAGGCTGGCCTCAAACTCATGATGATCTTCCTATCTCAGCCTCTGGAGTGCTAGGATTACTGGTGGATACCACTACACTGGCACAACTTTTTCTTGATAGCTGGAGATGTCCTGCTGGGTAGTGAGAGCTGCTGTCAGTAGGCCTTTAGTACTATGGCCTTGAGGTGTAAGAAAGAAGGCATCCTGCACTCCTCTGAGTAGGTCTCAGTGTGTCAGGAGCTCAGCCTCTGGCCCATGAACTTCATACACGCTCTTTCGTCCCCTCAGCAGATGGTGGTGGGGGGGGCTGGAGTTGGTATTAGGTAAGGCTCTGGTTAAATGTTTTCTTCTAAGGGCAGATGTTAAGAAAAGGGACTCAGGAAGTACCATAGTATTTTTCTCTGATCCCTGTAAGAACTTGGCTGAGTTCCTACAGCTAAAACTCACAAAAATGGGGGCTAGCAAGACGGCTCAGTGGGTAAAGGTGCTTGCCATGTAAGTCTGGTGACCTGAGTTCCACCCCTGGGACCCACATAAAGGTGGAAAGAGAGAACTGACTCCACAAAACTGTCTGCTGACTTCCATATGTGTGCTGTGGCATGTGCACACCCCCAGCCCCCAATGTCATGCAAGCACACAAACAATAATAATAAAATTAAATTTAAAATTCACAAAAATGCGGGAGCAGCGGGGTCCCTCTGGAGTTCATAAAGATGTGTCTACACTGAGCCTGCACACCCCTTACAGTGCAGATCTCTATGCCCAGCACGGTTCCCACACGGGGTTCTGCACACGAATCTGTCAGTTGTGTTCTTTACCCATCACTGGGTCTCTCTGAGCCACAGCACTGGTTCATCTTGTCATCTCACTTTTCTCACAGATCTAAGAAGAGCTGTTGACTCTCCTGTTTGCTCAGTTTTATATGTGGCTGGATGGTGGTGACTTCCAAGTTCCTTCCATGCTGAACAGGGACATGTATTCCATCTCTGAAATATGATGTGTGTGCTATGGTAGGGAGACAGCTGTGTGCTTCCCCAATGGGTTCTCATCCGACTTTTAATCCCCATTGCTATGGTTTCAATGAGTGGTGCTCCCAGAGATCCATGTGTTAGAGGCTTGTTCTCCAGGGTAGCCCTGTTGGGAGGTGGTGAAGCTGTTAGGAGGTGGGACCTGAGGTCACTTAGTGCATGTTCTTGAAAGTACCTTGTGCCAGTTTCTTCTCTTTTCTCTCTGCTTCTTGGCTCCTAAAGTGAGAAGTTAGCTCTACCACACACTTCTGCCACGTTGTGCTGCCCTCAGCAGAGGCCCAAAGTAATGGGGCCATTCAGCCTTATACTGTAGCCTCCAGAACCTCGAGCCAAAGCAAACCTTTCTCTCTATAAGTTAATCACTTCAGGTATGTGCTGGGTAGCTTTAGTGTCAACTTGACACACTTGGGTAGAGGGAGCCTCAATTGGGGAGTTGCCTCCACTGGACTGGCCTGTGGCCATGTCTGTGGGGCATCTTCTTGATTGTTGAGTGATGTGGGAGGGCCCAGCCCACTGTGTGTGGTGCCACTCCTTGGCAGGTGGTCCTTTATTGTATAAGAAAGTGGGCTGAGCTTGGGCCAGGGGAGCAAGTCAGTAAGCAGCATTCCTCCACAGCCCGTGCTTCAGCTCCTGCCTCCAGGTTCATGCACTGGCTTCCTACCTTGGGCTCCCTCATTGACAACTGTGACCTGGGAGATATAAGCCAAATAAACCCTTTCTTCTTCAAGTTGGTATTGGTCAGAGTGTTTTGTCACAGCAACTGAAAGCAAACTAGAGCAAGGTATTTCATTATAGTGACAGAAGGCTGATTAATACAACCACTGTGAAATGTGAAGATAGAAATCTTATCTGGGGAGAGGAAAGGACCAGTGAGAGGTCAGAGAGGAAAGGGGGTGTGTGTGTGTATGTGACTATGAGCAGAGTACAATGATTTTATATACATATATATGAGAATCTCACAGTGAAACCCATTGTTCTGTATGCTAACTAAATAATAATAATAGCAATAATAAAATCCTCAAAAAAGGTGGAAAGCTAATCTGACTCTAGTGTTTAAAGAACCATTGGGAAGGGATAGGGTTGAATAAGGATATCGAAATGAAGGGCTGTGACTGGATTCTAGTGGACTTATAAGAAGAGGGAGAGAGATCGGAAGACATATGCACATGTGTGCTCCCTCTCCCTTGTCATGTGATACCATGAATCTGCTGGTAAGACCATTACCAGGTATTACCCTGAGCTACAGAAAACTGTGCGGGGCGGTGGGGCAGTGGTGGGGAAGGCAGCAACATGAATAGCTACTATTCTTGAAGCCCCAAGTCTGTTTTCTTTATAAAGTTGCCCAGCCTCACATTTTGTTACAGTATTGAAAAATAGACTAATACAGTATACATTTAATATGAAATTTTGTGGCATTTTACTGGCTCTTTTTGCACCAGGTATTTGAAATTAGGTACATATTTATTATAACATGTATTGATTAAAGCTAGCCAACTCATTAGCCATGTGTGGCTTGTGGCTTCTATATTAGAGAGTATAGTTTTAAATACGAGATTGTTTACCTGAGAATTAAGTGATTAACTTTTACCTTGGGCATAAATCACCTTCCCACCTGAGGTTAATTAATTTTCATGTTCTCAGAAATGTAATCCAAATGCCCCAGGAGAGTTTTCTCCACTCATCCTTTCCCAAATTCACCAGGTATTAAAAAGCCCACAGTAAAGCAGGGCCTTATTACCCAGAGTTACTTGGTATTTAAGTTGGGGACCATTTCTTCCAAGACCTTCAATTGTTTTCTCTTGTTGGTGTTGAATTACTTCAGCAAAGTTGGACATGGAACTAGCCCAGGCTTTCTTGCTATTTGCATGCTTTTAGTTGGCCACTCCAGATCCCTGCTTTTGTTCTTGACAGCAGGTAGATGGCAACCCAGGAATCAAGACCTCCTAAGAGTTAACTCTCCTGTGCTCCTATTTATTTATTGAGACAGGGTCTCCCTATAGTCCCAGCTGGCCTAGAACTTGCTATATAGACCAGGTTGGCCTTGATCTCATAGAGATCTGCCTGCCTCCAGTGTTCTAATTTAATGACCGACCTCAAAGAAGTCAGCCAGGCATTCTCAGATTCATGTCACACACAGGCTTTCCACTTCCTTAGACCAGGAGAGTGTGTTTCTTCCTGCTTGTATTTCTAACTTATTTTATTGAAGATTTATTTTTATTTTATTGTATGAGTGTTTGCCTGTATGTATGTAAGTCTACCATTTGTATGCAGTGCCTGCAGAGGCCAGAAGAGGGTGTCAGATCCCCTGGCACCGGAGTTATGGATGGTTGTTAGCTACTGTGTGGGTACTAAAAACTGAACCGGGGTCCTCTGCAAGAGTAGCCAGTGCTCTTAACCACTAAGGCATCTCTCCAGCCCCTCTAATCTACTTTAAACCAGAGACAAAGTGGCTGTGAGTGTGTCTTACCCGGGATTGCTGGTGCTTGTGGTAGAATTCAGTCATGTTAAAGTCATCCAGGTCGACGAGCAAGCCTTGCTTACACATCTCACAGGTCTTCACAGTGCCTAGATCTGCTCCTGATGAGAGTAACAAGTATATATATGTAAGAGCATAGATGGGAAGTTTTTACACACACACACACACACACACACACACACACACACACACACAATTTTATGTTCTATATAACCCTGAGTCTGTTTGTGTTGGCATTTTGGACAGGTAATATTTTGAGATTGAACTTGTGTGTGTTATGAATTCCAAGCTTCAGTGACTTTCTTTTAAAGTCAGTCATCTTCTGTAGCAAATGACCTTGAATCTGAGATCTGAACATTTTTCCCTTTGTAATCATTTATTATGCAAGCCTCATGCAAGTTGAAATTCCCATGACTTTTAAATAACAGGTCTTGTTTCTATTTAAATATATAAACATAATGGTTCATAAAATTGGAATTGCTACACGGAAGCTGAGACTCTAACACAGGTGTTTGCAACAAGAGTGAGTATTGGGCCTACTCCTCCCCCTCTCCCATGTAGACCTACCATAGAACCAGGTAAAAAGAATTAGTGAGGACTAATTAGTTGGCAAACGCTCTCCTCAGTTGATGGCTCTGGCTACCAAAGCTTTGCCTTTGCTCCCACCCAGGTGAGCTTTCCACCCGAGGAAAGCGAGGGAGCAAAGGCCCAGGGTATGGATTCTAGTTACCATGTAGGAAGACTGAGTTCAGCCTCACTTGGGAAAAAAACAAGAGAAGGCTTCTGAGCATTCTGGGCCAGTCCTTCTCTCAGTTTGCTCTACTTCCTCAAGGCAAAGGCAGAAGCTAGGGGCTGGAGACATGGCTCCGTGGTTAAGAGCACTGGCTGCTCTTACAGGACCCAGATTTGAATCCCAGCACCCACATGGCAGCTAACAACTGTCTGTAACTCTAGTTCCAGGGGAATCCCATGCCCTCTTCTGACCTCTGTGGGTACACTTACATACATGTAGGCAATACACTCATACACACACACACACACACACACACACACACACACACACAGGGCAGAAGCTTCAAATGGTGGCTGTTCTGTCTATACGAGAAGTGCCACGTTTCTCCCTTGTGGAGCTGCTGCATTTAGTTTATTTTACTCATTAGAAAACACATTGGTTACCTGCATCTATTTAGTAAGCAGGGCTTTGCAGGTTTATGCCTGAGTTCTGTGTCTCCATTGTGGATATAAAAGCACAGTAAATAATAGGGACTTTCAGAGGTCTAGGATGATCAGTAATCTCTTTTCTATATTCGTGTGGTTTTCCCTTTTCTTTCTCTTTCTTTTCTTTCTCCTTTCTTTTCTTCATTCCCTCTC
>NW_008358632.1:91639-96722 GCF_000622305.1 Nannospalax galili | reverse complement strand
TTATCCCATTAGTATGTATTCCCCATAATCCTGCTGAACGCATCACACATGCATTACCTGCATGAGCATTTAACATCATTTCATAACACATGTCATAGGTCCTTTTTCTTTTCTTTTTTTTTCTGTACTACCTAGTTGTTTAATTGTCTTAGATTTCTAGAAAGAGAAAGCATTGTAGGACTATTGTAGAACACAGTCCTCTGAGCAAAATTGTCACTCAGATCACCAGTGGCTGCTTGCAAGAGTCCATCACGAATGGACCTGTGGTCTGTTGACACTGACACTCCCTCAGAGGAGGAGGGAGTGCTCCCAGGCATTTTCATGCAATTCTCCCCTAATTGCACAAAGTGGGGGTCTCTTGAGGTGCTAGAGTACATAGGCTGGGGGAGGTTAATTGATGGGGGCACCATCTATGCAGCTCTGGAGAAGCCATTATCCATTTTGGGTGAACACTTCCCAGTGTGTTGGCTTTGGGGTCACCCATGCTCCTGCCAGGAACCCCTCACCCATGCTATGTAAGTAAGTTCAATAAATTCACTGGTTCCCCATGGGGTACTTAGTGGAACTGTACTTTGGTTTGTGGTTGAGGCCTTATGAAGGGGGGCAGACACCGTCTGTGCCTCCCCAGGGAAGAAACAGCCACAACAATGGAAGAGTCATTAGTAACCAAAGCCTATAACCCCCCACCCCCTGCCATGTGGACTGAGTTCTTTGCTTGTAGATTTGCATTTAAGCATCTCGGGATTGATTCTATATTTCTCTTGCATGGAGACAAAGCTTCAGGGATAAGATAGTTAATGTGATTATTCCACATGTCCATTCTCTGATTACATGGTATGCTGTCTTTGATGAGGAGGTGCAGCTATACCCAATAGGAACAGGGTAAAACTCTAGATCTCCTTCATGGCTGGGAACAGATAAGGATAGAAGAAGGGAGAAACAGGGTCTAGCTGAGGGGCAAAGATTCCAGGGAGGGTTGTTTGAAAGATACAGCAGCCATTTTCTAATTGAGCATCACATTGACAGCCATGATGGAGCCCCTCCCCCAGTTAGACACTCAACACCCCCTTCATTCCTAAAGCCATGCTTTGAAGACACCTTCAAGAACACTCCAGCCGACCTCCTGATATGTTTACAATGAGGCAGTTGCCTCCTGGGGGAGTTGAGAAGGAGCTTCACACCCAGTTATAAAAACAGTCTGAAAAAACTGGCACATGGAAAGCTCTTTTGTTTAGTAGTGTTCTAGAAAATCAGATCAACACTCCATTTTAAAAAAAATTTTTTTATTTTAATTTTATGTGCATGAGTGTATTGCCTGCATATATGTGAGTGCACCCGTGTCGTGCAATGAATGCCTCAGAGGTCAGAAGAGGGCTTCAGATTCTCCTGGAACTGGAGTTAAGGATGGTTTGTAGCCGTCATGTGGGTGCTGAGAATTGAACCTGGGTCCTGTGCAAGAGCAGTCAGCTCTTAACTGCTGAGCCATCTCTCCAGACCCAATACTCTTATTTTTTAACTTTAAAAAATTTCTTTTACTTTTTATGTGTATGAATGTATTGCCTGCATGTATGTGTCCTGCAGTGCCCAAGGAGGACAGAAAAGAGTGTTGGATCCCCTGGAATTGGAGTTATGGATGGTTGTTATCCACCATGTGGATGCTGGGATTCAAACCTGGGTCTTCTGCAAGAACATCCAGTGCTTTTAACTGCTAAGCCATCTGTCCAGCCCCTTATTTATTTGTTTGTTTGTCTTTTTGAGACAGGGTCTCCCTGTAGCTTCCAGCTGACCTGTAACTCACTATGTAGACCAGGCTGGCCTTGAACTCACAGAGATGCACCTGCCTTTGCCTCCTGAGTGCTGAGATTAAAGGCGTGCGCCACCGCACCTGGCTGATTTTTTAGCAAGATTTGTTTTTGTTTATGTATATGTGTCTGTGTGAGTATGCACACATGAGTGCAGATGCCTGCAGAGGCCAGAAGGGTCCCCTTGGAGCTGGGGTTACAGGTGGTTGTAAGCTGCTTGACATGACCACTGAACCATCTCTCCAGCCCCTTGTGAGGATTCTCAGGTGACACCTCTCCCCGCTCCTCCAAATAAAAAGACTTGTGTTTGTGACGGTGTCTCATGAGGGGCCTTCAAATGCTACTAGCTGGACAGGGCTACTGTGCGCTTGCTGAGGTTCCACCTCCAACCCATTTCCTCTTCCTTCCGAGGGTAAGCTATACATCTCTGCTTAGGCCTCAAGCAGGAGGAGGATTTACCTCTAGGGTTCTTCTCTCATATTAAAACACACACACACACACACACACACACACACACACACACACACACGCACACAGATGCTCCTGTCACAGCATTTATGAGCAAGATCCTGGGCTTGGCCACGTCTCTTTGACAGTGAGCCGTTGATAAGGCTCCCGGGCCCACACTGTGGAGTCTCAGATTAATTATATGTCGTGCACGCTTGCCGCTCTTCCTTCCCCACCTACCTGATGTTATTTTCACTTTCAGCCACTTTTTCAGGCACTCTTGGTGAACAAACTGCAGGCTTCCCACACAGCCACAAGGCTCCAGGAGGGGGTTGGCTGGGGAACCCCCGGCTATCTGACAGATGCGACACAAGTCTCCCTCCTCCTCAGAGTCCTCCTCCAGGAGACTAAATGGAAAACAAGGCCTTGTAACCGGGAGTCTCCATGTTTGCTGTTTCCGTAAATATCAGTTCCCAGGATATTCATGGGGGAAGGGAGAGCAATGCCCTCATGCCTAGCCTGTCTACGCTTCTGGGCCTCACCTACTGCTCCCTCAGACCCTGCGAGGATTCCAACTACAGGGCTATTGATCATTGATGCACACGTTCTCTGCAGGCACTGATACATGTGAATTCACTGGGAGGACCAGCATCATTACCACAAAGAAGTGAGGGGTGTAGTGAGGCATGTAGCTCAGGGACAGGGTGCTTGTCTAGCATGGGAGAGACCCTGGGTTCGATTCCCAGCAGTACAAAACGTGGAGGGGAGAAAGAAAGGGGTTAGGCAAAGCTGAGAGCCCCTCTCCCTGCCTTAGCCACCCTGAGGAGGATGACCATACACTGGTAAGATCATAGGGTTTCATAGTCAGGGCTCCTGCATTCGAAGCCTGCCTCTGAAGTTTTGAATCACGTGACCTGAGACTTTTGTTGTCTGTTTCACAAGGTTGTGGGCAGACTTGGGTGTGTGACAAGAGTGAACCTGTTTTGCAGGCTGCAAAGTGTGTCAAGTATCCAGCAAAGCTTTAGCACCCAGAGGTCACTCTTAGGCCACTCAGTAGCTGGGACAAATGATGATGGATGTAAACTCACCAATAACACACTTGCCAACAAGTGATGTCCACATTCCAGAAGACAGACTTCTGCAAGTTGATGAGGATGGACTTGTTGAAAATGTAAGCAGAGATACTGGTTTTAGTAAATGAAGAGTGAAGAGCTGACTGTGATCATGTTCAGAGGCTCTAAGAAGATGACAGCCATTTCCCCACCTCTTTAGAATCTTTGTGGGAATGTGGGCTGTCTGATCAAGAAAAGTGGCTGAAGACTAAACTCAAAGGAAAGGAAGAAATGGGCAGTGCTCTGGGTACATGCCTCCAGTGGCTTTGTTAGAGATAGGGTCTCACTGTGTAGCCCTGGCTGGCCTGGAACTTGCTAGGTAGACTAGGTTGGCCTGATCTCACAGAGATCCTCCTGCCTCTGCCTTGTGAGTGCTGGGACTAAAGGCTACCATATCTGTCTCAGTACCTCCTATTTAGAGATGAGGATTGCAAAGGAAGCAAAGAGCTCTGTCAGGAGGAAGCCAAGAGAACAGGGAAAGGAGTCAGCTGACCCCAGAAGGCCTGAATGACTAGGATAACAGAGGACTCTTCTTCAGAACATTCCAGAGGAATGTTGCCAGCTTCTCTATAAGAACAACCAAGAAGCTTCTGGGTGTAGTGCTATGCACCTGTAATCCCAGCGCTGGGAGGGACAGGCAGGAGGATCCCAAGTCTAAGGCTATCTTGGGCTATCTGGTAAGTTCCCAGATAAGACAGAAGAACTTGTCTTAAAAAGAAAAGAAAAGAAAACAAAAATCCCCCAAAACAAAACTAAAACAACAAACTGAATAAATAAAACAATGATTACTGGGGAATTACAAAAGCATAATTAACAGAATTATAAAAAACCCCTTCAACCATAGCAGTATTAATAGACAAAATTGAAAGCTAAAAGCACAATATACATTGGCTGATCCACCAAAAAGATGTTAATCATTAGCTTTAATGTGTCAAATAAAAGCCAAATTCCTATAAAGGAGACTGGAAAATCTGAATTACTGGAAGTAGGATTTTGTTTTGCTTTTCAAAATATTTTTATTATTTTTATTTTATGTGTATGAGTGTATTGCCTGCATGTATGTAAGTGCACCCACGTTGTGCAATGCCTGTGGAGGTCAGAAGAGGGGTGGGATTCCCTTGGAACTGGAGTTATGGACAGTTGTTAGCCGCCACGTGGGTGCTAGAAATCAAACCTGGGTCTTCTGCAAGAGCAGTCAGTGCTCTTAACCTCAGAGTCATCTCTCTAGCCCCTTTAGTTTTGTTTTTGAGGCAGGGTCTCCTGTAGTTAAGGTTGGACTTGAACTCCCTAAGCAGTTGAGGATGACCTTGAAATTCTGATCCTCCTGCCTCCATCTCAGTGCTGGGATTACAGGCAGGTACCACCATATCCAGTTTATGCAGGGATTCAGCCCAGAACTTCATACATGCTGGGCTACATCCCCAGCTCAGTGGTGTGAGGTTTTCATAAATATCTTTCTGAAATTGACAAACTGTAAAAAAAAAATATATATATATATATTTCAGCCAGGCGTGGTGGTGCACGCCTTTAATCCCAGCACTTGGGAGGCAGAGGCAGGTGAACTCTGTGAGCCTGGTCTACATAGTGAGTTCCAGGCCAGCTGGGGCTACAGAAAAACCCTGTCTCAAAAAGACCAAAAAATTTATATATATAAATAATATATATATAGTATATATTACAATATGGAGGATTTTAACAGGAAAAATTTTCAAGTATATTTTA
>NW_008358632.1:65115-91596 GCF_000622305.1 Nannospalax galili | reverse complement strand
TAAAATGTGTAAATCTATAATAATTAAAGTGTATAATCAATGCAACATTTGAGGCAGATTAACAAAAGTCTCCTGAACACTCAGCAAGGACAGAGGGTACCAAAGAAGGCATTTTAGTCAGGAAATGGGAGAATAATTGTGGGACAATTGTTAAAAAAGAAAACATTAGAACCCACCCCATCACCCAAATGCATTCCACATACATTTAAACACAGGCACCAATCACTGTGGCAGGAGGTCTACAACATAAGACATCAACATTTAAAGCCTCATTTAGTCTCACTGCTCTTTGAGGGAGAGTATGTGTTGTTCTTTTTATTTACTAACTGGAAAAACATTTCTGGAAATGAACTTTTCCCAAATCAAAGAGCTAATATTTATAGTTGGTAGGATTGGAAATCTAAATTAGAACTATAAACAAAATCCACATTTTCCCACCTCTTTGTTGCTTGAAATGAGAAAATAAAAATACTAGAAGAAAATGGTCATGGAGAGCTGAGTGGTCCTTGCGTTTTACTAAACATGGCAAATGCAAAAGCCATAAGTAAAATTTGGTTGGATCTGATTGGAAGTAAAGTAAAAAATATGAAGCACATAAAATATAAAGTAAATAAAATGAGACAAATAGAGGAGAACTGTCTGATATTTGGCACCGGACTGCTATTGATTTTATATAAAGATGTTGACATATTCTAGTTGATATAAATGATATCACCTAGTATAAAATGGACAAAAATGATTAAGTAAATGAAGAAATGCAAACTGACAGTTAAACATGGAAAAAGTTCAACATTGCTAATAAGCATAAACTTTGCAGATTGAACTGATCAGAATTTTTGGCTGATCGTTTGACAGACATGAAATCCCTGGAATTGGCAAGGGTATAGAGAGAGGGATTCTCATAAAATGGTGGTAAGATTGCAACATTCTAGAATTTCCTTTGTGTGTGTGTGTAGTAGAATCAGAAATCCAACTTAGAACCGTAAGACAACAAAGCCTATAGTTTTAGCGTCTATTATGTATGAAATAAAAACAAAATATTAGAAGGAGTCGAGTATGGTGGTCCACACCTTTAATTCCAGCACCTGGGAGGCAGAGGCAGGCAGATCTCTGTGAGATTGAGGTCAGCCTGGTCTACATAGTGAGTTCCAGGCTAGCTGGGGCTGCAGGGAGACCCTGTCTCCAAAAGACCAAAGCCCCAGCTGGCCTGGAACTCTCTATATAGACCAGACTGGGCTTGATCTCACAGATCCACCTGCCTCTGCCTCCTGAGTGCTGCTGGGATTAAAGTCGTGTGCCACCACGTCTGGCTCAAATTTTAATACAGGGTCTCTTGCTAAACCTGGAGCTCACGATTGGCAGGACTGACGGGCCAGCAGATTCCAGGGATTCTCCTGTCTCTGCCTGGCTTTTTACATGTGTACTGGAGATCCCAACTCAAGAGTCTTATGAGTGCACAGCAAGTACTCTACCAATTGAGCCATCTCCTCAGGCCCTAGAACTTTCTTAAAAAGCAGTCTGATACACTATGAACTTTAGGCATGTGTATTCCCTTTGATCAGCAGGTGTGTATTCAGAAAGTTACTGTAGGTAAACAAGTGTACATAGATCCCAAAAGAAGCATGACTGATGAAAAGACAGAAAGCATATGTAATATAAAACCATCCATCCTTAAATAATGATAGAGTACTGTAAGGCTTAAAAACATTTAAAATATAGGGTTTGAAAGGAAATGAGCTAAAATATTATTCACAGTTGAAATTATTTTCTATATAGAAAACCAAAACAATCTACAGACAAAATGTTGTAAATAATGAGAGAGCTTAACAAAAAGTCAGAAAATAAAGATGATGAAGATTATAGTAAATTGCATTTCTATATATGAGCCACAAAGAGAATTGAAAATATTGTTCCAATAGCAAACTGCAGCAAATCAAAGAACATCGAGACAAATCGAAGGGCTTTTTATAAAGAAAATGATAGAGCTGCATAAGAGAAGAGTCAAGAGCTATACCATGCACATCAAAGGATCAATATTTCATAGTTGCAAACACTGCTGAGATAGCATACAGATTCAATGCAATTTAAAAAAATTCCCTGCAAGCAGACTCTTAGGCATGTATTCAAAGTCTCTGAAGAACAATGTGGGGAGGAAGACTGTGCATCATCCTCATCAAAACCTTTACTTGCTGCAGACATTAGGGTGTCAGGGAAAGACAAGTGAGGCCAACAGGACAGATCAGAGAGCCTACACCCAGACTCGGTTTGCTGCATCTGTGGGCATTGTATTCATGACAGTGCAGACCAGCAGGCACAGCCATAGGATGACTGTCTGTTGACAAGGGACAACCCCCTGCCCCCCAGAAAAACAAAGGCAGCAAACCAACCAATCCCCCTCCCGTGCCATATATTAAAAAATCATTTCACATTTAAACCTCAAACTCATTCCACATCAAGTCCTACAGATTTGCAAAGGAAAACTAGAGATTTTGGAAGCAAATAGAAAAAAACATCATAATGACCCCAGATTAGGGAAGGGTTGCTTAATCAGGTAAGATGCCAACTGCAACCCAGAGAAGGATGGACACAGTTGACTTCGTTAAAATTAGCAGTTTGTTTTCATTAAAAGCTATCACAGAGAAAGACGATAAACTACAAACTGGGAAGTGATATTTCCAATACTTAACTGTCAAAAGATAAGATTAGGAGCTACAATATATAAAGGACTTGAAGAATAACAAACAAACAAACCTGCATTTCACAGACTAGGAAACACAAACAGTATCATTTAACATAAGAGAGTAGATAAAAGTGCCTAACCTCATTAATGACCATGAAAATGCAAATTAAAGCCATGATATCTTTCTATTCCCATCAGACTGGCACATTTGAAAAACCAATTAATGTAAGTATTGTCAGGGAGGCACATTAGGCCTTGCTGGTGGGAAAACAGATTGGTATTATGTATTACAGTGGAGGATGTGCTCCCACCAGCCCAGCCATTGTGCTCCAAGACAAACATGTCAGAGAACTCTTCCCACATGCATTTGCAGACATTTAAAAGAGTGCTGGTACATCACTGTTCGCAGAAAACAGGAAACTCAAATGTCCATCTACAGGGGAATGGCTAAATAGTGGAACATTTACACAAACAAATACTTTGTGGTGGTGAAAATGAAAAAATAAAACCAAAAATATCAACAAGGATGCAGCTCACTAATGAAGGAAAAGCAAATCATAGAAGAATAAAGGTTCAATTGTGTGTGTGTGTGAGTGTGTGAGTGTGTGAGTATGTGTGTGTATACACAGTGTGTAGTGTACACATATGTTATATGTGGATGCATGCACATCAGCATGTTGGGCCTCCCCAGACTCACCTTATTTTCTGAGACAGGGTCTCACTGAACCTGGAGCTCACTGATTGAGCTAGGCTAGCCAGCCAATGAGCTCCAGGAATCCGGCTGTCTCTGCTTCCCACCTAGCACTAGGGCTATAGAGCCCGAACTTTACAGGTATTAAGGATCTGAATGAACTGCTGGTTCAGCAAGCACTTTACTGAGTCCATCTCCCAGGGCCCTATGATTCAATTTCTACAGAGTCCAACAATAATATCAGCATTAGGAATACACATATCTACATGGTAAGGCAGAGCAAAAAACTCCCAAACACAAAACAAAAGGCAGAAGAATGATGAGCACAATGAAAGAGTGGAGAGTGTGAGGGGCGGGGAGGACACTGGGTGGGCAAGGCCCCAGAGGGCTCCACTATGCCAAGAATGTTCTGCTAGCTGGAGGTGGGCTTGGGGATGTTAGGATGCTGTGTGTGTGTGTGTGTGTGTGTGTGTGTGTGTGTGTGTGAAAAAATTCTTTAGCCAGGCATGTAGCAAATATCCAAAATTCTAATACTCAGGAAGCAGAGGCAGGAAAATTATTGCAAGTTAAAGGCCAGCATAGACTACATGGTGAGACCCCATCTGAAAAAAATTCTCTAAAGCATACGTGTATCATATACTTATCTGTATGTAGTAAAGTAACTAATTGCACTCAGCAAGCTGAGGCAGGAGGATTGCTGTAAGTCTGAAGCCAGTCTGGGCTACATAGTGAGTTCAAGACAAGCCTGGGATACAATGAGTTCCTGTCTCAAACCACCTTCTCCAAAAAATGTAGCTATTTGAAGGGAAAACTCTTTAAAACATAAGAAGCATTTAGAAATGGGCTTGAAAGAGTAAAATATTTTATAAAACATTATGAACCAATGTTTACTAAAAATCGCAGTTATATGTACAGATAAAAGACTGGAAAGAAGGTTTTTAGCAGTGCTCCCTCCTGATGACAGGGTTGTAGGTGTTTTAAATCCACGTTTAAATATACTTCCTAAAATGGAAAATTTTGGAATGATAAATCTAAGTTTATTATATACAGCAAAAGAACATCCAATAAACTAAGCACTCTATGAATAATAGCTGTTTAATGCAGCCCCATGCCTAGAAGCATGTGCATTTTAAAAGACATTATTTTGAGCCCAAAGGCATCACTTTGGGATGGCTGGAATCTGAACCTCTGACAAGTATATCTGAAGCTACATTTGGGGTAGATGAAGATGGGTGGCTGTGATGTCTCTTGGCCTTAACCATGGATGGATCTTCTGGTGGCTTGTTTAACTATGGAAAAGAAAAGACACCGACAATTAGAAAGTTCCTTGTAGCTGGGCACCCGTGGAGGCTGCCTGTAATCCCTGCATTCAGGAGTCAGAGATGGGGATCCTGTGCCAGTTGGCTTGCCAGACTAGACAGAAGTGGAGAGCTCTGGTTCAGTGAGAGACCCTTGCCTCAACAAAGTGAAGAGTGATTAAAGACGACATTGGATGCCAAGTTTGTGCCTCCACATGCTCGTGTGTGTGTGTACCTGCAAACACACACACACACACACACACACACACACACACACACACACACAAATCCTTCTGTAGTTAGAGGAATGTATGCATAGTTTCTCCTTTTTTCCATTTTTAATTCATTATCATGGAATTTTTCTCCTTACAAATGGACATTCATAGGATAATTAATAGTCCAGAGAGGCCATACTAACATATACAAAGAGGGTCCACATTCCAAGAATCAATTTCCCAGATCCTTAAGCCAAGATTAGGGCACAGAAAACACCTATGATAAATGAGATGGTAGAATTCTGACACAGTGTTTAATGATGACTTTTAAAAGTATCCAATTTCATAGCTGTGAAACATACTAAAATCACCTCAGGAGAAAGGAAAGATCAAAGAAAAGGGCAGTTCAAAAAAGGATCTTGTTTTTCTCTCTCATGCTTGAAAAAGAGCACATAAAATGGAGGCGGTGGTTACTCCAGCTCCGCCCTTCAGAGAACAGAGGTAACTATGGTAACTGTTTGGGACCAGCCTTTTAGTTTGGAAGGTTTAAATTCTAAAACTGTTGGATAGATTTGCAGTAAGTCCTGTGAGGGAGAGCTGTGAACTTCAAGAGCAGAATCATTCATTCTCTGGGGAAGACAGCAACCTTTTCCAAAAAAGAAGAAACCCCAATTCCCAATTGCTGGGGAAAAGCGCTAGCTCACCTGAAAACTCTGCATCCCTGAAACTTTGCTTTCTTCCTTTTTATCTTTAATTACATTTATTATTTTACTGTGTGTGTGCACGTGCGTGTGCAAGTCCATAGCACATGTGTGGAGGTCAGAGGACAACTTTAGGGAGTCAGTTCTCCCCTACCAAGTGAGTCTTGGAGATTGAACTCAGGTCCTCAGTCTTGGCAGCAAGTGCCTTTACCTGCTAAGCCATCTCACTGGCCCTTGTCATTCTTAAAGTTATGCTACTCAAGGAAAAAGTGCTTTGGGGAATACTGATGTGACTGAATGCTATCTCAACTCTTCTTTGTACATAGGGGAAACAGACTAGGGACAATTTTCTCAAAATAAGCAATCTCATTAAAATGTCAAGGAAGATCCAAGCTAGGATTAAAAATTCCCTTATTTCTCTAATGGAAACAATGCTTGTGACAGTACTGGGGGAAATAGGGGAGGGGAAGGTAGTATAATTACAAAAATTCTTCACCTTTCTTGCAATTTCCTGAGTTTCTCGGGGTCCGCCTTCATTGTGGCTCCCTTTTCATCTATAACACTAGACACTCTTATGCTGGTCCCATTATCATTTTGATTTGGAACATCAGACACTGCAAAGAAAGTAAAAGGTATGTTTTCTTGCAGGGACCCAGGCACATACAAACGACCTTGTACGTTTCTTCTTGGAGAAGAGCTGGGTGAATTCCCTGAGGTCGAGCTGCTTTGAGGATGTGCTAGGAGATCTTCTGCTAAGCACAGAGCCCCCTGAGGTTGGCTCCTTGAAGACATGTCCTCTGATTCCCTGATGTCAAACCCATTATGGCCTTCAGCACTGGCCAACATGTTCCTGTTTCTAATAGGAGACAGTGGCCGGCGTGTATTGAACCTTAAGTTTTCCTCCAAGTCTGAACTGGGAACTAAAATAGATGACAATGAGAAGTCTGCTGGGATGTCATCTATCAGAGCAGAATGCAGTAGTGATCCAGGAGTGTTATAAGCTGAATTCATTGAAGGTCTTGGAGCTGTGGGTCTCCCAGAAAGTGAGCAGTTCAAAGAATTTCTAGAATCACTTAAATAATTTTGCCGATCTTGGTCATAATCATGAACGCCAGGTCTGTCTTCCAGAGACGAACAATCACTGGACTCTTTAGTGCTGACATCATCTGGGATGATGAGGTCATTAGGTATGGCCTCCCCTGAATGAGTGGCCTTCTCGCTTTCCTGGTCTCTACTGTTACTCTCTTTGGCAGGCTCAGCAGGTAGCCTGGAGTCCTGGAACATCCTTTGCCCAACCAAAGGCTGCTTTGTTACTTGTTCCATCGTATTGCTTTTTCTTAAGGAGCCAAGATTGGACTTGCTTCTTCTTAAAGAATTATGCCTGCAGTTTTCAGCGTTTTCCTCAGCATTTCTATTTTGAGTGGCCGAGGTCCCAAGAAATCGACTTCCTTTGTGATTGAGAGGAGAGTGGGGTGAGCACATGCCAACAAGCAGAAGTTCTTCTTCCATGTGGGTTTCCTCTTCCGTGTCATAATTTTCTTGTCTGGCGTTTAATGATATTGCAGAATAAAAATCTTCATCATGGAACCTGAACGGCACCCTTCTTGGCCCCAAGGACTCATTCGACACCTGAAGACTGGTTGCTGCCTGAAAGGGCTGGGAGAGGGATGCGTGGGACTCATTCTGGGAATGAGCACTTGGGTCTCCTGTTTTGGCTCTCTCACGGGGCTTCCCAGCTGTTCTTGTGAGCTGTGTGGATGAGGCAAAGCTTCTCTCTCGAGCTGGTCTCTTCAGCTTGGTCTCACTTGAACACATCAGTCCTTCTTGTTGAACTACTGGATCTGTGTTGAGAAGAGACAAATTCAGCACAGAAGAAAGCCCTCTGTGTCAAGCATGACAATTCATTAAAGGCAATTAAAAAAAAAGCCCTGGGGAGTACAATTCACATGTCCCAAAGGGAGGGAGGAACCAGAGAAGACCAAGGAGTACCACACAGTGGGCTTCTTTATACTGTTTCTGGGTTATCCTCTGTGATACGCACACCTGTAATATGCAGATGTGTGGGATCACACACCCCAGGGGAAAGAGGGTGACCCTGAGGTTACAGATTCTTTCTGAAGAAGCTTCAGGAAGATTGGTCCAGCTCCAGATCAGTTCAGTAGAACCTCTCACTAAATACTGGGTTTAATTCTGTATTGAAAAGGAAAACCAGCAGCCTGGGAGTGATTTCTAGAAAATCCACTAGTCCTTTCTTAGCCATATTATCCCACATGTATTTATGACATACCTACTTTGTATATAGCTTTATGAAAACTTAAGAATGTGCATTTCAGGGGCTGGAGAGATGGTTCAGCAGTTAAGAGCGCTGACTGCTTTGGAAGAGGACCTGGGTTCGATTTCCCAGCACCCACATGGCAGCTAACAACTATTTGTATCCAGTTCCAGGGGCTCCTACATTCTCTTCTGACCTCTACTGGCATTGTACCACATGGGTGCGCTTATATACAAACAGGCAATGCACTCATACACATAAAGTAAAAATATAAATAAAAAAAATTATAAGTAAAAAAAAAAAAAGAATGTGCAATTCTATCTTGGTAGATTGGAAAGAAGATTCTAGAACCGAGTGCCCCAGGTACACTGATGATTGTGATCAAGCTTACTATTTAGTGCAAATAAAAATTATAAATCTCTCTTGTAAGAGCCAGGGGTAGTGCATGACCATTAGGAAACAGTCTTACAGGCTCCTGGAAACCTGCTCATATGAAATTACAGCAATGGTGACAGCATGCACAAGACCCATAAAAACTCAATCATATAAAGACCAGCATACAACTGGGGAAATAGGCAGGAAGCCCCAACCATAGCTGAAGAACTATTGGCAGCTGATCACTGCTGGGTGAGGGAGAGTTGGTCTTTAAGGGAGTGATGCTAGATATGCTGAACAGGCTCCAGTGGATGAACTCACACTGAGAGACAGCTAGGTATACAAACTCACCTCAATAGGCTTTAATGTATGAGATAGAATGTGTGATATCCTGTGGGTGGACTATGGAAGGGTGCAGAGAGGGGGGTCTAAATAAGATTAAAATATGTTTTATGAGGGTTGGGGATTTAGCTCAGTGGTAGAGCATTTGCCTAGCAAGCGCAAAGCCCTGAGTTCGGGCCTCAGCCCCGAGAAACAAAACCAAACAAAACAAAAAACAAAACAAAACAACGCCCCCAAATATATTGCATGAAGTCCACAAAAATTCAATAAAAATAGACATTAAAATTATTTTTTTCTCAAGAAATCATTATCTTGGGCTGGAGAGATGGCTCAGTGATTAAGAGCCCTGGCTGCTCTTGCAGAGGATCTAGATTTGGTTCTCAGCACCAATATGGCAGTTAATAATCATCCATAACTCAATTTCCAGGGGATCCAAGCCCTCTTCTGGCTTCCACGGGCATTATATGCATGTGGTACACTTACATGCAGGAAAATATACACATATTAAATTAAAACATAAAAAGGAAATCATTGCCTCTTCCTTGTCATGGGCCTCTAATAAATTTATAGAATTTACTAGAATTCTATAGAATTCTAGTTATAGAATCCCTCCCCTCCCCACCTCCAGATTCTAAAATATTAGATGTAGAAAGAAGAGACTGGCAAAGTGTCCGATCAGTCAGGGTTTCTGTTGATGAGATGCTTATTCAAAATTTGCTTGGTGGGGCTGAGGATATGGCTCAGTCTAGAAAGCACTTGTCTCACAAGCATGAGACCTGAGTTTGATTCCCAGAACTCTTGCAAAAATGCTGACTGTGGTGGCACATGCTTGTAATTCCCGCACTGGTGAGCTATAGACGGGAGGGTCCCTGGAGCCCACTGGCCAGCCAGTCTAGCCTAATCAGTGAGCTCCAGGTCAGCCAGAGACTCTGCCTCAAAGGAGATGGATGACTGACATTCCTGAGGCTGTCCTCTGGCCTCCATATGTTGATGTGTACTTGAGTGTGCACACACAGGTGCATGCACATCCTCACACATGCATACACCCCCATACATGCAAATACACATATGCATGCACATACTTTAAAAAACCCCTTGCTTTGTACAAATAATGATCAAACACTACTTACTGAGTGTTGGCACTGAGTAGTCAGAACCATACCAACTATATCACACATGTAAGCCTGGCAGCCGTATGAAATAGGTACCACAATTACCACACCCTAACAGAAGGTACCAAGTTGAGGGAGGTCACACAATTTTCCCAAGATCATACTTCTAGTAAGTGATACAGTGAACACTTGAACTCGAGCCTGCTTGATGCCAGGGCTTCTGTTCGTCACTACTTCTCTATGTGATGCCTTAAAAAAACTGGCTGGGCTTCCCAATTCCCTTGTGAAAACTAGACCTATGGAATCCATCATGCTGTGTGCATGTGGTTAATGGTTTTTTACCCTATGTGGGCACCAAATTGAAAGTGCTTTTCTGACTCCACTTCCCCTCACTCCCTGCTGACATGGCCTACCCCCCTGCTCCCCTCTCTGCTAGTCTGTGGATCTGATGAGGCTCTGCTGTCCTTATCTCTTAGTTTGCCTGTTGAGTGGACAGGATGCCACAGATCTGGAAGCTTCTTCATAGCAACTCTGCTGGGGGAAATGCAAATCCTCTAAGCAGCCAGCTCAGCTGAGGCCAAGTCAATACTGACTTTGATTGAGGTGCCTTGCAGGGGAGCCCCAGCTCTACTCTCTAATGCCCTAACACTCTCTAAGCTGCTTTTATTATTAGCTGCATGGGACACTCAGAGACATAGTACGAATCTTTACTCATCAGCCCTTCCAGAAGTCAGTTAAACTTTCCTACTGGGCCCCTCATGGGGTTTATAAACCCCAGCAAGAAAAGTGTCAACAATTCAAGGACACTTTGAGTATCTGGCAATGTAGGAACGGAAGTGGAGCTTGAATGCCCATCCTACTGGGCCCTGGGCTGAGCCACATTTTGCAGAACTAATGCCTCTATGATTCAACCAACTGAATTCTGGTGTGCGTGTATGTGTGTGTGTATGTGCATGTGCGTGCACGTGTGTGGGATGGGGCAGGTGCACATGTGTGTGTGGAAGTCAGAGGACCCTCAGGTGCTGTCAATATTTTTGTTTTGTTTTGTTGAGACAGGGCCTCTAACTTGACTGAGAGTTCACCAAGTAGACTAGGCTTGCTGGTCAGTGAGACCCAGGGATCTGTCTGTCTCCACCTCCCCAGCACTGGAATTGCAAGTGTTTGTCACTATACCTGACCTTTTTTTTTCTTAATCTTTTTGAGACAGCATCTCCCTATAGCCCCAGGAGACCTGGAACTCACCATGTAGTCAGCCTTGATCTCACAGAGATCTACCTGCCTCTGCTTCCAGAGTCCTGGGATTAAAGGTGTGTGCTACCATGCCTGGCACTATACCTGACATTTTTAAAAAGATACTATTTTTAATTATGTGTATGTATGCATGTCTTTGTGTGGGTATGTGCATGTGAGTGCAGGCACCTGTGGGGGCCAGAGGTGTTGGATCCCCTGGAGCTGGAGTTACAGGTTGTGAGCTGCCTGATGTTGATGCTGGAAACCAAACTTGGAGTTTCTGCATGAGCAGTATGTGCTCTTAACCACTGAGACATTTCTCCAGCCCCAGCGCTGCCTTTTTAAAAACACTGATCCTGGGGACTGAACCCAGTCATGTTTACAAGGCAAGCACTTTCCCAACTGAGCTGAGCCCTCCACGTTTTTTTTTTTTTTTTTTTAAGAAAAGTGACACAGGGGCTGGAGAGATGGCTCAGTGGTTGAGAGCACTGACTGCTCTTGCAGAGGACCCGGGTTTGAGTCCCAGCAACCACATGGTGGCTACAAACCGTTCTTAATTCCAGTTCCAGGGGAATCTGAAGCCCTCTTCTGACCTCCGCAGCATTGCACGACACGGGTGCACTCACACACATGCAGGCAATACACTCATACACATAAAATAAAAATAATAAATAAAATATTTTTTAAAAAGTGACACAAAGTCAAAGTGTAGGATCTGGTTGATTACTTTGTGTTTTGAATATCAGGACCGCTGAGCAGTGTTGGAGCCTGAACCTTCTGTTTTTCTCTCTGAACACACCTATCCAATAAGATAGCAAGGTACTGTCCCCCAGGCAATTTAGCTCAGGCTTCTGATGGGAGGAGGAGGGGGGAAGGGATGACAGAATCAGCAAGGTATCATTTGACCAACAGACATTGGAAACTCTAGAGGAACCCTGAGCTCATTTCACTGATGCCACTAAGCTGTCGTGGAGTGACATGGGCCTCTGGGGCAGAAGTCTCAGCTATGCTGTGCTGAGGCTCTGGCAGCTCCCTCAGACACATTAGGAAATGTATCTTCACCCTTCCTAGTCACCACAACCATCTTCCTCTTTAAAATTCAACTAGAGCTTCGTGTGTGTGTGTTCCCTAAAGGTGTCAGACTGCACCAATCTATATTTATGCTATTTTAAGCACCCCCCCGCCCGTGTGTGTGTGTGTGTGTGTGTGTGTGTGTGTGTGTGTGTCTATCAAAGAGGGAACAGACTTCAGTAGCTCTGGGCTGGGAATAAACACTCCATTGGTATGCTAGGGGTGTGCTATTCATAGCTGAAGCCCTGCAGATTCTGGATGCTTCTCTGAGGCCCTGCCTTGGCTCCAGCTGTGGATATAGTGCCTGCTACCTCCAGGAGGCCTAGGCACACTGAGCTGAGACTGAAGAACTGTCTGTCTGGTCTAAGACTATCCTTTGCTCTTGGTCCTTGTGAGCCTCACCAATAGTGCCCTGCATTCCAACAATATCCTTTTTATTTTTTCCTTTGGTTATAAAAGTGGTCCATAATCATTGGGAAAAACTCATCAACTATATAGAAGATGAAATGGCCCAACTCTCCCATAGACAAAAGCTGGAATGGACATTTCTACATTTCTCAGGTTCTGGGGTGCGTTGTAGACTCAAATCCCCCAGGCTATTTTCACCCTGCAATAGTGTTGTAGCTCAGCCTTTGAACCGGGAGTTAAAGGCCTTGAGGTGGGAGCAAGAATATCGTGGTTTCCCACAGGCCTCAAAACCCATTATGTGTCTCTCCACCCATGCCTACCTGTTCCCCAAAGATGAACTTAGAACCCTTATCTGGAGGCATCTTAAAAAAGAAAAAGTGGTTCATTTCTGTTCATGTGAATATATGCTCTGTTTTCTTTTCTTAAGCATTTCATTGCTGTTATTTTTTAAATAATTTATCATAATTACAGTGTAAGCGTACACTATGAATATGTCTTAATGCTTTCACTTTTTCTCTTACTGCTGTATGTGTGTGCTGGATACATATGCACATCTGTTTAGTGTGTACATGTGTGCGGGTGCATGTGCATGAACGTATGGGGGGCTGGAGGTCACTGTTGGGTGCCTTCCTCAGTTGTTCCCCACCTTATTTTTCTGAGACAGGGGTCTCTCACTGAGCCTGGACCTCACTGATTCAGCTAGACTAGCTGGCCAGCAAGCTCCAGGGATTTGCCTAGTTATACCTACCCAGTATTGAGATTACAGGCACATGTTGCTACACCCAGATTTTCATGTGGGTTCTAGGGGATAGGACTCAGGTCCTTGTGCTTTTGAAGCAAGTGCTTTACCAATTGAGCCCTCTCTCCAGTCCTTGTTTCCTCTCTCTCTCTCTCTCTCTCTCTCTCTCTCTCTCTCTCTCCCTCTCTCATCATCTATCAATCATCTATCTATCAATCTATCTATCATCTATCTATCATCTATCATCTGTCTATCATCTATCTATCTATCTATCATCTATCTATCATCTATCTATCATCTATCTATCATCATCAATCATCTGTATTAGTCACTTTTCTGTTGCTGTGATAGAAATACTGACCAAAGCAATTTATAGAAGGAAGAGTTTATTTGAGCTTATGGTTCCAGGGGAATTACAGTCCATTGTGGTGGTGAAAAAAAGCTGGAGGTGGCTGGAGCAGGAGCAGCAGAAGCTAAGCTCTCACATCATCATGCAGGCACAGGAAGCAAGAGAGGGACTGGAGATCTGGCAAGGCTTAAGAACTCGCTAAGCCCATCCCCAGTGATATGCTTCCTCCAGGATAGCCACACCTTCTAAGACCTCCCAAAACAGTACCATCATCTGGGGACAAAAATGTCCAAATATTTGGAGCCTATGGGGAACATTTTCATTCAAACCACCACAGTTCATCTATCCATCCATTAATCCATCCATCCATCTATCTATCTATCTATCTATCTATCATCTATCTATCATCTATCTATCATCTAACATCTATCTATCTATCAATCATCTATCTATTTATCATCTATCATCTTCTATCACCTATCTACCATCTATCTATCTATCTATCTATCTATCATCTATCTATCTATCTATCTATCATCTATTTATCTATCTATCATCTATCATCTATCTATCTATCTATCTATCTATCATCTATCTATCTATCTATCTATCTATCTATCTATCTATCTATCTATCATCTATTTATGTCTTGTTTTGAGGTTTTGCCAATCACAGATCACAGATTGCACTATGGTGAACACCTTGCTCACATACCGTGACAGTGTATCTTCTTTTCTTAGAATAGATTCTTGAGAGTGGAACGGCCAGGTTGAAAGTATGAATTCTCTAGAGGCTTTTGACACATGCTGCCAAATTTCTTTGCAGACATTTTTCACCAAATTGCCCTCCAGTTAGGACAGGAAAGCATCTCATAGGCTATCTGTGTCACTAGCATCTGGCATTGTCCCTGAAGTGTTAGCAGTAGCTTTACTACCAGCATCAAACATCATTTTAGAACCTTAGCCAATTTGGTAAGCTGAATTTAACCCACATGTGAATTTCCCTTTATTCTGTATTGAGGCTGCATTTTAAAAAATGTTCATTAGCCACCTGTACTCCTGAGAGATTGTCTGTGCCCCTTCCCTTTCTTTCTATTAGGAATTTATATGTGAATTTTTAAAAAATTACTTTGCCAGGGTTTCTGTATATTATGTTGGTCACATTTGTTCCAAATCTCTCCCTGAGACAGCTCAAATCACTGGCTTGTACTCCAGTTTATGTAGAAATGTAATAAAAGGAACTAAAGGGCGACTATAATTAGGGGAAGACAAGGAGCCCTGGTATAATAGAAAGATGGGAAAGATTCCCAGTGGAACACAGCATAGAGGAAGATGTGTCCTGGGTTCAGATGGAGGGTTCTGTAAGTTCATGGGTACTTCTTCATGGGATGTTTCCTCCATGGAGACGCTCAAGCTCCAGATCATATCTTTTTTTTTTTTTTTGTCTTTTTGAGACAGGGTCTCCCTGTAGCCCCAGCTGTCCTGGAACTCACTATGTAGACCAGGCTGGCCTTGAACTCACAGAGATCTGCCTGCCTCTGCCTCCTGAGTGCTGGGATTAAAGGTGTGCACCACCACACTTGGCTCCAGATCATATCTTAAAGTGTTCTGAGGGCCATTTGCAGAGGTAGCTAGTAGACACTAGCAGTCATGGCCTGCCTTCTATGTGGACCTTCTATGTCTCTGGCACTGGTCTACATGTTATTTCACTTGGTCACTGTGATAGTGCAGCCAAGTAGATTTCATCATCCATATTTTAAGAGAAGGGAATTGGAGCCCAGAGTGGCTATGTGACCACCCAGGACACAGGAAGAGGAAGCTTCCTCAGGAGGGAAAAGAGAATTAGAGTTTTAGAAGTAGGGTTTGCTCTAAATCTAAAGCTTATGCCCTTCTCTCCTTGAGGCATACTGTCCCTGGGAGCCCTGAGGATCTCTCACAGGTTCATCTATACTCTAATTACCCCTAATTCCAAGCCATCCAAACACTATTCAAGGCTCTTCTACCTATGTCAGTCCCCACATGCATCACATTCAAGTAGGAAGTCCATGTGTCCATTTGGTAACAAGGTGTGAGGCTTACAGCTTTCCTGACAGGTTGGCTGTGACAGGCCACTTTCCCTGAGTCCTAAGGAGGTGCCACTGCAGGAGAGGGTGACAGGGTTAGCAGAGCTGCATGGTGTGGGCCTTTGGAAGCAAGCTCAGGACTGAAACTTGGAGAGGAAGGCTCTGCTAAGTCAGGGCTTTGAAATAAAGCATATTTTTCATTTTGATGTTATTTCTTATACTTTAAAAGATCTTGCTGGTACAGCTGTCCTGGATCAACTCCACCCATTCCCTTTCCCACCAGCCTTCTTTGGAGAAAATAAGCCCAGATAAAAAAGTTTACTTTTAAAACCTTTTAAAAGTTTCACTGGAGAGATGGCTCAGAGGTTAAGAACACTGGCTGTCCTTGCAGAAGACCTGGGTTCAAATCCCAGCACCCACATGGCAGCTAACAACTCTCCATAACTCCAGTCCCAGGGGATCCGACAGCTTATTCTGACCTCCGCGGGCATTGCACGACATGGGTGCATTTACCTACATGCAGGCAATACACGCATACACATAAAATAAAAATAATAATATGTTTTAAAAAGTCTCATTTAAAGGTACTTCTTCATCACATAAAAGTATTAAGCATCTAAAAATCAGAACAAATTTACTAGGTAACAAAAACAGCACAAGTGAATCCTCCTCCCTGAGGCCCAGGCAGCAAGCACAGGCCCTACCTGCTCCCAGGAGCATTGGAGACTTTGCTGGCAGCTGTGATTTCTGTCTGCTCTTCTCCCCAGATACTCTTGGGCTGTGCATTTCTGGGCTGACTGTCAATCTCCCCAGGTTTGGCCTCCTCTTTCTTGATAAAATCTTTGGTACCTGTGCTGCTGAAAGGTGTAAAAGTTTTTCAATAACTATTTTTTTTAAATAAAATACTTTCTGCATAAAAAATGCTCAGAGAGAGTAGAAGGTGTAAGGGGAATTCAGAAAATGGCCAAGAACTCAGAGAAGAGATGGGCTTGAAAACTGGCTTCTCTCCTTTGTAGCCAAACTCTCCAAGCCTTAGTTTCTCCACCTGTAATGTGGAAGCAGCTCTGCTACATCATGAGGCTATTCTTAGAAGATTTCACAAACACCTGTGATACCTGCAGTGCAGGGGTTAAAAGGGGTCTTTCATTTTATTATTGTAAATTTTTAATTAAAATATTTATTTTTATTTCTGTGTGTGTGTGTGTGTGTCTGTGTGTCTGTGTGTCTGTGTATATGTGTATGTGGTTGCCTGAGGAGGTCAGAAGAGGATGTCAGATCCCCTCCTCTGGAGCTGGAGCTACAGGCAGTTGTGAGCCACCTGATGTGGGTAACTGGGAACAGAACTCAGATCCTCTGCAAGAACAGCAAGCACTCGTAGCTGCTGAGCCATCTCTTCAGCCCTTCTTTTCCTTTTACTACAAAGTTTTTAACTTCCCATCCATCGGTGTTGATGACACTGACTTGAAGGGTCTTGGGATACACAATGGCTCTGCTTCCCTAATACCCAGGTTTGAATCATAATGTATTTGGTATCTACATATTTCTATTTTCTGGTTCTTCATTAGTAGAAAACATGGCCTGTAAGAAAGTTCCAAGCACTGGGGAACATACACCTTTTTCCTTGGTCCATCCTACTCACCACTGTGGAAGACAATGCTGGAGTCCCATTGTGGACTGAATTCCCAATGAACACTCGTTCATAATTCACAAGGGAACTCGGTTGCTAGCCAGTATGAATGATGTTGAATTTCATCACATAAAATGGTGCACGTGAATGTGGGGAAAGTTTCAGTATTTTCCACACATCTCTACAAGTTCTTGGGTTCATAAAGCAGTTAAATGGCCAACATCTGCATTAAATTCTCTAAGGGAATTTTCCTGGCTCATCCCCCTTCAGAAGACTTTAAGTTTCACCAACAGACATGGCCAGCAAGCAGCAGAGGGGTAAGGCTGGGACAGGTCCCTGACTAGTAGTGTGTGACAGCAGGGACTTTCTTGGCACATGGAGACAATTGAATTTACGTTCCTGAGTGTTGCTGTGGTTGTATGAATAGTTTCCACTCAGACGATCCCAGGAAAGGGATAAACATTCTCTTTGGCATCCTGTAAAACCTAATTGAATCCAATGATTAGACCTACTTGTGTCTGATGGGCCCCAGGATGGGGAAGGAAGTGCATTCTGTGCTTCAAGACAGGGGATCCTGCTCCTCAGGGAACTTACTAAGAGAAGAGAGCTGATGGTGGTGATAGGTCAGCTCAGAACAAGCAGATTGTGTGCTTGTAGTCAGAGAGGGGAGGAAAGAGAGTCAAAGGTCTCTACAAATGTATTTTTTGGAGAGGGCAGGGTGAGAAGTCATGATTTCTCTAAGAGGGGAGAGAAGGATGGCGAGAGAGGGGCATCAGGTTCCTGTGGTAGAAGACCCATCATAGCAGACTGAGGGGAAGAAGCATTTTCTCAGCACCCAAAACTGCATTCACTGAAGCCAGAGGCTTCTCCTTCATCACTGAGGCCTCATCCCTGTCCCTCTCCTTGGCCCTTAGAGTACAATGGCCTCTTCTCACCTCTCAGCAGACAGAGGCAGAAGCTCCAAATATTCTTTTCTTAAAAAAATGTATTTCTTATTATGTGTTTTGATAATGTATAGAGGGTGTGTGCACCATGGTGGGCCTGTGGAGGTCAGAGAATAACTTTATGGAGTCAGCTCTCTTCTTCCACCTCCTTTACCTGGGTTCTGGGGATGGAACTCAGGTCACCAGGCTTGCACTGCCAGAGCTTTACCCGATGAACCATCTTGCTGGCCCAGAAGCTGTAGTGTGCTTATGCACTGAAGAAACAGAAACTAAAGAAGGGGCAGACTTGGGGCTCAGACCAAGTCCAATGAGTTAAGACCTGACACAAAGGTCCTGGTGAAGAGGATTTCACTTTGACCACCAACAGAATGTTCAACCTTCCTCCACACCCCAAGAAGTAGAATGTCATACTGCTCACAGCCCTGACACCTGCTCTTATTCCATCTGTATCCATGAGGAGCAGGGAGAGACCCTACCTCCCAGAGGGTCTTTTTTCTCCCAGCCTACACCAGCCAGCAGATCCTTTAAAGGCCTGGTTTTATGTCCACCAAGTCTGCTTTGACTCTACCTTTTTCAGAGCCCATACTTCCTGGTTTTTAATGATCTTGAACATTTAAATATTCAAAAATTGCTTAGTGTATTTCTTTTTTCTCTTCAAGTAGACTGTAAGAGAGGCTTTTGCCTATCTCTCAGCCATCTTGCATGCTGCCATCATGCTGTCATGTGAGACCACTGATAATTGTCTAGAATGATTGCCAGGGCTTAAGAAGATGTCTTTAGTCCAAACTATGAGGAATTTCAAAACTAGAATTATTTTCTTTTTTATTAAACAAAACACACAATAGACAAGATAAAAGTTACTTTTGTTATTGTTCAGAAAGCTGCTTTCTTCATTCAAAACAGATCTCTTAGGTGATTTCCAAAAACTATTACTATGTTTCCTTAAATCCAATTGTCAGAAAACTAAAGTAATCAAGCTCAACACCTGGGGCTGGAGAGATGGCTCAGTGGACCTGGGTTCAGTTCCCAGCACCCATGTTGGGTGGCTTACCACTACCTGTAACTGAAGTTCCATGGGACCTAACACCTTCTTCTGGCATTCTTGGGTATTTGCACACACATGGTACACATAAACTCAGGCAGGTGCACGTGCACACACACACACACACACACACACACACATACACACACACTAAAAAAAGGCTGAATACCTAGAGATTGTTTTACCAGGTGTGGTGATGAAGAAATCACCATTGTTAGTAGAGTCATGAACCCTCAACCTTTGGTAATTTGAACCTCCGTTTCTGCAGTTGTAAAATGGAATTATCTTGTTAAGTTACTACAAAATTTAGCAACAATATACATAAATGGCCCACTTCAGTATCTGATGCCTATTAACTGGTAAAAATGGTAGATGCTTCCATTATAAAGCATACTAATACTACTATTAATGGGAAATTGGAAGTCACTCACTCCCACAATAAAACTGAATTTGACCAGAAACCCATTATTACGGAGCTTTCATAAGTCGAGAGTAATTTATCCAGCAGCTTTCATTCTGGGTAGCTCTGTTTGTTTTTTTTCCCTCTCCCCTGAACCTTCTTTTATAAAAATCCAAAAGACAAACAGAAATTCATTCTTTATTATGATTTGTTCAACAAATACCTGTGTGTCTTGGTAATGAAATAATTTGACAGTTTGCAAAGATGAGTGAGACAACTTGGTCATGACCTTAAAGATTGTGACCTGATTTGGCTGTACTGTGGACTTCTTCACTGGGATACCTCTTGAGACTTTGAAGAAAGCAAATTCTTAGGAAATATTTTGCCCTCATGTATATTGACAGTTGCTAAGGAGGTGACCTCAACTACATGGTTTATGTCCGTGGATTTAGGAGTTTTGGATACCATGTATACCAAGTCTTTACTCTCCTTATCCATGTGAACAGTGGTCCAAATCTCAGACTGTTGGGGTCTTTCTAAGATGGAACCTCATGTGGTATGGTGCATATATTAATCTCAAAGGAAATCTAGGTCAGAGCCCACCTGGGACATAGGCAGACAGAAAAACCCTTTGTCTTACAGAAAAGGGAAGGGTTTGTTAGCCAGGTAACTGAAGATCTCACTCGTCAGTGAATTTGGGGATGCCTGTATCGCTCTGGACAGCATATAGCCCACGCCTCCTTCTAGTATCTGACGAAGGTGATGCCTCCAGGAGTCCAGAAGCCAGACAACTACTTTGACAAGGGGCATGTGCTTCAATTATTTTATACTGCTAGGGAATTGCGATTGGTAATAGCTCTTAATTTGATCAAGAAAGGAAAGGCGGTAGAAGACCCTGACGACTGAGAACCAAGTCCATCTAACTATCAGTGTCAAGTCTATGCACCTGACAACTGCTCAGTTCCTCAGTCCCTTGCCATATACAGTTCTTGATAGATGAATAGGAAAATATAATCCTGAACCTGTAATTCCTCCCTAATACCATCTTGACTGGGTTCCCTGGTGCCTGGAAGGTGCCAAGATTTCACTTATGAGATACACCTCTTTGGAAAGCTCATTGCTCCCTTTGGATCATGGGAAGAATTACAGCTTTGCTGCAAGAGCCAATGTTGCCTGGGTATAATAGGCAGCTTTCTGTATAGAATAAATAATAGGCCGCGTCTATTTGCCTATTCGAGTGTGCGAGAAATGTATGTTGTCTCACACACCCAGAGGAGATCTTAATTAAAGCCTAATTATGTACCATAAATATGTTTTATTTTGGAACTCAGGAGGTGGGATTTTTCAATTTTAGGAAATGCAAAGTCTAATAAGTAGTCAGGAAAGGGAAATGTAAACACCAACTGTGCCCTTTAATCCATCCCTCCTCAGCATGGTCCTGGAAGGATTTTCAGTTCCAGTGTGCTTTCAGACCACCTACCTGGTGTCACTCTCTCAGGGTAGTCTTCCCTTGTGCTTATTTACATGGCCAAGAGGATCGTCAGACCCCAGAAGAGCCTGATGGTGATGTTCCAAAGTGTCCCAGACACAGGAGTTAAGAAATCAAAAGCAGTTGAGAGGTTATGGGATTTTATTCATCATTCACTCCTTGAGTGCTACAAGAAGCTCATCCCAAGGGAAGTGGCAGCGCTGTCCCGTCTTCCTGCTCCCCGCACACCACACCTCCTGGGGTCCTTCTGGCCCTGTTCTTATCCATCTGCCTTCTGATGTTCCCCTCTCCCTGACTCTTCAGTGCTGTATGCCTTGCCAAGGGTGACTTACCACATGAGGTAAATTTTACTGGGCCTTCTGGGGCCAGGTAGGCACAGCACAGGGGTCTCAGTTGGAGTTGGGTTGGAGACAGGAAAGTAGCAGAGGGATGCTGGAGACCCCGGCAAGGGGGCTAGGGAGGTGGGAACTGAAGTTGGGCTGGAAAAGGTGGGATAGATGGCAGGAGGGAGGGAAGGTGAAGAGCCCTGGGCCGCTGGAGAGGCAGGTGGAAGTAGTGGCAGAAGGAGGCAGCGGTAATTGGTATTGGGCTGCAGGACGGGGGAGAAAGCAAAGACAGAGCAGTAAGGGGAATATTCAACACAGAACAGGGGGTGCTTGCTGCTGTCACCTGCACAAAAGAAAAAGAGCAGTCAGGAAGCAGCACTCACGGGGGAAGGACATTCAAAAAAGGGTGACTGAATCAAAACTCAAAAAGTTGTTCTTTAGGGATGGGAGCGGGGGAGCTCTGGGTATTATAGGAGTAAGTGGGCCTGACTTCTTCCCAGGGGGCATCTTGCTTAGACTGGAGTCGCACAGGAGTGAGTCATAGGGAAAGGTATCACCTTGGAACTCTTTTCCAGGCAATAGTTTTGGGCAACACTGGCAGATGCAGAGACATGCTTTCCCAGCAACATCCTGAGGCAGCCGTGTGGAAGATTCTGCTATTTTCTGATCTCCCACAGCCAGCCTAAGGAGTTGTTCTGGCAGCAACAGATGGCAGCCCACAGGGTTCTCTTCCCCAGTTCTCCAGCTGCCCCCTGGTAGGAGGCAGTGGTCATGCCCTAACCCAGCCTTTCTGCTCCAGAGGAGAAGCTAGGAAAGGAGAAAGAAACAGAGAGCTCCTGATGGGATCATGGGGACAGAGGAGAACCAAGGGGTAGGGGGAACACAGGTGGATCAGAGAGGTATCCAAGTGAAATTAATGACTTGTTCACTAACTTCACACCCTAACTGCCAACCTTGCTAGAGGCAGAGTATGTGTGCCTGGTGGAGTCAGGATTCTGAGTGACTCCTTCATGCCAGCCACTAGCCAGCTAGGTCACCTTGGATCAAAAGCTTAAGTTCTTAGAACCTGTGAACAAGGCTCTGAGGTTGGCTCCTCTGTGGTGCTTGCTCTGGATGGGTTTTCAGACCCCTTTATTGGAGACTCAGATACTACTGTGGTTTGAATCAATGCTCCCCAAAGATCAGTGTGTTAATGTTTAGTACCCAGGGTGGTGCTATTGGGGTGGGGCCCTGTGAAAGGCCCTTAGGTCATTGAAGAATGCCCTTCAAGGGGGACTGTGGGACCCTGGTCCCTTCCTCTTTTGCTTCCTGGCCATGAAGTGAGCAGTTTTTGCCCTAGTAAATACTCCTGTCATGATGTGTGATCACACCACAGATCCCGAAACAGTAAGTCCACACAGTCTTGGACTGGAATCTCTATAATTATGAGTCAAAATAAACTTTTATTTTCAAAGATTGATTTTTATGTATGTAAGTCTCTCTCCTTCTCTCTCTCTCTCTCTCTCTCTCTCTCTCCCCCCCTCTCCCCCACATATGTGTGGATACCTGTGGAGGCCAGAAGAATGTGTTGGATTCCCTGGAGCTAGAGTTACAGACAATTCTGGGCTGCCTGATGAGTATGCTGGGAACGGAATTTGGGTCCTCTGGGAGAACAGCAAGTGCTTTTAACTGCTGATCTATCTCACCAGCCCCAAAATAAACTTTTAAAATCTTTAAAAATATCTATCTCCATTTATATATTTTTTGTATATGCCATGGTGCACATGTGGAAGTCAGAGGACAACTTGAGAGAATTGGTTCTCTCCTTCCACAATGAGGGTCATGGGGATCAAACTCAGGTTTGGCAGCAAGCACCCTCACCCACTGAGCTATCTCACTGGCCCTAAAATAAGCTTTTTATAGGTCAGGCATCCCAGGTATTTCATAATGACATAAAACTAACACAAAAACTCTGGGTGAGGGATGGGAAACAGCTATTGGAATCTCAGTATCTCTCTAGTAAGTCTTAGCTTTAGAAAAGTTTGAGAAATACTTCAGCCAAAATCAGTTTTGATTCTAAAAAGAATGATTCAAATCAGAAGCATCCAATTGGAAACAGCACCTACAGTGAGTGGTCTCAGTCCAATGGCAGCTCAAGTGGCCTGTGAGAGAAGGATCAAATGTATACTGTCCGCGTGTTCCTAAATGTCTCCCAGGGCAGTTCTTACTTCTCAGAACATTTCTCTTGCACAGTTCTTCACAAGTCCTCCTTCAACTGTCCTGATCTCTCAAAGTCCTTTCATTGCCCCTTTTCCTACTACATCCACTCTCAGAAGGGCAGACTCATGCAGTGTCAACCATCTCCTCCCTAAGGTCCTTGGGTTCCCATTAAGCAGTGGGCAATGTTCTGATGAGCAGCAGACCTGGGTGCCTGGGGCCTTCCTGGCCTTTCCACATAGCTATCCAGGCTGTACCTCAAAGGTCACATCACAGACTGAGACCTGCTCTCCTCTTGCTTTCTCAGCCTTGGCAAAGGCCACCTCCATTAGCCTAGTTTTCCTGGATGAATCTCTGAGTTCTCTTTGATCTTTTCTTTTTCCTTGATTTCAACAACTAAGTCACCAAGTTCTGCCAGGCTTCCATCGTTAAACATCCTTCAAGCCCATGCCTTCTGCCTAGTTTCATTCCTGTGGCTGTGATAAAATACCCTGACAAAAAGCAACTTAGGGGAGAAAGGGTTTATTTGAACTCACAGGTCCAGTTATAAGCCGTCCTCGAAGGGGAGCCACACCAGCTGGAACCAGAGACAGCTGGCCACTTCAGAACCACAGTCAAGAACAGAGTCGCTCGCTCCCCAGCTTGTGCCCAGCTTGACTTCTCCACTCTTATGTAGTTCAGGGCCCCCTGCCCAGGGAATGGTACTGCCCACATGTAGGATCTTCCCACATCAGTTAAGGCCACCAAGACAATCCCCCACAGACATGCCCACAGGACAACCTGATCTGGACAGTTCATCACTGAGACTCTCTTCCCAGGTGATGTAGGCTGTCAAGTTGACAATGAAAATTAACCATCACACCCTCTTCTGTATTTGCTCAGCTTTTGCTCCAGGTCAAGCCATTCTCATTTTCCCCTGGATGTCACTGTCTGGTTTCTCAGCTGCATCTAGCTTCCCTCACTCTCCTGGCTGGTCTCTTCTCCATGCTATAGCTAGCATCAGTGTGAAGCATGCCAGTCAGGCTGTATCCCTTGGTAGATCCCTTGGATGACTGATGGTCCATGGCCGTCAGAGCACCTGCAAGGCCCTCATAGACATGGTCCCAATCTATCAGTAGGCCTTCATCTTTACATTCTGTGTAATTTTCCCTAATTTTCAGCCTGAGCCTAAATCAGACCTTCTGAAGTTCACACACCGTATGAATGCACATCCCCGAGACCTTATTAAGTGCACCTCCTAAGTAAGTCAAGATGGAGATTTCGGTTCTGCACTTTTTGCATGTGTATTTGTATATACATATGTGTGTTCATATGTGTATGGGCACGTGTATAAGTAGGGGTGTGTGAGTGTGTGTGTATGTGTGTGCATGTATGTGTGTGCGTGTGTGTGTATGTGTGTGCATGCTAGTGGGGACCCAAAGTTGACATTGGGTGTTTTTCTCAACCACTCTCCACTGTAGTTATTGATAAGGCAGGATCTCTTGCTGAATCTGGAGCTCATCACTGATGGCGCTAGTATTAAAGACGGGACTAACCTTTGCCTGAGGCCCAACTGATACCCAGGGACTTAACTTTCCTTTCTACCTGGTAAAGTAGACAATACTGTAACTCTATCTTTCTGATGAGGAAGCTGAGTTCAGAGAAGTTGCAAGCTTGCCTTTGAAGGGCCATAAAGTTGTAGAGGTGGTGTTCTGATGCAGGACTTGGCATATGGGATGGGCCTGGTGATACCCTCAAGGCTCCATATCTTAGAAGCATTAGCAATAATGGGCTGAGAATTATGATTCTTTCTATAAAACCAAGAGCATTCATTTATATTGTTTTTGCTTTTTGACTTAGGCAGTTGGCTTGGAAAATTGTTGGACATTAACTGGACTTGCTGGGAAACCCATTAACTTTGGTCTTTCGGAGAATATCTTTAATAGCATTTACTTGCAAGGTAAACTATGAAGATTTGGGATTTGCCCTCAAATTTCTTTTCCACACTGCTTTTAAAACAAACATTTCCTAATCCAAAAGCAACCACAGTTATTTTAGATTTTTGTCTTTTAAAACCCGAATTCACTGCTTTTGCTTAGTTTTTACAAGAGCATGTCTTTAAGAAAAGCCATAATAAGGCAGACTAGGTCTCACTCCTACCAATCTGAATCTGGTAATGACTAAACGTTGAACTTAATAAGTGAGGATAATTTCAGAATACTTGGCTTTGTTTTAAAGGGCAAGATTTTGGAAGCAGGCTCCCAGACTGTGTCCAGATCCATTTTACTGGAACATAACTAGAGGGGCTTTGCCCAAGCTCCAGGTAAAAACAGAGAGCAGAAGTCCCAGCAGCTGCTCACATGCCTGGCCTTGGGGTAGAGAGCTTCAGGACTCCAGGCGCCAGAACCCTGCATCACAATGACCTTTGGATGCTGTTCTATGTCCTGGGAAGCAGAGACAGCTCCTTCCTGAGCCAGGCTGGGGCTGGGCAAAGGACTTGAGAGCAGCCAGGAGTTGGAGGCCCTCACATCCCCTGTGGGCCCTGTACTCCTGTACTTCCTGGGCCTGCTGACTGCCCTCTGTCTCATTAATCCACAGAATTCTGAAATAATAAGCAGCCCTACCAGGCTTGCTTCCCACCCTACCCCAGGGTTCACCTTGCTCATGAAGGAGAATGCTGAATCAATAGCACATCAGACCCGGCTGGGTCTTGACATACTGCCTGAATTTTCCATGTCTTTTTGGAGATAAAGAATTTATCTCTGGCTTGGTGAATACTGTCTGATTATTCATCTTTTTTCCATTTGGTGTTTTGCTGTGGAAACTGACAATAAAGTGTCTATACCTGCCTTTATGTGAAAGTCAAAAAACTACATCTTCAATTTTTATGAAAGGAAAAAAAGTAGGCGGGGGCAAACTTTGAGCCCAGAAAG
>NW_008358632.1:60633-65048 GCF_000622305.1 Nannospalax galili | reverse complement strand
AATTTTTTTTGACAGAGTCTTATTATGTGGCCCTGGCTAGCCTGTAACTCACTATGTAGACCAGGCTGGCCTCAAACTCACAAAGATCCACCTACCTCTCCCTCCCGGGTCCTGGGATTAAAGGCGTGCACCACTACGCCCAGCCTAAGCATATACTTTATCATTAAGTCTTTACATTAATCCCAGCAGATAGGTTCTGTTTTTAACACTCATTCCTCTACTTTATAGGTGACAAAACGGAGGCACAGAGAAATTTCTTGCCAAAAGATATGCAGTAAATAAGAAATGGGGGCCAGGTGCTATGTCAAGCATTGGGGTTTCAAAGCCCTTTCCCCTAAACTGCAACTACCACTGTCCCAAGAGGGATGGGAAGAACATCAGGGGTCCACTCATCCAGAAACAGTTCTATGGAATGTGAACTTGAACCTCAACAGAGAGAATGTGGTGCCTCCTCCAGGATAAACCTATGTGTAGAGGGTATGGAATAGTCCAATGTTGTCAACAGCCATGCCAGGGATTCTAGATGGAAGCTCACCCACAAGCAAAGACTTTTTTGTGATATAGACTATCATTATATAGAGTTAAGGGAAGTCAAGACAAGTTCTCCAGTTACATTGTTTTGTGTGGGGAAAGCCCGACATGGCATGACACGGTGTAGTGGGAAGGCTAGCCTGATAGGCAGATGTCACAAAGGGATTGTACTGTGTCCCATGTTTCCATTCTGCTTAGGTCTGACATGGAAAGAAGTTTTGTTGACACACTGCCAACTTTGGGTCACCCCTAAATACTTTAGGAAAATATTTCTCTACAGAAATGAAAAGCAGGAAACTGGATTCAGCTAGTGAATTAGATCAGTGTTCAGATAGTCCAGGAACCAAATCCGCTTTTCTTTCATAGCAGGGTATTTATCTGAATTGAATTGTGTGCTTTGTCACCAATCCCCAGCTTGATTTTTCCTGAGCAGACACAGCTTACATTTTTGTCATGTCTTTAGACTCTCATTTTGCTATACTAATTATGAATTAAGAGAATCAATACTCCTAAAACCAATGGCTTGCATCCCACCAGTGATTTGATTTTAGCTAGCTGCCTCCTCTTCCTCCTCATCTTCCTTCCTCTCTTTTTCTTTTTGAGACAGGGTCTCATTATGTAGCCCAGGCTGGCCTTGAATTTGTGATACTCCTGATTCAGCCTTCTGAATTCTGGGATTCCAGATGTGCACACTGCACCTAGCCTTAGCCGCCATTTTTCTTCTCCTTCTTCTCTTGGTCTACCTCCTCCTCCTCGTGCCCCTTTTCCTCCTGTCCCTCCACTCCCTCCTCTCCAATTCCTTCCTCCTCCTCCTGTGGTGCTTGGTGATTGAATCTAGAGATGAGTGCAGGGTGGGCTAGCACTTTACTACTGAGCTACATCCCAGTTTGCTGTACCCCCCCACCCCCAACTTCTACAGCACTGACATCAACCTCACACAGATGTGACAGATGTGTTCACAGCTGTATTGGTCTTGGACACCAGTTAGGGCATAAGATGATGATAAAGATGGTTTACTACAAGGTACATCTCCCATTTGATGAAAAAGATATCCTTTTTGCCAACTTGGATCTCTTTTCTAAACCTTGGTGTTTTTCAGCCTGGTAATTCTTCAAATTTGATGTTTTATAGAATGGAAAGTGAATTAATTCCCTGTTTGTCAGTGTTGTAAGTTCCATATGGAGTTTGCTCAGTTTGAAAAGCATCTGTATTAATCAGACAAACCAAATCATTGAGTGGGCCTCAATGGTCTATTTTAATGACTTTTCTCCACAGATGACAAAGCAAACAGCTACCAGGTTTCAGCAAGAAGGCTAATATTGTACTGAATGAATGGAGCTGCACGATTTAAACTTACTCCCCAAATTTTGCAATTAAATCATTCTCGTTTCAATACATCCCAACTTCTACTTTGAAATATTTGCAGAATGACTTCATCTGCTCTACTTCAGCCTTAAGATAGTTGAATTAAAAGTCTAATTCCTAAAAGTCTTTCAAACGAGAAATTAATTCTCATCCTTCCCCGCCCTCAACCCCCTTGCCCCGATTAAACAAGGAACAGGAGTTGGAGCTTTGCCTGAGAGGCCATTGCTTTAGAAGTCACTTTGGTTTTGACTTCATCAAAGCAAGAAAATGTGGGTGGTTAATCTGAGTGAAAGCTGCCATTTTCTACAAATGCATTGTGTCTTAACCAGTCCAGTGGTTGCATGACAGCAGCTATTTAGGATTAGGAAGAAGCTGTGATTGGGATTTTAATGAATTGCACGCGATTTGCTATTTACGAATTCTTGGGGAGTTAGTTTGGATCTGCTCCCAGGAGGCAGACCTTTCTGCCTAGTTACCCCAATTTATGTACAGTTCTCAGAGTACCCGAGTTTGTCCTACAGATGTTGGCTTTGATGTGATGAGCCTGAGGGATTCTAAATTTTCCCATTGATTTTTGCTCCTTGCTAGATACTATGATGTCACTCCTGCCCCGAGCAGAAGACTGGCCTTGGCTTCAAAGGCAGCTAAAGAGTGAATTATTTACCAAATTGCACAAAAGGGAGGATTTATCAAGTTCCCTTTCTTCCCAGAGAGGACAACCCCAGGACTGGAGGACTTTATGACTCTTACTCCTGGTTGTAAATTATATCATTCACATGCTTTTGAAAGCTCCTCTTGCCTTAGTCATAAAACTTGATACCTGGGGCCAGACGCCTTTATCCTGAAGTGTGAGGAAGATGAAAAGGCCACACTTGCAAGGAGTGGTCCGGGAAGTGGAGAGTTAAGAACGTGGGTAGTGGGAGAATGTTTTACTATGAAATTAATTTTATTTATACAGGCTAATTGGCCTTCCAAGACCTGAATTAGCCACTCGGAAAGCCCTAGGCTTAGGCAATCCCATCTTTTGCTGTGATCTTTAAGACAGGGATGTTAGAGGTGAATTTCAATCAAGCAGTCACTCACCTGGAGTGCTGGGTTTGCTGGGGCTCACTTTGTTGGGCTTTTTTGGAGTCATGGTACTTTTGTGTTTCTGCTTGACAGCTGTTTGGTCAATGGCTGGGAGTCTGGGCTCATACTTAGCTGTAGGTACCTTGGTAGATGATCTTGGTTCACTTAGAGAATCTTCCTCGCCAGAACTCTGTCAAAAATGAGAGCTTTGTGATTAGTGGCCCAGTGGGCACCTCTGCTAGGCAGAAACACAGGACAAGCCCCTCCAGCAACAGCGTTAAAGCTTCCTGCTGGTTTTGGCACTTTGCTCGCCCTTCTATCAGGGAGAGTTTGAGAGTACCAGTTTAGACATAACAGTGAAGTTAATGACTCTATTTTGTAGAACATTATGAAAAGAACGCATTTCTGTCTGTTTTGGGAGCATATTAAGAAAAGAATATGTTTCTGATCCTTAAGTAATTTGATGACCAAGGAGTAGCACGTTCTTAAAGCCGCTTAGGAAGGGTGTGTGTGTGGGGGGCGAAATCAGTGCTTTAAAATTTTTTGATGTTTGGTATTTGAACTACTTTGGGGACGGGTGAAGGAAAATGGACCTCATGCTAATCATGTACTTGAAAATGAAAAGGAAATTTAGATCATATAGTGGAGACTGATTAACTCAGACTTCAGTTTCAATATTTCAAATTATTGCACAAGACAGAAGACTCTCTTAAGAAGGGCCCATCCTTGTCCGTCTTCTTTAAAGAAGTCGGTATAAATCTACACATGGACAAATCTTGATTCCTGCAATGTCAGACTATCTCAACCCAGGCTTACTGATGCAATAAAAATTATCTAGGCATTCAACAGTTTTACAGTTTTCCACACTTATCCACCCCCCCCCAAAGAAATGATGAAATCAATATAAATGACTGTCAGGATCCTGCCCTCAAAAGGTGATTTAAGCATAGCCTGTGGCTTTGGGTCCTAGTGCTGGGACACTTTGCAAGGTCATCCATTCTTGCAACAAGCAAAGTCCTACAGGTTTCTCTCACCTTCAGCATTAGGAAAGTTCCTCCTACATGGCACATTAGTCCAGCACTAGAAAATTCTCTGAAAATGTGGTCCTTTGCAGGCAGGCAATGCTAAATCAAAGTCTCCAGCACCGCCCCAACTGTTGCCATCTGTGTTGATCTTGCCCATCGTTCTTGATGACAGTTGTGGTATTTTCATTTCACAGGCTCCTGACTCAGGAAAATACGCTGAATAGCTTTGAATTATTGGGTGCAACGTAAGACAAACAGAACTAAAAAAAAAAAAAAAACCCAAACCCCCCCCTTTTACATCACTTAACAAAAATCAGGGCAGAAATCAATGAAAGTGAAACAAAGAAAACAATACAAAGAATCAACAATTCGAAGAGCTGGTTCTTTGAAAAGATAAACAAGATTGACAGACGTCTAGCCCAAGTA
>NW_008358632.1:29022-60602 GCF_000622305.1 Nannospalax galili | reverse complement strand
GCAACGTAAGACAAACAGAACTAAAAAAAAAAAAAAAACCCCAACTCCTCCACTTGTCAGTCTATGCAGAAGTCTCTATAAATCTACAGGTGGACAGATCATTATCCTCCATGATGATAAATCATGTTTTTAAATTTAAGGTTTGGATACCGCCTTCAAACAAATAATTATTGTTGTTCCATTTGTTTTCTGAAAACAGACCACCCTCAGATAGAGACAGGCAGAAGATAAGACATAATGAATTGATTGCTCTCCCCTTTCGCCTCTGATTCTGTGTCTTAATGGAAATCTTTGAATATTATTCTGAAATGTCAAAGATGAATCATGGGGTCATTTCTGAGGATGAGATGAGTTCTCTATTCTCAGCAATGTAGTATTTGGCAAACTTTAATTCTGATGCAGGAGACTGTGATAGGGTGATTGAAGCCAGTGTCATGGATTTGGGCCCAAGAAGAGCCCCAGGGAACCTGGGACAGAATTTCTTCCCCAAACTGCCCAGCACAAACAGCTTGCTTACTTTAGTGGGTTGAGAAGTCCACTCACCCAGGGCCTTGTACTTTAGCCTCAGATTTCCAGCCTGTAGTAATACAGCACGGTGCTCTAGGCTAAGACTTTTAACACGCGTGGGGCAGCCAGGGAGAGGGTGTTGGCTAAAATTAGTGAGCCATCCGCGTCTCTCCCTTCAGCCTCAGCCAGGGCTGGAATTCCTTACTTGCCCCAGGCAGTGAGGACTTGGGAGGAGTTGGCAAAGGACTCTTTATGGGGTTGCTGTTAAGCCTCTTCATCCTTGCTTCACCCATTCATTATTCCTCCAGCCTTTACTAGAAGCAGTGAAGAGGTGAAAGAAAGAAAGTTTGGCCAATTAACCTGTTAAGCATGGGACTGTGCCTCTGAGTTCCTGGTTCCATTGACTTTATTTCCAGGTGGTCCATTGTTCTTAAGAGCCTATAAATTGCCACTAGAAGAGGGTGTTTTGGATTGGTTGGAAACAAAAAGGACAATAGCAAGACTTGTGATACTAAGGGATCTTTCCTGGCTTGCCTTGCTGAGCAATTTTAGACATGTCACTTCAGCTTTTTTTTGCGTCCTTTCCCATCCACAGCCATTCCTATCTGTCTTCTCACATGAAAACCCACTGTGCCACATGGGGAAGGATGATCCTTTGTGAGGGAGGCTGTAGTAATTCATTCTGGCACTAATGCATGTATTTAAAACTTTGGAGCTCCCTGGATGTGAATCTGGCTCTTGCAGGTAGTGATTGTGTGATGTCAGGTTAATTTATTTTGCATCTAAGATTTTTTTCATCTATGAGCAATAGTACCTACCTTTTGGTGGTTTTATGGGAATTAAATGGGATGATACATGGACATAAATTTATTTTTAAAATAAGAACCAAAAATTGTAATAAGGATAAAAACAAGGTAAAATTATATTAAAATTTTTTTGAGAGTTTCATACATGAGTATTGCATCTGCCTAATTTCCACCCCTCCCCTTCCCTCCTCCAACTCCTCCCATGTCTCTTTCACTCCTCAATTTCCTGTCCTCTTCATTATTATTGTTAAATATACATATGTACATTTATGAATACACACACATATAATATACACTAAGTCTATTTAGTGGTGCTCGTGTGTACATGTATTTAGGGCTGACCACTTGGGATTAGATAATCTATGAGGGAGCTTGTTGTCCATGGAGAAAACTGACTCTCCCTCTCTCAGTAACCTCTGATTGCCTGTAACTCTTCATCTAGAGGTGGGACCCCGTGAAGTTTCCCCCATCCACACTGGCATGCCAACTGGTTTTATCATTATACAGATCTTTGCAGGCTGCCATATTGTTGCGATCTCATGGGCGCAGCATCTCTATCATGTCTAGAATGCATCACCTAGCAGTGGGCGTCTTGTTTCTCTGGCTCTTACAAGCTTTCTGTCCCTTCTTCCACAATGTTCCCTGAGGCTTAGGTGTAGAGGCTGTGTTGTAGATGTACATACACAATTTAAAAAGACATATAAGAGTTTTTGTTATTATTCACAGTCTGCCACTTTTAAGATTAACTAGCTAACTACTGAACATTAACTACCACTGTTGAAATCAAAGTCAAAGTTCTCAATGAAAAATCCCAGTGGATGCTCTTAATCCAGGGAGATATGAACAGAGACGTGGTCAGCTCCTTCATGGGACTCCTGGTTTCTTCTACAGACCATAAAATCTGTGATAGTCATTAACAGCCAGTTGAAATTCATCCAGCCTTAAGAAAATATGGTACAAGTTTTTGTTTTTTTCAGATAGTAAAGATCTAACAGCAAACATTTAGCAATATCTGGAGATTATCAAACAAACAATGATTTTTTAATGTAAAGTGGATTTTAAAAACTGTCCTTTCCTCTTATAATTTTGAAAATGACAGTTTCCATTGCTTTCCCATATGTTCCTGAGTTGGAATGTCACACGGAGGTGGAGGCAGTAGCATACTGCCATTCCTTTGGGGAATGAAAACCAGCTCTGTCTTTCAAAAATCAAAGCCTAGACCATAAAAAAACTAAGCAAACAAAAAACTACAACAAAAATACAACCAAGATAATAGCTTAATAGTGAGAATTTGATGCAAGTCCCAATAAAGCCATGTGAACTAAAATAAATTTATGGATAAAATTAATTTTTTTTCTGGAGTATTGTTAATTTTCCAAAGACTCTCCAACTTGCCCTTCTGGTATCATATATAACAAAGCAGATTATAGTCGATTACACTAGCTTGATCAAAAGTATAAAGAAAGGCTCACAATGGGACTTGATTAATTAGGAAATAGAAGTAGTGCCAGGCACTGGGCAACAACTTAGTAACACAACAGTCTTTTAACTTTCCCTCCTCCCCTTTCCTCCCTCTGTCCCTCCCTTCCCAACGCAGGAAACTGAACCCAGAGCCCATGTGTTCTGGGCAAGTAACTCTGCTACTGAGCTACTACTCCCTCAGTCCTAACTTTAACATTCTGCAGGTTTCAAATTAGGGTTCCTTGGAGGTGGGGACATAAGGACGAGGTACTGGAACCGGGTATTGGAACGTATTCTTCCAGAGTGCAGGAGGGACTAGAAACCAGGACTTAGCATTCTTGTATCTAAATGATAAGGTGGCATGAATAGAGATGGTCAGAACACATGCACACTCCCGTAGTCAGGGACAGAAAAAACTTGAAATTATTTTCCATCTCTCGCCTGATGGCTCTTTTCCAAGACCCCAGGAAATTGGTTCTCACTTGTCCACCCCCTCATCCATCCCCGGAGCTGTGGGGCTGAGAGCTGATGGATGTTCACCAAGCCCACTTTTGCCAAGTGTTGGTGATGGAAGGCTGAGCTGAGTGGATCTTCTGTCAGGGAGTAGGTCAGATGAGGGCGGGCCTTTCCGTGAGGAAGAGGCATGGAGGAGTGTCAGGCTGGGGCCAGAGAGAGATTGCATGCTTATTATGTTGAAAATAAATTCAGTCTCAGATTGTGAAAAGCTGTGGTCAAGGCAGTGAACCTTGGCAGTCAAATAGTGACAACACGGGAAGGCTGGCCAGGGGACTGTATGCACAGATGATTGTGTTTAGGCTGCTGTCCGCAACGTCTACATCAAATTGTGCCTCATACATAAAAACCATATCTGGGAATTGAGGGCTGCTTTGGATCGATAGATTCTGATTGGGATGTAAATAGCTTTAACATATTAAGCAAAGTATGTTTTGTGCTGAATGCTCTTACAATACAAAGCAGGCTAAACTTTTCCTTGTCTGGAAAAAAAGCTTAAGAGCAGCGAAATCCTTCATGCATGTTCAGAACATTTTGAGGACATTTGAAATTGAAAAAAAATAAAAATAAATTGCAAAACTGAACAATAATGAGGTATGTGAATCAATAGCCTTCTGGGGGTTTCTTTGAGCTTGGGTACCACCCACTGAAATCAAACTGCTCCTCAAATTCATTTGCCCTCCCACTTGAAGACATGGCTACCAATGGTACAGCCATGCTCCATGTCAGCACATGACAGGATCAGTGTGCAAAGACCTCGCTCTCTGTTTAGCTACTAGGTGCTTTTGGGAGTTAGCTGGGCTGTTGTACACATAAGCATCATGGCCTGTCTCCACCAGTGGGTTGTGGCCAGTGCCCCCCTGTCTGCAGCCTTCTCTCTGGTAATCAGGCAGGTTGGAAGGATTCCATCTGAGGCTCTGATCTGAGGTTAGTCATAGGACAACTTTTGAAAGTCAGTTCTCTCATTCCACCATGGTTTCTTGGAATTGAACTCAGGTTGTCAGGCTTAGTAGCAAGTGCTTTTACCCACTGAGTCATTTTGTCAGCCCTGGGTTTCTTAATATACCGGGGATATATGTATTTGGTGTTCTCTGGCTACAGTAGGAATCAGTTCTGTGTGGTATTCCAGTGGGTAAGGGAGCAGAAAGTTGTTGGATTTTAAAAATCCAAACACTGAAGTACAGGGTTCAGGTACACATTGAGACTGGTCTCAAATTGGGTATTTTCAAGATATGGATTTGCTATGATATAGTTCCCCTTCATCCTGTATTTCAATGCATTTTTTCCCCTCTAGCTAAGAAGGGCTTCTGAGAAACAAGAAGGACCTGCCCATCACATGGAAGTAATCCTCAAAAAAGTCTCCTACTCAACCCAATGGGTCATAAAACATGGAAGGCAGTTGAAAAGCATCACATGTACCTGCTAGGTCTTCCATTTCATGCCAGGCACTGGAAAGGAATATAAAAACAGGAGGCTTACAGGTGGGAGGCAGGAGATTAATGCCTTGCTAGCAAGGTTCAGAACAACATGTAATCAAATGGTAAATTGGGTCACACTGATTCTGAAGCCCAGGGAAATTCCTGAGAAAAGATGAGCAGTCGAGAGACAGCCATGGTATACATGATGGGGCTCAAAAGATGAGTGGGATCCAGTTGGACTGGAGGTACCTGTGGGCAAGGTGCTGATGGAATGAAACAATGGTAAATTCACTCAGCTGAGGGTCCAGAGTAGAGGGTAGAGGAGGAGGGTGGAGCCAAGAGAGATCCTAGCAGAGGTTTGGGAGTCAATGCGATAGAATCAGGTCTACTGGGCAGTTTTTGAGTACAGAATGGCACTGAGATTTACGGTGTTTCCCACCCTAGGAGAAAAGAAGGCCTATGGCAAATGTGCCAGTGAAATGATCTCTGTTGTTTCCATGATTTCTTTTTGTAAGGTGTAATTCTTTTCTTTATTACAAAGGAAGTATGGATTCATAATGGAACAACAGAGACAAGTATAAGAAAGAAAATTTGGACTGGCGAGATGGCTCAGCAGGTAGAGGTGTTTGCCGCCAAGCCAGATGACATGAGTTTGATGCCCTGGGTCCCACATGGTTGAAGGAGGGAACCAATACCCACAAGTTGCCCTCTGATCTCCACATGAGTGCCACGGCATACACACATGTGCATGTGCATATACATACAACAAATACATGTAACTAAAAAAAAGGAAACTTGTAAATGTTCCCCTGGCATAAAAACTGCTAGCAAGTTGCTCTGTAATTCTTCCGGGCCCTTGTCAACATCTGGGATGGAGTCTACTGGCTTTCTACTGAAATCTCTTCTAAAGCCACAAGATCTGAGGGTGACTGCTCACCCTGCACTTAAATTCTCAGGCTCCCCTGCAGGGACATGTGACCTCAGGAGGAAGGCCTCACCAGAGGGGCAAGAGTGGAACAAACTCTGGCCTATGCCAGAGAAAATCTTTGGCTTTGAACCTCTGCCTGCTCCCTGCAGGCAGACTCCCTGTGAGCTGGAGCGGAGGTTTGAAAGTCACACAGCTAGAGAGCAGCCTGAATCTCTGAAAGTCTGTCCAGAGAAGAGCTGCCTGCTGACCTGGCACATCCAGCCACGACCGTCACTTGTGTAAAAAATGGACTTCCATTACCGAACTATTGTGTTTTTGGCCCCCCTGTTATAGTGGCTAACATTACCCTCATGTATACTTTGATGTTTATAAACAAAATAGAACTGTACCATACACTGTGTTTTAGTTAGCAATCTATTGCATCAATCAAGATATTTTTATAATGTTATTTTGAAAATTTTCAAATTTATAGAGAAGTTGAGAGAACAGTATAAACACCTTTGTTTTTTTTTTGTTTTTTTTTTTTTTTGGTTTTTTGGACCCATGGTATTGGAACTTACTATGTAGACCAGGCTGGCCTTGAACTCACAGAGATCCGCCTGCCTCTGCCTCCTGAGGCTGGGATTAAAGGTGTGCACCACAACACTGGACTAATTTTTATTTTTCCAATTTTCTCTTTTTGTTTTTGTGTTGTTGCTTTGAGTCAGGGTCTCCCTAGTAGCCCCAGCTGGCCTGGAGTTCACTATGTAGACCAGGCTGGCCTCAATCTCAGAGATCTACCTACCTCTGCTCTGATGGTTTGAATGAAAATGTCCCCCATAGGCTCCAAGTATTTGGATATTTTGTCCCCAGATGATGGCGCTGTTTTGGGAGGTTTTAGAAGGTGTGGTGGGCTTACAGGGTTCTTAAGCCTTGCCAGATCCGCAGTCGCTCTCTTGCTTCCTATGACTGCATGATGATGTGAGAGCTTAGCTTCAGCTGTTCCTGCTCCAGCCACCTCTAGCCGCCATACCTCCCTGCCATGACGGACTGTAATGCCCCTGGAACCGTAAGCTCAAATAAACTCTTCCTTCTATAAATTGCTTCGGTCAGTGTTTCTATCATAGCAACAGAAAAGTGACTAATACATCTGCCTCCTGAGTTCTGGGATTAAAGGCATGCACCACCACACTGGGCTTATTTTGTCAATTTTAAAATTTTATCTCTATATTCTTTTCTCTTCCTCCTCCTCCTCCTCCTCCTCTTCCGCCTCATTTTTCTTCCTATTATTATTATTACTATTATTATTGTGTGTGTATGTGTATGTGCACATGCCACAATGCCCATGTGAAGGCCAGAGGAAAGCTCTGTAGAGTCGATTCTCTCCTTTCACTGTATGTTTTGGGGATTGAACTCAGGCCATCAGGCATTCAAGGTAAGCTCTTTTACCCACTGAGCCATCTCACCAGTCCTCTATATTCTGTTTCTGAATAGTTTCAAACTGTCTGTACTTCAAGATATTATTTCCTAAGCACTTCAGGATTCACCTTCTATTAAAATGGACACTTTCCTACAAAGCCACAATACCACTTCTCTTACCTAAAAAAAATTTAAAATAGTTCCATGATGTCATCTACTATGTAGAACATATCCAAACCCATGTGTGACCAAGACGCCACTTTAGCTAGCTGTTGAAATTGATGATTCAACTTGCATGGCAAGTTATTATGTCCCTTTAGTCTTTTACTGTAGAACAGTTTCTGCTCTTTTTTTTTTTTTTTTTTTTCTTTCTACCATTTCAGCTGTTTGGAAGAGCTGCCTCATAACGTATATCTTCTGATTGTTTCCTGGTAACAAAATTCATTTTAATGTTTTTGGATATGAATGTTTTACAGGTGATGTGATGTCCTTCTTTGTAACATCAGCCCAGCAGCAACATCATCAGGTCATCCTAATATAGCTGACCCTCTGATATCTAGCAAAAGTCTGACTGTTGGAATTATCCAATATAAATATATAACATGTTTCTAATATAAATATAACATTATTCCTGCTTTGTAGTTCATAGTTAACTGTGGGTTGACTCTTTGACACTTGTTGAATAGCCTACTCTACTCCGCAACAATATTTCACCCAGAGTTTAGCATCTTTTGATGTGCTTTACCTGAGTAGATACTTATATTAGGCAGCAAAAATGATTTTCTAACTCTACATTATTCCTACAATTATTAACATTTTTTTCTTAAAAAGTACTTTCTAGGGTTGGAGATGGTTTAGTCAGCAAAGTGCTTGCTGTGCAAGGATTGAGCTCAGATCCCCAGCATCCACATGAAAATCCAGGCATGGGCTGGAGAGATGGCTCAGTGGTTAAGAGCACTGGCTGCTCTTGCAGAAGACCCAGGTTTGAATCCCAGCAATCACATGGTGACAACAACTGTCCACAACTCCAGTTCCAGGGGGATCTGATACCCTCTTCTGTCCTCCGTGGGCACTGCACGACACAGGAGCACTTACATGCAGGCATAACACTCATACACATAAAACAATAAATAAAACAATAAATAAATAAATAAATAAATAAATAATTTAAAAAGCCAGGCATGGTAGTGATATCTGTAACTCCAGACCTGGAGGGCTGGCAGAGACAAATGGCTCCTTGGAATTTTTTGGCAACCAGTCTAGTTGATCAGTGAACTTTAGATAGAGTGAGAAACCTTGACTCAAAGAGAGACCTTATGGTGAACATTGCAGAAAAGAGGGCAGAAGGTTTGTAAGAGCCAGAGGTGGTGGATGACCACAAAGAAACAGAATTTTCCAGGCTTCTGAGAACTTGCTCACATGAACTTATAGCAATGTTGACAGCAAGCACAAGACCCATGCAAACTCAAGCAGACAAAAACCCAGCATAGAACTGGAAAAATGGGTAAGAGGCTTCAACTTTAGTTGAGGAACTGTGGAGAGCCACAGCCTCCGCCGCCATTACAAGATGGCGCCGGTATCCGGACCTTCTTAAAAGTAAACATCCTGCCACACCCATAAGGGGCGTGCACAAGAGCCTGCTTTTCCCCGCCTCCTCCCGTGGCATGATCTCCAGCAACCAATCCGCTTCTTATACATCATAAATGGGACCTTTGGGGCGTATATAAGCAACAGCTCTCCCACTTCTCGGGGTCTTTGGTCTTCAGTCTTCAAATAAACTGCTGCAGAAGGATCCTGACTTGTCCTCCCGCGTCGTTCTTGCTGGCGAGACGGAAAGCGGTCGGGGACAAGGAACTATTGGCAGCTGATCACTGCTGGATGAGCAGAGTCGATCTTCTTTAAGGGAGTGACACTAGATAGGCTGAACAGGCTCCAGTGGATGAACTCAAAGAGAGGGACACCTGGGTATACAAAATTGACTCAATAGGCCTTAACATATATGATAGAATACATGAAATCTGGTGGGTGGGCTATGAGGGGGCTGCAGCTCTGGGAGGGGTCTCTAAACTTGGTTAAAATGTATTATATGAAATGCACAAAAATTCAATAAAAAACATATACACTGAAGAGAAATAAGGTGGAGAGTGACTGATGAAGACACTCAACATTGACTTCTAGCCTCTACAGACATGGGATTATGAGGATCCCTGGGGCTTGCTGGCTGTCCAGTTTTGCCAGTCCGAAAATTCTGAGTTCAGTGGAATACTCAAAAAACATGGTGGAGAAGCAATTAAGGAAGATCCCCATATCAACCTCGGCCTCCACATGCCCATGCGCATGTACATTCCTACTCTTTTTTCTCGTATCTATTTGGTTACTTATAATGTGGTCTTAGTATGTTTTATTCAATTCTATAAAAATGTAAATTTGTGGGGCTGGAGAGATAGCTCAGCGATTAAGAACACTGGCTGTTCTTACAGAAGACCCGGGTTCGAATCCCAGCACCCACATGGTAGCTAACAACTGTCTGTAACTCCAGTTTCAGGGGATCCAACAGCCTTTTCTGTCCTCTGCAGGCATTGCACAACATGGGTGCACTTACCAACATGCAGGCAATGTATACATACACATAAAATGAAAATAATAAATAAAATATTTTTTTAAATGTAAATTTGTATAAAAATGGTGAGTGGGGCTCGCATATGAATCAGTATGGAAGAGCCCTGGCCACCAAGCCTGACAACCCGAGTTCAATCCCTAAGAACCACATGGTAGAAGGACAGAACTGATTCCTACCAGCTGTCCTCTGACCTCCATATATGCACCTTGGCACCTGCCCATGTGCATGCATGCACAAGTACATGCTTGCAACACACAAATACACAATATAAAAATAAAAATTTTAATGTACTAAAAAAATGGTGAATGTGAGTCTGCCAAAGCTGGATTTTGACTGAGTCCTTGGAGTAATTCTTTGCTTTCTGGTATATTAGACTATCATAGTCCATTTTGGGTCTCACCTGCTTCAGTTTCTGAAGAAACTCTCATTCTTTTTGGCTGAGAATGCTATTTAAGTTTTTCACTTGTTTGGTTTTGGAGACATGGTCTTGAACTCCTAATCCTCCTGCCTCCACCTCTCAAGTACTGGGATCACAGCCATGCACTACCACATCTGGCTCGAGAATGCTATTCAGAAAGTGCTAGTTGTTCCTATAACTTTAAAAAAATATTTTATTTATTATTATTTTATGTGTATGAGTGTATTGCCTGCACATATGTGAGGGCACCCATGTCGTGCAATGCCACAGAGTGCAGAGGTCAGAAGAGGGCTTCAGATTTCCCTGGAACTGAAGTTAAGGATGGTTTGTAGCTGCCATGTGGGTGCTGGGAATCAAACCTGGGTTCTCTGCAAGAGCAGTCAGTGCTCTTAACTGCTGAGCCATCTCTCCACCCCCTGTTCCTATAACTTGAGAGATGGAGGCAGGAGGATTCAAATCCAGCCTGGGCAACATAATAAGACTATATCAAAAGAAGGAAATGATAAAAGAGAAAAGAAGAGGATGGAAAGAAGGGAGGGAAAGAGCAGAGGGGATGAGGGAGGAGGGAGGGACGGAGGACCAGAGGTGCTCTTTGATGCTGGAATGAAAGTGTTTATAAGTCCTTTCACTGGAATGAATTAGAAAGGTATATCTATATCTATATCTAATCATGAACTCAGCAATATTCATAATTAAAATGTTTTCTTTTACACTTCTATTCTATCTCTTCTATTTAAAACCTTCATTCCTTAGTTATATTACTGTGTTTATTTATTTGTTTTACTCTGTAATAAACATGAAATACTTCCAAGGTTATGATACAAACACAACTTGAAGAATAAATCTGCCAGATAAAACGTATTAGTTCTCTGAAGTTCTCTGTCTTTAGATCTATTTCTCCTTGTATGAACACCATAATTCTTTTGTTGGCTGTGTTGAATGCTTCCAACTTTTTCCTGTGATAAATAACACTTTGATGAATGTTTAAGTAGCTCTTTAGTTAAGACTTTAAGTTCCTCAAAGTATGAATTTATCTCACTAGATTAAAAGCAACAGAAAGATTTAATTTTTTTTTTGTTCTAAATCACCCTCTAGAAATACTGCACCAATTTATGTTTCAAGATGCAAAGGAAGATGTCACTTTCTATGGAAACTTTCTGTTATCTTAAAAAAAAAAGTTTATCATTTTAGGGTAAGATTATAATTTTAATTTGTAACTTTTACATAATTTTATTATCACTTATCTAATTTATTTCAAATATATACTGATTTTTTTTACAGCTTAGAGTATTTTTGTTTGATTATGTGCATACTGAGTTTTAAAATTATTTTATCTATTTTGCGTGTGTGAGTGTGTGTGTGTGTGTGTGTGTGTGTGTGTGTGTGTACCATGGTGCTCTTGTGGAGGTCAGAGGACTTGCAGGAGTTGTTCTCTCTTTCCACCATGTGAGTCCCAGGAATTGAACTCAGGTAGTCAGGCTTGGCATCAAGTGCCTTTATGCTGGGCCACCTTGCAGAGCAGGCATATATTCTACCTTTTTTAAAAATTATTTTTATTTCATGTGTATGAGTATATTGCCTGCATGTAAGTGAGTGCACCTGTGTCGTGCAATGCCTTGGAGGTCAGAAGAGGGTGTCAAATTCCCCTGGAACTGGAGTTAAGGACGGTTCCTAGCTGCCATGTGGGTGCTGGGAATGAACCTGGGTTTTCTGCAAGAGCAGTCAGTGCTCTTAACCGCTGAGCCATCTCTCCAGCCCCAATTCTACCTATTTCTAAAAAGGCCCTGAGCTGACTTAAAAGGTTAAATTAAAAGAAAACATTTATTGGGTGTGGTGGCAACACGCCTGTAATCCTAGTATTAGAGAGGCCGAGGCAGGAGGAGAGTTACTTAGTAGGACTTGTCTGAAAATTACAAAATCAAAATAAAACTCAAAAATGGAACAAGAAAGGCAGAAATGCCCTCTGGTGAAAACACTCAGCGGGGCGGCCCCCTGCAGCAGGATCTGACCAGGGAGTGGCCTGAGGGAGCTCCACAGGGTGCTGGAAACTCAGTGGGGTTCTGGGTCACACAGGTCTATACATTTGTTAGAACTCATCAACCTTACCCTTAGAATTTGTACAATTCAAAAACCACAAAACCTATAAACAAATGGTCAACCCTAAGTGACAGTGTTCTGACATCTGCAGTTTATTCTGAAGCACAGATGGGTCAGTGGATTGGTGGATGATGGGCAGGTGTCCTAGTTTCTTTTCCTGTTGTGCTAAACCCTGACGAAAGCAACTTAAGGAGAAAGGGTTTATCTTGGCTCACAGCTTGAGGGTGTAGTCTGTCCGGTGGCAGGAGTGTGAGGCAGCTGTCACATCTGATCAGCAGTCAGGAAGCAGAGTGATGACAAGTCCATGTGCTTTCCCCTTTTTATTCAGCTCAGGACTCAAGGCCAGCGAACAGTGCTGCTCACTTTTGGTGTGGCTGTCCCAGCCCTCGCAGGCGTGCCTAGAAGCTGCATAATCCCTCACAGGTATTTCCTAGGCAATTTCAGATTTGGCCAAGTTGGTAATTAATACAAATCATAAAGCAGATACAGCAACTGGAGACACTAACTAGCAGGTATATAGATAATCACTGGGCCATTTTTAACCTTTGTTTTGGAAGCCTTTCTAGTAAAATATGGGGGAAAATGGAGGTGATATCGATATTAGGTTCCGGGGTAACTTTGTGGGAAATGCTGCTTAGTTTTCTCTTGTACAGTCCATAATAAACACTTACTGTATGTCTGTGAGTTTCAGGTCAGCCTGGTCTACATAACCGAGTTCAGGCCAGTCAGAAGTGAGACCTTGTCTCAACAAAATAAAATGTTCATGAGATAACTTTAAGGGGAATATTGAGGGCAAGGCACGAACTTAGACAGCAAAAAATGACATCCTTATAAAATTCCACTAATCTCTACCTGAAATCTAAACTGCACTGATCTATGAACGTGGGCAATAAACCACAGTAGTATTAGCAGGACCTGTGATTTTTGTCACCAATGGAAATCATAGATATTGTCTCATCTCAGTAAATTTGTTGGAGATGTCTCAAAATACCCTTTACGCCCATGACTTGTTATTTAATGTGTTAATAAGGAAGCACGTACATTACTGAATCACAACCTTCTAAAAATATTTTGACGATTTTCAATAAAAGTGGTTTCCTTTGAAAGCCTGTGTGTCTTATTTGATGCGTGTGAAAATAATTCTGGGAGGGGAGAGCTACAGAGTTCACCATGTGGCCAAAGAGGTTTGTGGCACAAAGATAGGCCCCCAGGTAGAGAGTGAGTTGAGAACCAAGCCTTGAGGGGCCCAGGATTCAGGGCTGGGGTGGAGGAGGATGAGAAGTGGGAAAAGAGAAACCGCCTCAGAGATGAGGGAGGAAGGCAGGGGTGGGTGGCTTCACAGATGCCTGGGATGCAGTGTGGCCACGAGCACCCAAAGCTGCCAGTGCGAACAAGCCCTGGAAAGCCAGAAGGGGATCTGCCAGATTCAGAGGTATGCAAGTCACTTGAGGAAGAGCATTTCTGGGGAACGATGAGCGTGGAAGCCAGATTGGAGTAGGTTGAGGAGTGAGTAGGAGGTGGGGAAATGGAGTCAGGCAGTGTAAATAATTCTTTGGGGGAACTTGTGGTGTGAAGAAGGAATAACTGGAGGGGCGGGTGCAATAAGGAGGCTGTTCTGGTCTCTCTTTTTAGATCATGATTCAATGCTGATGGGAAAGCCCTGGTGCACAGTTGGGGATGCAGGCAGCTTGGAAGAGGTAGACTGAGGGTGCTGAGAAGGGCGAAGGGATGGATCCTAAGCACAGATGGGAAAGTTGGAAATGGGTGGGGACAGGCTGTGGGATGGAAGACAGGAGGGGTTGACGATTGAGAAGGAAGGTTCGAGGTGGAAGAGAGTTGAGTGGAGAAACTAGGTGGCTTTGAGGAATGTCAGGAGTTGCTGGCTGTGACCCAGATTCAAAGTAGGGTGACTTTTTCTTTAGCAGTAACTTGTGGCTGGATGTGGCCCACAGACTATGAATGGACAGGGTTTATGGCAGGTGTGAGAAAGACAAAAGAGCAAGGGACTTATAAAGAGGGTCAAATGCAGAATCTGGGCTGCCAAGAAGGGAACATCAGTTAGAGAGAGGTGCTCTGAACCAGTGGAGGGATGGGTAGAGCAGAGGTTGAGGGAAGCCTCAGCAGAAGGGACTCAGGGGCAGAGGGGTGATCACCTGTGATCTGGTGATGTAGAATCCCTAGGTGTGATGAGGTTCAGGATGTGCCCTTGGGACTGAGGTGGGGATGTGAGAAGGGAGGCGGGTGGGGTACATCAGGGTGGTGGGATGGGTGAGGGGTAGGAAGGCAGCAGAGTGGAAAGGGGGAGGGCATCTGAGATGCATCAGGAACCCAGAAGGCAGGGTGTGGCTGGGTAATATAAGTGGATGCTGAAATCATGAGATAATTTGACTGGTGATCAGGAGGTGGGGGAACAGGAACTGAACTGGCTGTCAGAGCTTCACTGAATAAGGAAGGGTGACTAGGAGACTAACAGGCATGGCCAGGGGAAAGGATGGTAGAATCAAACTGCTCAAGCCAACCAAGCCTGGGAGAGATGCTGTGGAGTCACCACTGGGGCCTGTACTCCTTGCTGGTCCTGAGAGGGCAGGTGAGGAAGGGACACAAACAGCACCCCTGGGAGGACAGGCAGGCAGGCAAGGCAGGCACAGCCTCAGTGGAGAGGAGGACCAGGGAAGCAAGATCTGGAGAGGCTGATGTACATTTCCTGTGCTGCTTCTTCAGACCTGCAGCTGGCTGGCCACTTCTCAAGTGGGCTTTGGCTGTTCCCGAACATGTGCTCCCTCCCGCCTGCTTCCAACTCCCTCCCTATCTGGCTGAAAATCTGTATTCTCTGTTAAGCCTCCCCAACTTTACCCTCCGGCTTTGTTTGCTTATTTACTTATTCAGGGTCTCACTATGTAGTTTAGGTTGACTTTGAACTCATGATCTTCCTGCCTCAGCCTTCTGAGCACTGGGATTACAGGTGTGTTGCCATCACAGCAGATTCCTCTTGATTTTTAATTATATTCATCAGATACAGTCTTGAACTGCAGGCTTTTGTTTATAACATCTTAGTTTAATGACACCGTGAACGACATACATGAGGGTGAGAAACGGTTTATTCATTACTCTACCCTCCCAGCACCTCACAAAAGTCTCTTCTATACAAGTTATTCATAATTTCATTTAGTTCAGCATTTTTAAATTTAGATGTATTTTATTTTTAATTGATAAATAATTGTATTATAATTTTTTAAAATGAATAAAGCATTATGAAAACAAAGGCAATTTTAGGATGAAATACTGGATGTTATAAAATATATTTAATGCAGCTATGCATCTCAGTATAAGTATCTTTCAACTGAAAAAAAATTTAAATTTCAGTATCTGAATTTTAATTGGTTTTTAACAAGTTTTTTGGTTTTCAGAAATTAATTGGAACCATTTTTAAAAGCAGATCATTTTAAAATGCACTACAAGTGAAATACATAGCATTACAAACAAAGGGAAAGACATTTTATTATAATCTCCTCCTTGGCAATTTCTGAGCTGCTAAGTCCAATTAACACAGGGAACTGTTCTGGTCAGAGGCCACTAGTTCTTGGCACCAACAATTTCACTGAGGTGAGTTCACAACTGGTGTCGGTGTCAACTGAGCGCATGGCAGAGTCAGCCTGGTGAAAGGAGGCTGTCTTACCTTTTGAAAGAGGCAGGACAACTTTCTGGAAGCAGTCCCAATTTAAACTGACAGTTGCCCCATTTTAATGTCATGCCCTATTTTAAATTACCAGGTGGAACTCAGACAAAATGCAGAAATGAAGGAGAAATGAAGCCCTGCTTGGCTTTGCTCATCTGTTCTAGGGATGCTGTGGAAGCCCTCCAGTCCCTAGGTTTGTATGCAGAGAGGTACTGGTATACCTGTTCCCAGTGAATCTCTAACCTAATTGCAAAAGAAATGTCCGGTTCAGCCTGGTGAGTTACCTGGAAGGACCAGATAACCACAGTTCAACCACAAGGATGTGACCCAAGTTGTAAAGTCCAAGCCAACCCTGAGGAACCACCTTTGGGCTGCTCTGCAGCCTGCTGTTGTCGTGTCTATGTGCTTGCCTCCTGTGGTAAAGGGAATTTACCTAGTGTTTGAAGGGAGCTACCCAGTCCTTTGCAGAGTGGTTTGCCAGGAAAAGAATGCCCTATACAACTAGTTACTCTGGTCACCACATTTCAGGAGTTGGTGGGTCATAACTGACTACTCTTCAGACCCAAACTGGTCATTGCAGACTAGCAGCCTCACTAAACCACTCTCCTGTCACTGATTTCAAGTCAGAGCACAGAGCATTCTCCTCTCTAAGGGGATTGATGATCCCTATTCTGGCTACATGGTTCTGACTAGTATGTGATCATTCGTAGCATGTTAGCCATCCAACAAGCTCTGGGCTTCTATTGCTTGGCAGACATTGGACATGCATCAGTGACTAGCTCCCTGTTTAAGGGAAGAGGTTTTACCCCATGTGAGAGCTTGAGCCCAGAGGGTATTCTGAGAAGACTCAAAATTAAGAGCAGGCCCTGGACCCTTAGGAGAAACCTAGGAAACTTCCCAGAGAGGTGCCCTAAGGGTTGAGGATGTGCCTGGGCGTGGTGGTGCACACCTTTAATTCCAGCACTCAGGAGGCAGAGGCAGGTGGATCTCTGTGAGTTCAAGGCCAGCCTGATCTACATAGTGAGTTCCAGGCCAGCTGGGGCTACAAGGAAATCCTGTCTCAAAAAGACGAAAAAAAAAAAAAAAAAAAAGTTGAGGATGTGGAGAGGTGAGTCAGACAGATGAGCTGGGGAAGTCAATAAGGACATCAAGCATCTTGCTAGGCATTTGAACTTGATCCCAAAGACAGCAGGGAAATTAATGACATTTTAATAAAGGACTGCCATCCAATTGTTTCTAGTAGGATCACTTTTATGGCAACCTGTTAAGCCTGCCTGGAAAAGGTGAGGTAGAGGACAAGATGGCCAGGGAAACTGTTTCCATAATAATACAGACAGGAGGAAAAAAAAAAAAAAAAAGACAGGGCCGGGCAAGGGGAAGTCAGCGGGCAGATTCTAGAGACGAGATAAGAAAAGCAGGCTTTGGTGTCTGCTGTGAAGTATGAGGAGTACACAGAAGAGGAGGAGGAGTCCAAGACTATTTCTAGTATTCTGGCTGGGGTAGAAATCAAAAACAGAGGAAGAGGAACCAGTTTGAGGGGGAGATGATGCATTTAGCCACTTGAGACTGAGGGGCTTGAAGGACACTCTGGTGAATAGATCAATGGCTAAGATGGTAAACAAGCTCAGGGGAAAATTCCCACAGATCTGCACTTGTCAGACTGTGGCTGTACATTCCCGATCCATGACGTACCTGTCAGCTTGGGAAGCCCTGTGCAGAGCCGCTAGTTACCCAGATGCACCTCCGGGGCTCAGGGATCTGTGCTAGAGTTAAGAGGGTGGCTGGGACAAACACCACTCCAGGTGTTAGAGATGACTCACAGCCTCCTAGGGCGGGGCCCTTTGACAGTTAAAAGCCCTGTGAGTGTGTGTGACCTGCCTCGTCAGCACACCAGCCTGGGGCCAGGGGGAAGAAAGACCCGGGCCCCCAAAGAACCCCACAATAGACAAGCAGAAGTTAGAGAAAATTAAAAGTATGACTCATAGAACACAGATGCCACATCCCAAGCCGTGGCTGTTGTCGTGACACTGCTCAGGGTGTCAGTGGGTTGACATTGACAGATTAATGACAGAACAACTGCAGAAGAGGCCTTTGAAAGAGGAGAAGCTGAAGGTTTCACGGGAAGGATAGGATGGATAGGCAGGTGAGCAAAGGACCCAGGCAAATGTACCCAGGTCACAGAAAAACACAAAATGCAAATCATTCTAGCCTTCCCTGGACTGCTGGATCCTCACCAGCAAGCATTTGCAAGGAGCTATGCAGTGTGGATTATGTAGGTCCAACTTCTGGGAAGCATCCTTTCTTGGTTCATGGAGTCTTGTTTTGTTTTGGTTTACGGACTTGACCACCATCTGGACCAGTCCTGTCCCTGCCCAACTGTCAGTAACGATGGAAATGCTATTTGATCTGCATGGTCCAAAGTGGTCACCATTGGCCAGATGGTAACTAAGCATGTAGAACTAAATTTGGAATTTACTTAAAAATTATCATCATGTGTGTGCGTTAGGTATGTGAGTGGGCATGCCACGATGCACACATGGAGGTCAGGGGACAATCTGCACCCTTGGTTCCCTGTTCTTGCCTTTATGTGGATTCCAGGGATTGAACTCAGGTCACCAGACCTTGTGGCAAGCACCTTTATCGTCTGAACTACCTCATTGGCCCTACTTTTTTTTTTTTGAGTCAGGATTTCAGGTAGCACAGATTGGCCTCCAACTCTCTATGTAGCCAAGGATGACCTTAAACTCTTGAGCCCCTTTCTTCTGTCTCCAGAATGCTGGGATTACAAGCATGTACTAGAGTGAACACTGTTGTAGTGTTCAGCACATGTTTAGACTCTTGCTATCTTCATTTAGGGATAATTACTTTGAGGAGTGTGTGTGTGTGTGTGTGTGTGTGTGTGTGTGTGTGTATGTGGTGTAGGCCAGAAGTCCATGTTAGGACTTCCTCAAATGCTCTCTACTTAATTTTTATTTATTTATTTATTTATTTATTTATTTATTTATTTATTATTTTTAACATGTAAGAGGGCATTGAATTCCCTGGAACTGAAGTTACAGATGGTTGTTAGCTGCCATGTGGGTGCTGGGAATTGAACCCTGGTCCTCTACAAGAGCAGCCAGTGCTCTTAACTGCTGAGTCATCTCTCCGTCCCCCTCTACTTTTTTTTTTGAGATGGGGGTCTCTCACTAAGTCTATAGCTCAATGACTGCTTGACTGGCTGGCTAGCAAGCTCAGGAGACGTACCTCCCCTCCCATAATCCCACAGTGCTAAGGTTACAGACATGCCCCACCACACTGGCTTTTACATGGGTTCTGAGGATTCCAGTTCTGGTCTGCATGCTTACCCAGCAGGCCCTGAGCCATCTCCCCAGCCCTGACACTCTGACTTTTTTTTTAAGCCACTGAAAGTTACTTGAAGAGGCTCTATGTTTTAATCTCCTGAGTTTGTGTGGATTCTCATGAACAAAACAATTACAGTGCTGATGTTGGGTCACAGCCTTCCTCCTCAAGCTTGCTTTGCTTGCTGGGAGGTTCAGGTGACCTCATTGAAGTAAACATCACAATGGGCAGGCCTGGAGCACAGCCAGCTGCTGCTTGGTATCGTTAACAACCTTATACCTTCTCTCAGTGTAATTTTGGGTCTTTATGACCTACAAGCTAAATATTTAGTTGCTCAGTTGCTGAGTGTTGAAGGATGACAACCCTATTCCTATAAGCAGAGCAAACCCTATTCCTATTAGTACTCTTGAAAAGCTTAGAGCTGAACCCCACCTTCCTTCTTAAAGTAGGAGACACTGAGGACAGCATGTCCTGAGTCCTTGAGGTTGGCGCATTTGGAACAGTGTCCTTTTCAGCACGGAAGATGAGAAAAGCTCACGTTGAGTGGCTTCATTCAGACTTGGACCCCTACCACCACATCCAGGGCTAACTAATCATTTCCTCCATCTTCCACAGGGAAATCAAGGCTCCAGTCCCTTCTCTGTTAAGGTTAGACAGGATGAAATATCTTGGAGTCCTGTTAATCACAGTGAGCTCCTCTGAGTCAGCAGCCCTGGGGGCGGGGCTAGGAAAGAAAAGTGCTGCCCTCTTCAATCCTGAGTGCTTTGCTTTTTGTCTAGCAAAGTGTCCAACTTCTAGTCGAATATGTTTCTTTGTTAAATTCTAACAGGATTAAACCGTTCACAAGGTTGTCCTGTGACCCCGAGAAAGTTGTACAGTTGCTACACTTGGCTGGTTTTTAGAAATATGAGCTGGTATGAGGCAAAGCAAAGGAAGATGTTCTAGGAGCTCCAGAACCTGTTTCTTCACTGATACCTGTTAGAGCATCATTTGCCAGTACAACTGGATAGCAAGGCAGTTTATATCCATGATATAATGTTAGCATATCAGCTAGGACGTTCCGTCATGGTCACGGTGATCCCATGTGATAAGCATATTAACAAGTATCCCCTGAATGGGGGACTGTAGTGCTTGGACTTAAAGTGGTTTGCCTAAACTCACACTGTAATGAGGCGCACAGAGGCCTTGATAAATGTTTTCTATGATGTCAAGCCACTAACTTACATGTATTCAGGAGGCACCACTTTAAAGAGCATCTCAGCATGGGTTTGACAGGAATGGCTTCATCTTGGACTTGAGATTAAACACGACCTCTGCAGACCCAGGAGTCAGAACCCGTAGTTATAGCGAGGAGGCTGTGCTGGGATGAGACCGACACCAGGTTAACTGCAGGTTTGGGGGATCTGCCCACCTCTAGGCAGGTCTCTGGAAATGATAGCTTGATACTGGAGCCGTTACTTGATAGTAAATGCCTTGCTTGTTCCAGAATCATCAGAATTGTGACAATTGGAGTTTAGGTTAAGAAATGAACAAGTGATGAAAATTGTAATACAAGTGTCAAAATTTGGCCTCAGTATGCTTTGCTGAGTGACAGAACGGTGGAAAAATTTCCATGGATTCAGCAGTTCGCTTTCAAACCATCCACTCAATCAGAGGACAAATCTGCCTTCACAAATCAGAGGCAAAATGTTACTCAGAGTTTTAGACCACCACAATTCTGTTTCATCCTGGGAAGGGCTGTTCGGTTAACACAAGGCTGGATCTTTCTCTTATCCCTTTCTGATGAATCAAGGATGTCTTGCAATTTCAGGGCCTGATATGACACTCAATACACCAGGCTCTGGAAATTAGATCTGTCTGGCCTGGCTCTCCTTTGGGAGATTCCAGCTCCCTTCTTTCTTATCTTAGAGTCTCAAGGAGACTAGGTCCAGGACCTCCTGGCATTGTGGGCCCTGCAGAAAGAGGTTTATTTAATCAGTCATTGAATTCCCTCAGGATTAGAGATACTGCAGGGCAGGCCGAGGCTCTGAAGGTTTAAGAACAACTAGATTGTGGCAGAAATTTGAGGAAAGGTTCAAACTCAGAAGGGACTCTCCAAACTCACTGGTGATCTTGAGGGTTGGCAGTTTTCCTGTACCTTGTTTGAGTCATATAAGGGATTTGGGACCCCTTCCTTCCTTCCTTCCTTCCTTCCTTCCTTCCTTCCTTCCTTCCTCCCTCCCTCCCTCCCTCCCTCCCTCCTTCCTTCCTGTACCAAGCAAAAGTCAGACCACTGAACCAATCAAGGCTCGTAAGCACACGTCAGTCGACTGCTGAGGATGATGCATTCTGTGAGCTAGCCTCTCATCTTGCTTTGTCTCTGTTTTTGTGTCCAGAGGCGAATGTGCCAATATCCCCGAAAGAATGTCTGAAATGATGAGAGCAAAGCAGAGGTACAATTCGCTGTAGAAAATTCATATTCAATGAGAAGGTGGGGCCTTGGGGACACTTGTAACCCTTGGGATATTATTTGAAGAATAAAAATTGATTGAAAGCTGTGTTTCATGTTCTCTGACGCACTGAGGTCTGCTGGCATCATACAATATGAAAATCTTGTCCTTGTCTTTTGATAGAAATGGCCAGTTTTATGCAATGTCTGTTGATACTTTGTGATGAATACAAGTGAATAATAAAATTGAGTTAGAAAATCAGATCCAACTAATCTATGCTGATGGAAGCTATTTCACGTAATTACTTTTATATGAGCAGCCATGTCCTTGTTTGGACACACTCTGAAGGCTTGTGCAGTGGATGATTGAAAGGGTAATTTTTGTTGCAGGAAGAAGAAAACTATAGGAATCTGACACCAGCTTGTCACCCAATGCTGGCAGAGAGGAACATCAAACGGCAAGTCCAGAGTGTTCCAGATACGTGTGTGCTGCCCTACCAAATTGCTGTGACCTGGTACGTGAGCCTCTGCATGAGAATGGGAGATCCAGCTGCCCATTTGTTCAGTAATTCCAATCTGGGAAGATTGCTACATGCCACTGTCTGACTTATAATTACAGTTTTGTATCTGTCCTTGATTTTTGTTTCTAAGTGTAAAAATGTCAGAATTTATTTTAGTGTTAAAAATGTGTTGTTTTAGCCAAACCAGATTTAATTTTTGGATGAACCTCACTCCCTCTGTTTCATCATCAGCAGGCATTATATTTAGTCCTTGACTAGCAGGAAGAGACCCAGGCCAAGTGTTCTCAGAGCTCCCAGTGTAATGAGATGGTCTCTTTCACCTTCAGACTCTGGGTGGGATATTTTATTGTGTGCTTTTATATCCTTTAATAGGGAGTATATATCTCTCCCAGGGAAACAGCTACGTCCATAAACATCAATCATTGGTATTCTTAAGGTGTCCTTTGAACATTAAATAACCATAGTGCGAACATCATAGATTAAAGAAGAAATTTCAACAAGAATTTGATTGATACCAGGTATCTGAGATCGTCTCAGAGAACCATGCCACTGATAGGAAAGAGTCAGTCCCTCCTCTAGAGTCTGTTTCAGGCATAAAATATTAAATAAGATTTCATAAAGGGCATATTACTCATCTTAAATCAATTCTCTGTGCTAACAGCTAGGGTTGAATGTAGTTTGTGGTATTTAGCGCTTACACAAGATAAGTAAAATTCTCAGACAGAGAAGATGTTAAACATGAAATATGATGGGAGAGCCTCAGCAGTTCAGAGCAACTTCTCTGGGGTCAGCTTGCCTGGGATGGGATCCCTGCCCCATTGTATGCTTCCTGCGGAATGTTAGCTAAGGTTCTTAGAATGACTTAAGGCCCAGTTTTCTCAACTGTAAAATGTGCCAAACATATATATAGTGCATACATATATAGTGCATATATATATATATATATATAGAGAGAGAGAGAGAGAGAGAGAGAGAGAATGGGAGGGGGAGGGAGGTAGTCTCACTGTGTAGCTCAGGCTGGCCTCAAACTCATGATCCTCCTGCCTCTTGAATGTTGGGATTACAGGCATGTACTGCCACGCTCAATTTACATACCTTAATAAGTATATGCCAAGCCAAGTGTGGTAGCACATGCCTGTAATCCCAGCACTTGGGATGTAGAGGCAGGAGGATCAGGTGTTCAAGGGTAGCAGCCCTGGATATATAACCAGTTTTAGGCTAGCCTGAGCTACAGAAGATTCTGTCTCTAAAACAAAAGTATATGCTTATATAAAGTAGATAGATATACATATATGCATCTATGAGAATTAAGCTAATATATAGATATAGTGCTTAGTACAGTGCTTGTAATGCTATAAATACTCAAATAAACTACTGCTATTATGGGTACTATCATATTGCTATATTATTATATTGCTCTTAACTGTTATCATATTGGACAAAAATATTTAAACAATTGCCAGTTACTACATAGGTACTTATCACTACATTTTACTCTGCTCCTTCATTTAAACAAAAATCAGAGCCAATGATGCACCGATTAGACCAGAAACTATGAGCATAGTGCTGAACTTGAGAAGGCCCCAGGGCTTTCAACTCTAGAATCGAACATCTTGGGGATTGTTAATGTCAGGTTCTTCACCCAGAGGAGAGAGGAGTGAGGCCCAGCAAGGAAGGCCATGGCTTGAATTGTGTCCAAGATGGGCGTGCCTGGCCCATTTTCCTCATCTCTTCCTGCCCTGTTCTTAAGGATTTTGCAACAGATTCCTAAATCTCTGCATGCATGTGGAAGCCAGATGTCAGTCTCAGGTGTCATTCTTCAGGCTCCATCCACCTTGGTTTTTGTTGTTATCGTTGTTTGTTTCTGAGATGGGGTATCTCACTGGCTTGGGCTTCCCTGATTTTGCTAGGCTGACTGACCAGTGAGTTTCAGGGATCCTCCTGTTTCCACCTTCCCAGCTGTGGGATTATAAGCGAATACCACCAATGCCTGGCTTTAAAAAAACAAAGCAAAACCTGGGTTCTGGGGACCAAACTCGGGTTCTCAAGCTTATAAGACAAGTACTTTACCAACTGCACTATCTCCCACAGATTCTTGAGTTGCCTTTACACACACACACACACACACACACACACACACACACACGCATGCATGTGTGCAGCAGCAGCAGCAGACTACCAGAGTTCTCCGTACCAGTTTGGAAGATGACTCGCTTGAAAACCGGGATCTGTCACTTGTGTCTGGCCCCCAAAGCTGGTCTTGTTTCTTCTCATTTTGTTCTATTTTGTATTCCTGTCGTCTCAAACAAGCCTAGAGAATAAGAAGTGACAGAAAAAAAAGCTTCTTCATCTTTAGCCAATGAATGACCAGCGTTGGCAAGTTTAGGCTTAACACCAATTTGAGAATCATGATGGAAATGACATTCCTCTCCAAGCATTCATGAAATATTGTTCTCAGGTAAAGACAAGACGGCATTCTGTCTTCTTTTTGCCCAAAATTCCTGATCAATAATAAACATAAACAATAAACACACTATGGGGCATTTTACCATGAATAGTTGCTTTCTCTCTTTTTAGAAAGATTTGTATTATTTATGTGCATGTGTCTACGTGTATATGTCTGTGTGGGTATATGTGCACATGTATGTGCAGGTGCCAACAGAGGCCAAAAGAAAGCATCGGATCTCTCAGCTGGAGTTACAGGAGTTTGTGAGCTGCCCTATGTAGGTGATGGGATCTGAACTCTGGGCCTCTGAGCCATTCTTTCAGCTCCTAGAATAGTTACTTTCTTAAGGAAGGTTGTACCCAATGTGTCATATTAACTTCTTCTTCATAGCTCTCCTCCTTATTGCCTCTTGGGTTAATCTACCCCTTGAGGTACTCTCTAGTAACAGGAGAATTGTCCCACATCACAGCTATAGCACATGCTGTTCCCTCTGCTTGGAATAACCTCCCAGTGTTCCCGTGGCTAATCCTGTGGGGTACAGTAGTCAGCCTTCACCTGCAGTTTCAATAGTTACCCATGGTCAACCTTGGTCCAAAAACATTCAGTGGAAGATTTGAAGAATAAATAATTCATAAGTTTTAAATGGCATGCCATTCTGAGTAACATGATAGAATTCCACTTCATCCCACTCTGTCCTGCCCTGGACATGAATCATCTCTCTGTCCAGCATATTAATGCTCTGCATGCTATACTCGTATCCATCACTTCAGAGCTGTTTTATTTGTCAACTCCACTGTGGCAGTGCTGAGATGCTCTTGTTAAGTAATCCATCTTTCATTTAGTGATGGCCCAAAGTGCAAGAGCAGTGATGCTGACAGTTGTACCAAAGTGCATCAAAATAATTGTTCTCGTGTATGATTAGATAGTATTATTCATTTTTCCATTGCCTAATTTACAAACTTAACTTTATCACAGATATGCATGTATCAAAAAAAATAGCCCAGAGGGGTTGGAGATTTAGCTCAGTGGTAGAGTGCTTGCCTAGCAAGCGCAAAACCCAGGGTTCAGTCCTTGGCTCCGAAGGAAAAAAAAACAAAAAACAAAAAACAAAAAACAACAAAATAACAAAAAAGAAAACAAACTAAAAAAAAAAAAAACCCAGAACATATGAATTTTGGTTCTGTTCTAGTTTGATTTCTGCTGCTGTGACAAATACCCTGAGAAAAAGCGGCACAGGAGAGGAAATGGTTTATTCTTCTTACAATTACAGGTTATAAGCCCATCATTGAGAGGCGAAGGCCAGAACTCAGGCAGCTAGTCACATCACATCCACAGTCAAGAGAAAAGCGAGTAAATGCCATGCATTCTTGCCTGCTTGCTGGCTGCTTCTGCTCAGCCAGCTTTCTTCAGTTCAGAGTTCAGCCCATGAAACGGTGCTGTCCACACGCAGGGTGGGTCTTCCCACCTTAATTAACAATCAAGACAATCCCTCACAGATATGCCAACAGGCCAGTGTGATCAAGATAATTCCTAAATTGAGACTCTTCAGATGATTCTAGGTTGTGGCAAGTTGACATGATCAACCATCACGGGGCGGGGGGTGTCTTGAAACGTATCCCCATAGTAACACAACACCAACACACATAGCTTGAATTATATATATTTTCCTATTTTAGTCAGTTTTGCTTTATACTGTTTTTATCCTGCTGACCAATAAGAATTCTAAGAACCATCTGTTACTTTTTTAATTCCCTAGCCTCTTGAATCACATTTTCCCTTTTATCAATTTTTAAGTTAGTATACAAGGTAATGGATTTCATCATGACACATTTCCATTTACAACAGAAAGGAAGCCATCCTCTGGAGAGTGTATGGCCCTGTTCTTGCCTTTTCTTGGACTGGACTTCTGGTGGCTCTGTTTCTGTACTTTCAAAGCAGACCTCTAACTTTGAGAGGATTCCTGTTTGATTTACACAGAAAGACTGCTCAGCTGTCTCAGGCTGGCACATGTGTTTTCTCACGTGTATTACTGTACTCTGCTCAGGCCCCCTGTTACCATTTTTTGCCATCTCTGTTCTCTTCCTCTCCCCAGTCTCCTTTCTGCTTTCATGCCATATGTGTGTGTGTGGTGTGTGTGTATATATATATATATTTCAAAATTTTTAGGTATTTTAGTAAAATATAAATTAAAAAACATTTTTGAGAATATCATACATGAATATGTTGTATTTACATCATTTCATTTCAACCTCTCCCTCTCCCCATTCCAGCTCTTCTTGTGTCCCCTCCAACCCCTCTTGATTCATGACTTCTTCTATAATTATCTTTGTTTCATATATACATATATAAACCTACTGAGTCCAACTAATATTTCCCATATGTACTGCGTTTAGGGCTGACCACATAGAAGTGGATAACCTATCAGGGAGTGGTCCTCAGAAAAAATGAATTCTTCCTCTTTCATCCATCATTGATTGGTTATAAGGGTAGAGCCTTGGGAAGTTTTCCCCCATCCATGTTGGCATGCCAACCGGTGAGGTCATTGTATAGGTCTTGCATGCATGTATTATTTATTAATCTAGATTATGCATATGAGAGAAAACATGTAATATTTGAGTCTGGCTTTGAATTATATTTTTGCTTTGGAAAATATCAATCCTTAAATGCAAAGTAATAAAAATAAAATAACCAACCAAAAAAAGATCACCAGATTTCTTAGCAAAATTAGATTAAAATCTAGTGCCAAATATTTTTCTTCTAGTGCTGAGACTGAAGAAACCCAAGGATTCCATGTGCTACAGGGATTTCAACTAGTATTTTAAATGCCTCCAAATAGTAAAAACTTCTTGGAGCACTTCCATTCTTCTAGATCCAGTGGCCTCACTTGCCCATAACCTGCCAGGGTCAAGTTATTCACTGTCATCTGGTGTAAAGACCAACAGTGTTGTTACTAAAGTAGACTGGCCATCTCTCCACTTCCTGGCTGGGTTGAGAAAGGAAAGATTTCTTTGGCATTTTTTCCCCATTTCTGTTAGAAAAAGCATTTCCTTCTTGGATGCAATAGGACTTCACAGAGTTTCACAGTGGGGAGAGCCTGTGAAGTTATGCTGCAAGATTAAGAATAGAAAGGAACTGACCGTAGTGAAACAGGTGCCACCTGGAATCACCTGGGAAGAGTCAGTCACGCTGCGCCTGACGCCCCCGCCCCCCAGCTCAGCAGATGGCCCCCTGCAGCAGGTGGAGCCCTGAATTTCAAGAGAGAGAGATGAGATTTCCTCCAGTCAGACTTGGAAAGAGAGAACATTCCAAAATGATTGATTTTGTTTTTAATGCTGTCCCACAGTCCGTCTTATTTTCAAAAACTATGTCACTAAGTCATTGAAATAAACACTGTGAAGTACTGCCAGCACATCTGTATGTTTTTATAACATAAGCAAGAAACCTCATAGAAGAGGCTGGAGAGATGACTCAGTGGTCACGCACACCTGCTGGCACTTGCACACACACATGCACACACACACAAACATACAGATAAGAGAAAAAGAGAGGGAGAGAGAGAGGGAGAGAGAGAGAGAGAGAGAGAGAGAGAGAGAGAGAGAGAGAGAGAGAGAACCAGAGTACTAGGTAGCACCTACCAAAAAAAAAAAAAGTTCAACAAATAAGCCAGGCAAAACTCAAAGGAAATTAGCTGAAGAGCTTTATGAAACTCAAATAAATAAAAGCTCCTTTCAAAACATTTTAAGTGATTTATTCATCTATCTATCTATCTATCTATCTATCTATCTATCTATCTATCTATCTATCTATTTTATCTATTTATTTATTTATGGGAGTGTGTGCCAAGGCACACTTGTGAAGGTCAAAGGACAACTTGCAGGAGTCAGTTCTTTCCTTCCACTATGTTGATCCCACGGAATCAAATTTAGGCTGTCAGCTTTCATGGCCTGGGCATGGAGTTCTGTTTCCTAAGGTGGCAGGTGTATGTGGCACCTTCACCTATGGGTATTTGAGCTGATCTCTGCTGGGCTGAAAGTTGGGGAGCCAGAGAGAGCAAAGGCAGGACCATGGCAAATTTTGAGAATTCTTGTGGGTTAAGTGTTTTTTTGAAAATTCTCTTCAAGAATGCATATGACTTAAATATTTCTTTATCAAAAAGGAAATTGATTTTGCAATATTGAAAAAGAAGATTCCCTTTGATTCCTTTTCACTCCTAGATTAGTGGGAAGGAGTCCAAACTGGTGGCTAGGTAGGTACTTGGTGATTTTCAGCCTGAGACAGCTGAGCAGTCTTTCTGTGTAAATCAAACAGGAATCCTCTCAGAGTTAGAGGTCTGCTTTGAAAGTACAGAAACAGAGCCACCAGAAATCCATTCCCAGAAAAGGCAAGAACGGGGCCAAACACTCTCCAGTGAATAGTTTCCTTTCTACTGTAAATATGAATTATGCTTTTTTGGGGGGGTCATTGATGATGTTTTTTGGTTATTGATGATGTCTTGCTCTGGAGATCCTGAAGTGACCACCGGGCAGAAGGTGGAATCCCTGGGTAGGGAGAAGAAATCCATTTGCAATTCACAAGGAAGGGTCTCTCCTTCTCCTTTTTCTCAAACAGTCCTCTTCCATTCTCTGTCTCAGCATTAGATGGCTGTGTTTCTGCTTGAAGTTGAAGGCTTCAGGTGACTTCTTTTTCCTTCCCTCCAGAGAGAGCCAAGGCTTTCTTCTCTTCCCCTGTAGGTTGGTGGTATTCCAGCTCCCCTACCACTCTGCCCTCTGATGACAGCACATGCAGCCAGGCAAGCTTCTGTGTAGAAGCTTCCACTGTGGGGGCAAATCGAAGAATCTGCCTGTGGGGGATGGTGTGGGTTTTGTGACTCACTGCAACTCAGTCTTGGTAAGCACGCCCAACCCCAGCTCTGCCACTTTCTAGCAGAGACCTTGGGCAAGCTGATTCCACTGATTGCTGTCTCCCTCAGTTGTGTGTGTGTGTGTGTTGGGGGGTCCCTGTGCTGTGAGGTTGCTAGAGAACACAAGATTCTATCAGGATCTTAGCTGTGACTGGCCTGTGGTGAGGGTTCAATAAAAGGTGCCCCCCCCCTCCCGACAGCTTCCCCACCACCATCATCATCATCTACAGGCTTTTAATTACTGTTTTCAATCCCACTTCCTGGTTTACTTCTATTTCTAAAATTGGCCTTTGCCAAAGCATGTGACTGTGATCTTGGTCACAGAAGAAAGACTCCTTCTGTCTAGGTCTGGGGCATATACTCTTGCCCTGTAAGGAGAGGTCTTGTCTCTCAATCCCCAGTGCTTAGTCAGTCAGCTGACAGGCTCCTGTGCTCCTTCATTCTCGGGTACACTGTAAACTACTTTTTGTTGGGTATAACAGCTTTCTGAGCCCACAGTTATGCTCAGAGATCTTTATTATTAATCATCATCGGGGCTCCCAATGACTTAATAAACTGTGTGTCACAGGAACACTTTCCAATCACATGGTTCTGCTATAAAAAAAACCATCACAGGGTGGTGCATGCTTTTAATCTCAGCTCTGGGGAAGCACTGGCAGGTGGATCTCTGTGAGTTTGAAGTCTGCCTGGTCTACACAGCAAATTCCAGGCCAGTGGAAGATCCTGAATTTTAAAAATCTGAATTTTAAAAATCACGCTTATGACCATTTCTATTTTATTTACTTACTTTTTATTTTTTTCAGACCAGGTCTTATGTAGCTCAGGCTGGCCTTGAACTTGCTATGATGTATCCCAGAATAACTCTGACCTTCCTTCTGAACTTCTGCCTCTACCTCCTGAGTGCTGAGATGGCAGGTGTAGGCTTACCATACTTGGTTTTATGTGGCGTTGGGAATTGAACCCAGGACTTCATGCATCCTTGGCAAATACTCTACCAATTGAGTTGTATTCCCAGACCCCCATCTTACATCTCAGTCAACAATGGTATCTGTAAAGTTGCTATCACTCTAGCTAATAGGTGTTTGGGGAAGTAGGAACAGCCACTGCCTTTTAAAAGTTCTTTTCAGTTGTTCTTAAGATCTAACATACATAAGCTACAGTTTGAGGTTTGAATTATCATTGGTGACATTATTAAAGTTCATTAAAAAAGGTTCACATGATAGTTTCTCCACCGCGTAGAGACTAAGAGACCTCAGGTGAGACACAGTTAGGCCTCATGATCTTGGAGTATAATCTCAGCTACTTGAAAGGCTGAGGCCGGAAGATCACAAGTTCAAGGCCTTCCCAGGTTCCAGAGTGAGTTCAAGGATAGCCTGAGTAACTTAGTAAGGCTATCTAAATAAAAACAAATTTAGAGAGTCTGGGGCTGTAGCTCAGCAAGGCTCTAAGTTCAATTCCTAGTATTTTAAATAAATGAATAAATATATAGGTGACATGGGAGGAGACTCCTCTCCCAGACTCCTGTGGGAAGAGAATTTGAATTAGAGCTGGGAACCCCTTATCTGAAATGCCTGGGATTAGACATGTTTTGGAGTTCAGATTTTTTTTTTCAGATATTAGAATATTTGCATATAGAACATAAAGAGATCACTGGAGGCTGAAACTCCTATTTCACATATACCTTAAGCCATTGAAAGTACCAAATACCATCGAAGGTAATTTTATACAATATTTTTAATAATTTTGTGCGTGAAACAAATTTTCCTGATGTGGAATTTTCTACTCATGACATCATATCAGTGCTTGAAAAGTTTCAAGAGTCTGGAGTATTTTGGATTTGGGGTTTTCACATCACGGTTGCTGTACCTCTCCCTTCCCAGCCCTTGCCACCTTGTATAAAGCCACCTGTCATGCCCTTCAACAGATTTATATCGTCATGTTTAGTTGTTTGATCTGCACTTGAAAGAATTGAGATGAGTAAGCAGCATGAAATGAAACCAATTTGAACACATTTGAGAGATTATAGAAAATTGTTCTGAAATGCCAAGTGTAATCTTTCCTTCTAGCTTTCCAGTGGCCATTAATGGCTAAGGCTAAATTC
>NW_008358632.1:13186-28951 GCF_000622305.1 Nannospalax galili | reverse complement strand
GAGAGAGAGAGAGAGAGAGAAACTGTTGAGCAGGAACATCGTTGAAGGAACAGAGCCCAATTCTGAGATGACATATAATTATACACTAGTTACCAGATTCTGAAATAGCATGTAATATGCCAAATAGATGTTTATTTCCTTTTTTTTTCCTCAGAAGAGTCCCTCCCAGCCACTGAAAAGAGTGGTATCAAAATAACTCAGGGTGGGTTTAGCCTTCTCTTGCCACTAGCCCAGGGACCTGTTAAAGGCACTGCTAGTTCAGTGCATACCAACCTTCAGTGTATTTTAGGATAGAGCAGGAATAGTTTACACAGGAGGTTCCTAAGGGCTTCAATTTGAGTCAATTCATTAAAGGCAAGTCAGATTCAGGAAAGAATATGTGGCAAATGTATATGATTTGGTAGTTGTATATAGTTATTAGGTCTTGCACTATTTGTACACCCTGAAAAGGGGAATCCTTGGTGTCCCAAGCAGATGGTGGCACTGAGAGGGAACTAGGATTCCTACCAGATGTAACAGGCCAAACTCATAGCAAGTGAGTCCAACCTCTGACACTGCAACATGATGTCATCTACAAAGTTCAGGCGTGAGACCCATGTGATCAAGTTACCAAGAAAAAATCATTAAAATAATCTCACAATGTTTTAAGTAAGTTTATGATTTTGTGTTGGGCTGCATTTGTAGCTATTCTTGGCCACAAACAGTAGGCTGGATACAACCGACTGGAGTATCAATATCCAACACAACGTCTACCTTTAGTAAATGATCTAAATACACATTGGCCATATGGGACTAAGTTATTGAACCATCACTAAAAGTCATGAGACTGATTTTTTTCTCTTTTGTGACAGAGTTTTGCTATGAGCCCAGCCAAGCCTTGAACTCACCATCCTCTTTCCTCAGCCTCCCAAGACCTGGGGTTGTGGTATGGGGTGAGAGGGTGCACCACCATGTAGGCTGCAACTGACTTTTAATCATAATTTTAAATCCTTCCTGGAGTAAGGCACAGGACAGGTTAAATAGTATTTGGAAGGCCATTGCTGTTCCCTTTGGTTACTGTGGGGCTCCGTTGACTTATTTCAACAGTCCTCAGGACACCTTAAAGGTAACCATATTTATTTTTTTGCAGACTCTTTTGATGAAGGGTTTTGAAAATTCTCAAAAATAGTGTATTTAGCGCTAGAACTAGTCACAAGCTAGCTAGACTCTGTCTCACAAGCATCACTGGTGGTTAAGTTAGGTAGATTGGCTTTCATGAATGACAGCATAGAAGAGGCTCAGTCCTTGGCCTTAAGAAGCTGTGGTCAAGTTGAAGAGGAAGTGGAACAAAAGACAACTACAGGCGGATTTGTGCCAGAGGTATTAAAAAAGGAGCTAAGGAATCGGGATGATGGAAATGTCCTAAAACTCGGTGATGGTTATGACTGCTAATTTACTAAAAATTAATAGTACTCTTAAAACAGGTTAGATTTCATGATATGTAAATTATAGCTCGGTAGTGTTTTTTTTTTTTTTTTTAAAATTACTCTGTGCACTACTATATGAGATCAGAGGTTCCTGTTAGTGCTAAACTAAAACTATGATCTTCACTAGCCTTGTAGAGGAATGTGGTAAAGCAAGGGGGGGCGGTGTTTAAGAAGTAGTTCCTGTTTCCATTAGTCTTACTTAAGTTCTTGAGTATGGAGCCTGACTTTAAGTGAGGAAAAACCATTAAAAGTCTTCACGTATTCCAGAGGTATAGACAGATGTACATTCAGATAGCTCAAGAGAATAATCTAGGAGATGACAGGAACAGAGGTGGAGACCAGTTGACCAGCTAGTTATGAGGCTATTGTGATAGTTTGGGGGAGAAATTATGGAATTTCGTTGGAATCACGGTGGTGCATCAGGAAAGAAAGGTGGCACAGGTTCATGAGCTCTTGGGTGAGCTTGGCAGGGCTTGGTAGCTGAAGCAGTATAGATGAGGAAGGTGAGGAGTCAGGGGAGGGTTAGATTAGAGGAGGGGTAGTGGGGGGATGGATATGTGGGATATGCCTGTGGACATGTTGCATCTGAGATGCCTGTGTGACATGTAGATGAAAATATCCAAGAAGCAGGTACACCCATGATTCTGTCATTCTGGGGAGGGAGATTCCTGGTTATAAGTCATTAGTACAGAGTAGTGGTTAAAAACAGAAAGATAGGGACTAGAGAGATGGCTCAGAGGTTAAGAGCACTGGCTACTCTTGTAGAGGACACAGATTCAGTTCCTAGCACCCACCAGGCAGCTAACAACCATCTGTAACCAATTCTGGGGGGATTTGATGCCTTCTTCTGGCCTCCACAGGAATTGCTCATACATGGTACACTTACACACATGCAGAAAAAAACACTCATACACATAAAATAAAAATAAATCATAAAATGAGAGAAAAAAAACCATGAGGAGATGCAACAACTAATGCTGACCTTGTGCATCAAAATAAAATGATGGGCTGAGGATGGAGGCCTGGGGAGTCAGCATTTGAGGGTAGAGAGAAGAGGAGGAAGTAGAAAAGAAAATGGAGATTAATGTGAGGGAGATGGGCAGAATGTCAGGAGACTGTGACTGATGTGAGAAAGTCAAATGAGCAACTTTTGAAGAGGACAGGACAATTAGACTTCAGGCAACAAAGACTGTGGAGGTGTCACTGAATTTGGCTACTGGCCTTAGCAGTGGCTGGGGAAACAAGAGAAGGAAGTGGAGATTTACAAGAGAGGAGACAGAAGGAAGAGGAGATAGAGAAGAGGCTGGCTGACTCCAGATGGCTGGGACAGACAGGAAGAAGCCAGAGCTGCTGCTTGAGGAGGGAAAAGGCTCTGGTCCTTAGTTCTTAGGATAGGACATGTGAGTGCATTTTTACACTGAACTAATATGAAGACAAGGTTGGACTAAGGATATAGTTCAGTCGGTAGGGTGCTTGCTTTGCACACATGAAGTCTCAGGTTCGAATCCCTGCACTATAATAAATAGATAAATAAAAGAGAAGCCAAGCATGGTGGAGTACATCTTTAATTCTAGCACCCCAGAGGTAGAGGCAGGTGGATCTCTGTGAGATTGAAGCCAGCTTGGTCTACATAGCAAGTTCCTGGCTAGCTGGGGCTATAAGGGAGACCCTGTCTCAAAGAAAGAAAGAGAGGAGAGAGAAACACACACACAGAGAATCCTATGGATGGGGAAGGCTGGACAACAGAGAAGGTGAGCCAAGGTCTCAGCTGGTCAGTGGCAGGACAGAGGGTCATCCTATCCTCTGAGATTTGAGGGCTAGAGGGTGGGCCTAGGATGGCCATAGAGGAGTTTGAAAGGGTTACTCCACTGATGCCCTAGGGCTTTTGTTTGAAGGGAAACTAGAAGTATGGGGTGAGAGATTTGAAGGCTATAAAACATCAGTGATGAGCAGAGAAGCTGACGGACCAGTAAATGTGGTGAAGTGAGTCGCTCCATCAGCAAAACACGTGTTCAGCCTCCCTTGCCTGTGCTAGACCACTTTTTGCCACCTCCATTCCTATGCACTTGGTTCAGGTACCATAATCTCTCTCAGAAATATCTGTCAGTTTCCTTACAAATTTCCCTGCGTTTTTCTCTTGCCCTTTCCAGTCCTTTCTCTACACAGAAGCCAACATGATTTTTTTTTTTTAAATCCCCATCAGATCACGCTGCTCCTCTCTTAAAACCATCCAGTAATTCTGTGATAAAAAAAATCAAGTTTATCACACATCAGGCTTTGCCCTGTAAGATACAATATGATTTGGCACTATGGAACTTTCCCATCGCCTCACATTCTATGTGCTCCATCCGCCACTTTTACCTTCTCCTGCTTTCTTGAAGTTTCCAGGGCAGTCTGCTTCAGGCCTTTGCACTTGCTTTCACTCTGCTTGCGATGGCTTGGGGGCTCTTTCCCATCATTCACTTTCACAGCGCGCAGACAGCACTTTCTCAGAGGTCTTCCCTGCCTGTGTCAAGGAGCATCACCCCTGCCCTCATCACCTGTTTTGTTTTCCTCATATATCAGCAACTGTGTTACTCAGTCTTCTATTACTATAACAAGTACTTGAGGCAAGTCAGTTTAAAGAGAAGAAAGGTTTGACTCATGGCCTTGGAAGTTTGATCATGACCAAATGCTATGATGAAATGGCCCTATTGCTTTGGGCCTGTGGCACCAGAGAACATCATGGCAGTAGCATACTCTAAAGGAAGCCCAGTTATCTTAGTGGTCAAGAAGTGAAAGGGAGTAAGTTCCCACAGTCCCCTTCCAGGGCATACCTCCGATGACCTAAGACCTTCCATTAGGGCCCACCTCATAAAGGTTCAGCCATTTCCTCATAGTACCAAGAAGGGGACCAAGCTTCTTGGTCTTATGAGTGAACATTCTAGATCCAAACTAGAGCAGTAACTAAAATAATTTTGTATGTGTGTGTGTATGTGTGTGTCTTACTTCTCAAGCCTAGAATAGGAGCACTGGAGGAGAAGGGACCTTGTTCAGTACATAGAAGGTGGTACTTAAGATCTTATTGGGTTGAATAGTGCATGCATGGGCACACACACACACACACACACACACACACACAAATTGGTGATGCTGAAAACCTATGTGAGATCAGAAAACTGGCATGGCTCCAGGCCACCCAGTGTATGATTTTTTTTCAGCAGGGACCATACAAGAAATAAGACTGATTATCCTTATGTGCTCATTCTGGAGACATATTGAACAAGGTTTTCCACACAGCAGTCTGTGGCAGAGGCATCTTTGTGAAAAGCAGATGAATTTCCAGGATGACCTGTTCATATGTTGACATTTTACTCGATTCCCAGAAACTTCCTTGATGTTATAGTCTTAGGAGGAAGCTGCTGACTTCATTTCCAGCCCCAAAGCAGAGAGGTATTATTCAGGTGAAGTCAGGTTACTGAGATGGGTCTGGTTTCCTTGGTGACACAGGAGGCTGTTATATTTGAAATTGCTAAGAAGGAGAAAAACCTTATAACAGCTGATCTGGATCTGTGTTTTCCTCAGGGAAGGAACACTTTCTGATCTTCCACAGAGGCTGAGGATATGCCTCCTTGACTGACAAGGGCCACTACTGGCAGGAGGAGATGAGTGACATCTTCAAAGTGCTCCCAGAATCTCACCACCCATTCCATCAAGTCTGTCTATGCCAGCCCCAGGTAACTGCAGCATGACCCCTCAGGCTCTCCGTCAGTTTTGTTTTTGTGTGTAAACACTGTAGCCAGGGAGACTAGAAGCTTGCTTGTTGTAGAGTGAGTGTGCTAACCACCTTTCTTCTGGCACCCATGACAACAGCAGGTCGTGCTATTTTGTAAATGGTAGGGTGACCCAGTTAACCCCTTAACGTCTTATTGCTTTTCAATTGGTTTGTCAAATTTGAACCCTAATACCACTTATATTAAGGGTTGTGGGACAAACACTACACAAAATATTTGTGTGTGCATAGGTGTGCTTACCCCTGCACATGTGTGTAAGCCAGAAGATGTGGGGTGTCCTGCTTTATAACTTTTGATCTTATTCCTTTGAGACAAGGTCTCTCACTGACTCTGGAATGAGACTGGAGGCCAGCAAGTCCCAGCCATCCTTCTAGCTCCGCCCCCCGCTCCAGCACTAGGGTTACAGATATGCATAGCCATGCTGTCATGCCGGACTTTTTACATGAGTGCTGGAGATTTGAACTGAGGTCCTCATGCTTGCATGGCAAGTGCTCTTACCCACTGAGCCATCTTCCAAGTCCCTACACTAAATATGCTTATCTTATTCAATTTTTGTGACAATATTATAAAGTAGGTACTGTCATTAGAACCATTTTACAGATGAGGACATGGAGGCTGAGAAAGGTGAATGGCTGTCCATGGTCATGTGGTGAGTGAAGGGTTGGGGGTGAGCTTATCTTATGTGGACACTGCATTCTGAATCCTATTAATGGAACAAGAGGCGGAAGATAATCCTTGCTTTCTGCAATTACCTGATATTCAGAGTCCACCTTATGCTGCATGTCCCGCAGATACTGAACATCATTGATGAAGTTCTGCCTGTCCCTTGCTTCATGCAACATGATTCTTAGTCCCCGACCTGTATATGAAAGAAAAGTAAGTGTGCTGTGACAGGTGCCTTTGTGATTTTCCATTTTTGGGTTTATTTGAATATAACTGTATGTTTATCTGTTCTCCATTGTTTGAAAGGTAAACACTCCTTTCTTGTGTAGATGGTGAAGCCCTTACAGGCCTCCTGTTCCAGGCATAAATAATGCAGCCACATTCATTAGCTGGCTTCAGTGATCCTGTCCTGGTTACTCAGAGGGAGATAGGTTGACAGATACCTGATTCGGAAGCAGCTCTACAGCACGCCAGAAGAGAGAACACAGAGCCTAGGTAGATTGGCAGTGGCCAAAGCCCTGGGTTGCTTCAATTCATGTATGCAACTATTTTGCACCCTTAATCTGTTTCAGACTCTGCCAGGTGCTGGGCATAGAAATCAGTCAGGTGGACATGGTCCCTGTTTTTTTTTTTTTTTTTTTTTTTTTTTTTTTTTTTTGTTCTTTTTGAGACAGGGTCTCCGTGTAGCCCCAGCTGTCCTGGAACTCACTATGTAGACCAGGCTGGCCTTGAACTCACAGAGCTCCACCTGTCTCTGCCTCTCGAGTGCTGGGATTAAAGGCGTGTGCCAAGGTCCCTGCTTTTGTGTTGCCTACAGTCCAGGGTAGAAAACTGATGCTAGAACAGGTCAAACCTAGCTGCCAACACAGAACTGGGTATGGGGTTCTTTGAAAGAATATTTGGGAGGCAGAGTTGGCCTGGAGGGGTCAGGCAGTGACACCGTGTTTGATAAGTCATGAATGAGGCAAGGGTTGGGAGAGACAACAGGTACTTCAGGGCATGAAGGGGCAGGTACAGATGAAGAACAGGGTGAAGGCAGGGCAGCTGGGGCGGAGGGTAGGGAGTGGCACTAAGAGGGTGCGGGGGGGGGGGTATCTGCAGGGATCAGCTCATGTGGGGCCTTGCTGGTCATGATAGGACGTTACGAGGCCACTGATAGGTTTCAATCTTGGGAGTAAATGTGTGTGTGTGTGTGTGTGTGTGTGTGTGTGTATCTGTAGAGGCCAGAGGTTGACATCAGGTGCCATTTTACCTCAATTGCCTTCCACTTTATTTTTTGAGACAGGGTCTCTCACTGAACCCAGAATTCACTGATTTGGCAAGAATAGCTGGCCAGAAAGTCCCAGAGAATCCACGTGTCTCCACCTCCCCAGCTGTGGGATTATGGGCACATGCTACCCTGCCCAGTTTTTAAAGTGGCTGCTAGCAGGAATCTGAACTTAAGTCCTTACATTTACTCAGCAAGCACTTTATTGAGTGAACTATTTCTGAGTCCATACATTTATATTTTAGAGGCCCCTAAGGTTGTAGTGACAGGGGGTGGGGTGAAACATGGACTTGGGACCACCACTGGGACATATGATAAAATCATGAGATGAGATGGTAACCAGACTTGGGTAGAAAAGTATGAGGAGGAGGAGGAAGAGGAGGAGGAGAGGTCAGTGGGAATAGAGGGGATCACAGCTCCCATTTACCAGCCTGTAGTAAGTTGCTGTTCTGAGCATTCTCATATATAAACTCAGTCTTCACAACATTGCTCTAAGACAGGCACCACAGTTTCTGCTACAGAAGACACAATCTATCCACAGTTTCAAGGATGTTTAACTACAAAGGAAGCATTCCAATGGCCAGGAGACACCCAGCCAAGACGCAGCTGTGGATTTCCTAGGTTACCTCCTAACTCCTTGTCTACCTGGAATCAGCAAGAAAAGCTTTGTGAGAAAAGAATGTGGAGTTGGAAGTGTCTATGGTACTGTAAATAGAGATGTCAAGCCAGCAGTTAGATGCAAGGTTCTGAACTGATTAGATGGGTGAAGATTTAGCCATTGCTAAATTGTTGTCTTGGTGACAACTAAAGTTGGAGGAGAATGGGAACTTAAAAGAGAAAATGGACATGGGAAGAAACCATTAACAACACTAAGATGTAAGGAAGAAGCTGAAGAGAAGCTCTCTGAAGAATCCGAGAGGTGCCGAGTGTGGTGGTGCACGCCTTTAATCCCAGAACTGGAGGGCAGAGGCAGGCAGATCTCTGTGAGTTTGAGGCCAGCCTGGTCTACAAAGTGAGTTCTGGGCTACAGGGAGACTGTCTCAAAAACCAACCAACCAACCAACCAACAAAACCTCCAAGAATCCAAGAGGAAGGAGCAAAGCCTGGTGGGTGCTGTTCCATAGATGCTGAGGAGGCCTTTCTAGAAGGAGGCTATTAATACCCCTACCGAGGGCAGTTACTGAAGCAACAGGGCCGTTGTGGTAGGCTACATAAACAGGTGGCAAAGAAGTAAAGACAATGTTCTCAAGAAATTAGGCTCTGTTTGGTGTGGCCTGAATTTATGACTGTAATATTATAGCCCACAAAGTTATAAAATGGAATGGTTCATACTGAGACTGCTAGTTTTTATCTGCAGGGTCATCAAAGCCCCCACACCCAACTCCTGCTTATTGTTTGTGGATGGCCTTTCATTGGTTTCTACACATATTTTTATTTTTTATTTTTTAAAATATCTTATTTATTATTTTTATGTGTATAGTGTGTATTGCCTGCATGTAGGTAAGTGCGCCAGTGTCATGCAATGCCCGCAGAGGACAGAAGAGGCTGTCGGATCCTCTGGAACTGGAGGTAACTGACAATTGTTAGCTGCCATGTGGATGCTGTGATTCAAACCCAGGTCTTCTACAAGAACAGCCAGTGTTCTTAACCACTGAGCCATCTCTCCAGCCTCTCTGCACATATTTTTAATGACTACGGTGTGGCAGAAGCTGCTCTGAGCTCTGTGGAAACAGCAGGTAAGAGAGACGCCATCCTAACCCTCAGGTGTATGCACTCTGTGGCTTTCCTTCCCTCCTCTGCTTTATTCGGTGTGTAGATATTGGCAGTCAGCTTGTCCCTGATTCATGGTGACCCAGTGTCTAGTCTGGTAGTTATGAAATCTTGCAAGGTTTATTGTCTACCTCTGAACAACACAGAAAACTTTTGCTGGTGCCTCAGGGACTATTTCCTCTCAACTATAGAAAGTTGATCTTTTAGAGTTAGGGTCTGAAACTAAATATGTAGTTCCACAGTTTGTAAAACATCTGAATCAGATCACACTGCTTTCCTCTTAAAACCATCCAATAATTCTCATTGTGCTAAGAAGCAAGTTTATCACATGCCAGGCTTGGTTCTGTAAGACCTGATCTGATCTGGCTCTATGGAACTCTTCTACCTCTTCACCTTCCACGTTTTCCCTCGGCCACTTCTGCCTTCCCCCGTTTTCCCCAAAGCTCCAGAGTAGCCTGCCTCAGGGCCTTTGCATTTGCTCTCACTCTGGGATGGTTGGAGCTTTCCAGCCACTTCCACAGACATAAAGCACTTCCTCAGGGGTCCTTCCCTGCCTATGTATAGGAGCGTCAGCCCTACCCTCATCACATTTTAAGTTTTCCTCCTGTATTCATCAGCAACTATGTTAGTCAGTCTTCCAATTACCATAACAAATACCTGAGGCAAGTCAGCTTAAAGAGTATGTCTGCTTCTGAGCATTTTAGTAACCCTTTATGGACTGTTTTAAAAGATCTTTTAACTTTCCATAGAAATTTCTACCTGCGTAGAATGAAGTTCAGTTCCCACCCTTTTCAGAAAATGGGGCTAAAAACAGAAAGATGGACCCCTGCTGCTTCTGTTGGAAAGAGAAGCCTGTCTGAATGTTAATCAGGCGGTGAACCCAAGGATTCATAATGAGAACATGTTAACGGTCACTGAAAGGGCACAGCCCACAGTCCACATGGATGATACATTTTGGGCATAAAGTTAACACAGCAAAACCAGTTGATCTATCATGGCTTCAGTGGAGTGTTATTTTAAGGATACTTCTTAGTCAGGAGGCATGAAATAACTGAGTTTAAAGAGGTAGAAATAACACTATACAATGACTTACTATGTACTTGCTGACTTCACAATCACCTACAACATAAAGGACTTTAAAACCGCCTACAAGAGACTCTCCTTCCCCAACCATAAAGTTTCCATTACATTATATTTTACTAGAAAATAAATATTTAAAGCATCAAAGTGCCACATGTAGTTTCTTATTTAAATATATCAAGGTCTTATGAGATTGAACAACCAGTCTGCTTTCTTGGTTGCCTGTCTTATTAAAAACAGGCCAAGGAGATAGTGTCTCGGTTAGGCAAATATTCTGCACATCTACTTGAACTTCAGACTGCACCGTAAATTTGAAAAATTACCAGGATGAACAAGAAACAGAAATAACTATATGGAAATAAATCTATAGGAGATACTTAATCTGTAGAGCTCCACTTTATGGACTACTCAACCAGAGGGCCATTTGAAGTCCAGAATATTTTTCTCAAGAACTATAGGCAGATGGGGGGATAGGGGAGAGAGTGACATTAAAACATGGGCCTGGGGTGTATTTCTAGAACAGCATTCCAGATTGCCTTCTGTTGCTCACCTTCCAACAGCTTCTTGATTTGAAATTCACTCCTAGTCATGCCCACTTCTGCCTCAAGCTTCTGGAGACAATGTACTGGACCCAGATTTGTGTTTTAGAAATCAGTGTAAGAAGCCATATTAAGTAAGGAGACAGGGCCAGGGAAGAGGAGGCATGTGAGGAGAGGAGACAGACCAAGTGATTCTTCCAGACCTCAAAATTCTAAACATCTGTGAAATTTCAATGAGGAATATTCTAAGAATTCTGTGACATATGAATTCCTCTCTAGTGTAAGTTTCCAATGAATTCAGACTGCATTTCTCTGACTAAGGAGAACAAGATTTGAAGGCAGAACATGCTTCAGGTCTCTAAAAATATCATACATGTATACATATAAAAACATACAAACATGCATTCATATGTATATGCTCTCCTGTTCTAGGGCCATATTTGTCAAAAAACTGCCTTCAAAGGAGCTCTTTTTAACAAACTATTTTGCTGTTTTCTTGCAGTGCTCTCATATTAAAAATATCACTAAAATGATACTGTGCTGGTTTTGGCAAATAAGAAAAATGTAAATTTAACCTCTTCAGAATGAAGGTTCATTTGAGACAAAATTTAAGTGGCTATGTAACTACCTGGCAATCAGGTTTATGAATTCCTCCTTTTCCACAACTGGGTGCTTGGAAGGATTTCAGAAGACTTTAATTCAACCTCTTCCACAATGAATTAATTTTGAAATGACAAGGATTACAGGATTTGTTTCTATATTAGCTTCAAAAAAAATCTTGGAGTTTTAAAATCTCACCTTATAAACGTGGGTTGGATATAAGTAACAAAATTTAGTGACTTAGGCCTTTTTTTTTTTTTTTTTTTTTTTTTTTTCCACACTCACTGAACACCACAGGGCATGAGGACGTGTTTGGGGAAGGGTGGAAGCTTCTACTCTTCCAAGTTGATTTAGGACATCAAGGCGGAGGCAGTGCGGGAATGGGCTTGTTTTGGACAGGCTAACTCTGTTGTCAAATTAAGATACTTGGCTAACACGTACTGACCAGAGGAGAGAAGAAAACGCATAACTGGGAAACTTTAGGGGAGGTAACGTCACATGCTCAACAAGCAAATCCGTGCTACCATTAATGACACCACCATCATCCTCACACTCAGAAAGCCCTTTCCTGCCATGTGGACCAATGGAGTGTACAGGGAAGGTATGTAGGTGTATACATATAAAAACATACAAACATGCATTCATATGTATATGCTCTCCTGTTCTAGGGCCAGTGTGCAAATCGATCAGACTTTCCTCCAAATCCCTTTGAGACAGAAAAAACTTGGGCTTGGGTCAGGTGGAGGCAAAGAGGTCAGCCACCAAGTCCAGGCCTGATTCCCCCCAGAATCTTAGAGAGAAAAGGGAAAAGTTGACCCTCGGTCCTCAAGACTGAGGTTGATCCCATGTGGACCAGGTTGGGGTCCAGAGCCTGTACCTGGCGGATCTGCACTGTCTCCCCTTGCCAGGGGCCAACGGCGCCGTGGGGCCGAGCGGGTGGGCAGGTCCACAGCGCAGGAGCCGCCCATCAATCGCGTGAGGGACGGTCCTGGGCTCCTCTTCCTTCACACCTCGCGTCTTTCCTCCCTCCCTCCCTGTAGCCGCCCCTCTTCCTCCCCTGGAGGCAGCTTTAGCTTTCAGCTGTAGCCACCGGCCTTTCTAGGGGCAGAGACGGTGAGGGCGGCTGCCTGGCGTCCTCCCCGTTTCCTTGACAACAGGGCCTCCTCCCACCTCGTGCGGAGTTTATGCCACCTGCAGCGAGCGTGGAGCCTGGGGGCGGGGCGGGGTTGCGGCCTCGGTGGTCCTGAGCCTGCACGTGGGCGGCCTCACCGGTTGCCGTGGGAACGAGGAGGGATGCATTTGGAAAGGCAAAGCCATGATGGCGGCGGCTTGGAAGAAATGCTCAAGGAGGCAGTGGCACACTGGTTTTGTCCTTTTAGTCAAGCCCAGACCCAGTGCTGTTTCTTATAAAAATGAGATTAGAAACGGAAGAAGACCATTTTAATTGAATAAAGTAAGAATAAAGGCAGTGCATGGAAAGGGGGAGATACTGTATAGTCCTAGGGAATGAACTGTGTAGGGGAGCCCCAACCAAACCGCTCCAGTCCAAAAATAAAAGAAGAAATAAACCGGTCGTGGTGGCGCACGCCTTTAATCCCAGCACTTGGGAGGCAGAGGCAGGCAGATCTCTGTGAGTTCAAGGCCAGCCTGGTCTACATAGTGAGTTCCAGGACAGCTGGGGCTACAGGGAGACTCCGTCTCAAAAAGACCAAAAAAAAAAAAAAAAAAAAAAAAAAAAAAAAAAAAAGAAAAAGAAAGAAATGATTAAGGGAGGCCCTCAGTCAGCTGCAGAGTGGAGGCCAGCACCACCAATAGTTCTATTCTTATCAGCACCAACGTTAATTTGAGACTCCAAGTCCTCTGAACTGGACTAATGAGTCTCAGCCGTCCATACTCCAGTCTTGCCATTTCCTCTGTCATGTAAACAGCATAGGTCACTGCTAAGAAACTCAGATTCTTCACCGCCTGTGCAATGAGCTCCAGAATTTTGGCTGAGATTTACCAGGGGCTTGCTGTCTTAGATTTTGTCCTTGAGTATGTCTTCACTTACTCTTCCCCGACTCAGACTCTCTTTCAAGCTGAGCTTTATTATTCTTGCTGGGCATGGTGGTGCACACATCTAATCCTAGCACTGGGGGGTGGGGGGTGGCACAGAGACAGGCGAATCTCTGTGAGATGGAGGCCAGCCTGGTCTATATAAGGAGTTCCAGGCTAGCTGGGGCTACAGTGGAGACCCTGTCTCAAAAAGCCAAAACCAAACCAAACCAAACCAAAATCCAAACTTCGAAGAAATCCTGCACAACACAGAATCTAGACAAAATGGACTTCAGTGAAGTTTTTGTTCCTGGTACTTTCTCATCTGCCTTCACTACTCTCCCAGAAGTTCCTAAAATCTTTCCAATCCACATTCTAATCTTTAAAAAAATTAAATTACATTTTATTAATTTTATTATGATGAGGCAGAGCATGTCTCAACATGCATGCAATTTGAAGACAAATTGGAGAAGTTGGTTCTCTCCTTCCACAATGTGGGTTGCAGAGATCAAACTCAGGTTGTCAGGCTTGGTGGCAGGTGCCTTTACTGGCAGAGCCATTTTGTCAGCATCACATTTTATCCAGCTGGCTGTCAAATATTCCTTATTAAACCATTAAATGGTAAGGACAGAACAAGGCACCTCTCTCCATGGTCTTTGCCTTTCAAAAAGACATGCTTGAAGATGCAAGCTGAAGAGATACTTCCTGGAGATGTAGCTCAGTCTGTAGAGTGACAGCCTGGCATGCATATAGGAGGCCCTGGGTTTGATCCCCAGCACAGCATAAACTGGGTGTGGTGGCACATGCCTGTAATCCCAGCACTTAAGAAGTAGAGGTACGAGACTAAAGAGAGACTCTCACTCTGGAGGGAGGGCACAGGACTAAAACTGGATAGAGTAGTAAATGGTGGGTAAGGTGTTTGTTCTGATGGGTGACCTAATAATTACCTAAAAGTAATTATGATAATTAATGATAACTATTACTGATCAACAGAGGAGGACAGTGAAGCCTAAGTGAGGTAGTTGAACAGAAATGGCATGGCCAAGGATTCCTGAGAAGGACCAGAAGCAGCACTCAAAAGCAAGACTTCCTACTCTTGATACCTTGATGTTGCCCACCAGCAAGAAAAAACATTGGAACATATTAAGTGGATTTTTATCCTTTTACTCTGAGAACTACATTAAAAGAAAACACCATCTGCCTCAAGAGACTGCTGTAAGGATTAAAGGAGAGAGGGCAAAACATTTAACACTGTGCTTTGCACAGATAATTGGTAGTTAATGATCAGTTTCTTTTTTAATTTTTTTACATTTTTTATGTGTATGAGTGTATTACTTGCATGTATGTAAGTGTACCCATGTCATGCAATGCCCCTGGAGGTCAGAAGAGGGCATTGGATCTCCTGGAACTGGAGTTATGGACAGTTGTTAGCTATCATATGGGTGCTGGAACAGAACCTAGGTCCTCTGCAGGAACAGCCAGTGCTTTTAACTGCTGAGTCATCTCTCTAACCCAGTATTTTAAGATTTTTAAACAATAAGGCTCAGAGAAGTCACTCATACCTCAGGTTGAAACTACCCTGTATCTCAAATGCTTTTTGTTGTTATTTTGTGCTTTTTTTGGGGGGGGGTAGGGCTCTCACTGTATTGTCCAGGCTGACCTTGAATTCATGACCATCCCATCTCTGCCTCTCAAGTGCTGGAATTTCAGGCACACACCACCATGCCCAGTCCCTTCTCAAGTGTTTTTACAAGTGCCCTTGAAAGAAAGTGACAGTGCCAAAGGTCAGCTAATAAAAAAGCTATAGATCAATCCCAGCTTTAGTATTTCATGAGTAAACTTAACCTTGACATGTAGATTACAAAGAAGATTGTTTACAGCATTGAAAAGCAAAGTGCTACCAAAGAGAAATAGTAAAGCAAGACACAAAAATGATTCTGGGTCGAAATAGGATCCTATTCTTCATTACCTTTTGCACAGTGATCCTGGTAAGTGATGAGTAAATGGAGAAAAATGGCTTCAGTGGGCACAGGTTCTAGTCACTGACATATTTGGTGCTTGCAAATAAGTACTAAGTAGTTCTTTACTTGAGTCTGAGAATTCTGCAAAGGGCAATTTAAAATATAATATTTCAGATGAAGACTGTATGAAGTCTTAAAAACAAAACACTTTTTTAGATTTATTTAATCTTATGTGTTTGAGTGTTTGCCTGCATGTGTGTATATGTACCATGTGCATACAGTGCCCACAGAGGCCAGAAGAGGGTGTCAGATCCTCTAGAATTAGAGTTACAAATGGTTACAGTTACAGATAGCAAACTGCTGTGTAGGTGCTGGGAACTGAACCTAGATCCTCTGCAAGAGCAGGAAGTGCTCTCAACTGTTGATCCATCTGTCCAGCCCCATAAAAACCAAACTTTTAAAAGAAAATATTTGATTTAGTGCAAAATGTAAGCTGCCCAGAGGGAGTGATTCTGTATAGACTTCTCCAGGCTTCTGTGATGTCCAGAAGCCTCCTGGAGACCTGGCCCAGGTATTTACTCAGTGGAGCTGAAACAGCCAATCGAGGGGTGG
>NW_008358632.1:0-13097 GCF_000622305.1 Nannospalax galili | reverse complement strand
GAGAGAGAGAGAGAGAGAGAGAGAGAGAGAGAGAGAGAGAGAGAATAACTAGGTCCTTGTCAGTGTACAATCAAGAGCTCTCCTACAGTGCCCAGAACTTCATGCCAAGTGGCCTCCCTCACAACTTAAACCGTGTCATTTTGCCTTGAGCCTTGCATGACTAATGGGTTCTTGTTCTCATCAGCTGAGGTCATTGTGTTGGTGTTGCCTTCATTCATGCCTGGCATGAACCATGCTGTTTGTTAAAAAGAAAGAAAAAATCTAGCCTGGGTGTGGTGCTGCTCTCCTATAATCCCACCATTCTGGGGGTGGAGGTAGGAGCATTGTGAGATCATGGCTAGCCTGGGCTACATAGTGAGACCTTGTCTCAAAAAATAAGCAAACAGGAGGCTTGGAGAGAGAGAGCACTTGCTGAGTTCAGTTCCTGGCACCCACTCACTACTGCCTCTAAGACCCCACACCCTCTTCTGGCCTCCTCGGGCACCCACACACATGTGGCATGCATGCAGATACATAATTTTTTTTTTAAGAATTTGTAGGAATAGCTTTCTTGAGAAGGGAACTATAGACATGTTAATCCTCTAGAACTCTTTGGGAATTAACTTAATGAATTAAAAAAGATATTATGATTTTTTATGTGTGGCAGGGGGCATGCATCATGGTATACATGTGCAGGTCTGAGAACAGCTTGGGGAAGATGGTTCTCTTTTTCCACCATATGGGTTTCCGGAATCAAAGCTGGGTCATCAAGCTTGGTAGCAAGTACCTTTACTTACTGAGCCATCTCACCAGTCCTGGTTTCATTTTTAAAACTAGCCAATGACTAAGTACATTGTGGGCTGCCATGATATTCTGCATTCATCCTTTAGCCGTGTTTGATTAGATGTGACAGTCTTTTAATGTCATCCATTAAAAGTAGACCTATATTAATGCCTTTAAGATAACTAATGGGGGCTGGGGTGATGGTTCAGTTGGTAAATTGCCTGCTGCACAAGCATGAGGTTCTTAGTTAGGATCCCTAGTACCCATGTAAAAACTAGACAAGGTCATATGTATCTGTAACCCTAGCACTTGCAGGGGGGAAGGACTTGAAGAGACAGGAGGATCCCTAGAGCTCACTGGCCAGCCAGCCAGTCTAGGTCTGGATTTAGTGAGAGACTCTATCTCAAAAGAAAAATGGGAAAGTGTTCAAGAAAGACACTTAACATTGACCTCTGGCCTGTGCTGGTTTGAATAAGAATGTCTCCCAGAGGCTTCAAGTATATGGACATTTTGTCCCCAGTTGGTGGTGCTGTTTTGGGAGGTTATAGGAGGTGTGGCCTTGCTGGAGGAAATGTGTCACTGGTGGCAGGCTTTGAGATTCTTAAGCCTTGCTGAATTTCCAGTCGGACTCTGTCTCATGTTCCTTCTTGAAGATGTGAGCACTAGGCTTTCTGTTCCAGCCATCTCCTGCCACCATGCCTCCCCCATGATGGACTCTAATCCCTCTGGAACTGTAAGATCAAATCCTTCCTTCTGTAAGTTCCCTTTTTCTCACTGTGGGTATTTTATCACAGCAACAGGGTATCAACGTGACAACAGAAAAGTAACTAATGCAACATGCATGAGCATACATATGCATGTGCACCAACATGCCCCTGCATGCGGCATGTGCACACGCACGCACGCGCACGCACACACACACACACACACACACACACACACACACACAGAGGATGGGTAGAGTACCTAGTATGCTCAGTGGGACATTGAAGATTCAAGATTTCATCTTTGGTTTTATAAGATCAGGAATTCATTTGTGTGCATGTGCACATGTATGTGTGTGCAGATGTCTGTGGAGGTCAGATGTCAACCTCAGGAGTCATTTCTCAGGTGCAGGCTACCTTTTGTTTGAACAGTGTCTCCCGCTGGCCTAGAACGTCATGAAGCAGGCAAGGCCAGCTGGCAAGCAAGCTGCAGGGATCTCAGTCCCCGTCTCTTATCTTACCACTGAAGGGAGTACAGGGGCATACCACTGAGCCCAGCCTTTGATGTGGCTTCTGGGAATCTGAACTCAGGTCCTCACACTTGTGAGGCAAGCACTTTACTGAATGAACAATCTCCCCAACCCCAGGGATCCAATTTTGTTAACTCAGAACCAACCATTTTAGGAACTGATTCCCAGTAATCTTACTGAACAGAAACTCTAATTTGTTTCCCACCTACCAACTTAGTATTTTTTTGCAGAGAATAAAGCTAGCAGGCTGACCCTGGTTAGGCACATAAGGCACTCCCTCCCTGTGGAAAGGCATCCTCAGGAGATTGAATTAAAGATCAGAAGGCTTGGTACATATTGAATTAGATCACAGGGAATTGTGTGTTCTTAAGGGATTTATCCAGCGGGTTGAGGAGACCTTAAGGAATAACCTTCCTCCCATTCAGGGACATTTCCATTTCGGTAACTGATCTTGTTTGTCAGAGGCTTTACAACATCTATGCTTCAGTTAGGGGTCCTCTTGCTAAGCCTCATGGGATAATTTATCTTCCATTTATTCCATTAGCAGCAGAGTGTAGCTTTGAGAAAACTTGGGTTAAAACCCCAGTAGTGGCACTTGTTTGATGATGAACAGCTTTCATCACCTTTCAAACCCCAAGGTCTTCATAGTGAAAATGGGAATAATCAGAGCCTTCCCCACAGGTTGCCATGAGAAAGAATGAAATAATGTAGAGTTTAGGTGCTGTGCCTCATGCACAGTCACTGCCGAACACATGGTACCTATCACCACTGCTTACATTACTGTATAGATTTTGTTCTCCATGAGATCTGAGAACACCCAAAGGTACATCATCCACAACTTCAAAGAATGTATTTCAAGGATTATTACAACTTTAAAATGTTCCTATTATCTTTGTGGCTAATTTTATATTATTTTGATGCTGAATTTCAGAGAACCCTTTTATTATGACCTTGTCTCTAATTATGAGGGTGTATCTCATTTGAGGCTTGCAACCACTCATGAATGATATGAAATTTAGTAATGTCTGTTGGATTTTCAAAGATCAGATATTTGAGATGTAATTCTTTTGTGGGATAAAGTAGACTCTGTTAGAGATTGGCATACTCCCTACAATTAATTTGCTAACAAAGCTTGTCCTTTAAGGAGGACCCTTAGAACAGTCTTCATTTTGGGTCATAGATGGTCTTTTGTGGTGTTTTATAAAGAGGGAGCAGATTCATTAAGGTTTCAGATCCTTCAGTGCTGAAATACTTCTCCACAGTACCATTGAGCTTTTATTTCTTTATCTATTTTAGAAGTTTTGGACTGTTCAGAACCTTTCATTATGGCAATTGATGCATCTTATGTAAGATTGGATATGATTGTAAGAGTTTTGAGGATAGAAAACATACTGCTTTTTAATTTCTGAAAAATGATTACTAAAGGAAAGACTTGACTTCCATCCAGAAGGAGCATCTGATTTGTTTGGACTTTGGATAAACTCAGGCCACACATGTTTAGCCAAGAGTTGAAGCCGTGGGCTGATCCTCAAACCTTGCCTGCATAAGACTCAAACTTCAGAAGCTGTGAGAGGATCAAGAATCCCACATGGGAACCCATGGAATATTTCAATAATTGAGTGCTTGCCTTGCATGTGCAAAGCCCTGGGTTTGATCCCCAAAACTGCATAGGGGTATGTGTGGAGAATCCCTCATGAGCATTAAGAATGTTTCTGGACAAGTAAGTGCTCAGGCCAAACCAACCAAACAAAAGAGAACCTTATCAAGCAGAGCATATGTGTATCAAGAAACTCCTGGACTTTGGTGAACTGTGTGATGACATTTTATTCAGGTAAAGGTACAAAAGAAGTGAGAAAGACTAGAGCTGTCTCAGGCAGTGTGATAAAGGAATGGGACAAGTGGCCTCCTCTCTAAGCACCTGTCTTCAAATGGCTGCATCATGGAACTTTGGCTTCGTGGTGGTATGTGCACTCCCAGGGATGGAGTAGGGACCATGCACATGGGCATTCATCCCTGACATAAAATATTTTCAACATCTGTCCTCTTTATCTTCTTATTGTTATTGTATGCTGTGTGTGCACAAGTGTATGTGATATGTGTGCATGTATATATGTGTGTGTGTATGTTCAGGCACACATGTGCCTTGTGTGGAGGTCAGAGGACAACCTGAGATATCAGTCCTCACCTTCCACCTTGTATGAGACTGGGTCTTTCTCTCTCTCTCTCTTTTTTAATAAAGTGAACATATCTTATTATTTTTTAAAATATATTTATTATTTTCATTTTATGTGTATGAATGCATTGCTTGCATTGTAAGTAGGTGCACCCGTGTCATGCAGGACAGTTGTTAGCCACCATGTGGTGCTGGGAATTGAACCCTGGTCCTCTGCAAGAGCAGCCAGAGCTCTTAACTGCTGAACCATCTTTCCAGGCCTGAAACAACGTCTCTTTATTGTTGGCGTCTGAGTATGCCAGCTAGCTGGCTGGTGAGTTTCTGGGTATTCCTCTGTCTCTATCTCCAATATTGCCTTAGGAGCACATGGAGCACAGATGTGTATCACCATGGCCAGCTTCTGGGGGTTCAAACTCAGGTCTTCACGCTTGCACAGCAAGTGCTTTTATGTACTGAGCTACCCTCCCCTCAAGCCCAACCATTTTTCTTTTGTGGTTCTTGTTCTATTTCTGTAAACCACATCAGATGGGTTACTCTAATTTCTATCTTTAACAATATCACCTCTGCTCCACTTGAGGACAGCCATTCCCTTTCACCTAGGTTTAGGCTGTTGACAGGCAGAACAAACATCTTTTGGGTGTGGATAGGAACTAGACTTGGAACAACCAAGGAGAGGAGGAGACACAGTAGAGATGGGTTATTGGAGCCTACTGTCAGTACTTAAAGCTGTGGATACCCAAATGTACTGGTTTAATCAGCAAATGATTATTGAATGGTTACAGGTATTGTCAAGGACAATTTACATGTAGGCAAGTTAATAAATACCAAGATGTGGTACTTAGTACCTGTTAATGAGATACGATGATAGGATTGGGTGTAGTGGTGGGGAGAGGGGGAAGCTATTTGGACAGGGTAGTTGAAGATGGCTTCTCTGAGTGAGACCTTAAGGATAAGGGGGTGGTTTCCAGGGGTGGAGATGAGTGGAAAAGTCTTAAGGTGAGAGAGAGCTTAGGAATCAAGGAAACAAAAGGAAGTCATACAACCAGAACACTATTGAGAGGAAAAACTGATAAGGTTCCAATGGAAAGGCACAAGATGGGTTGTGTTTATTATCTTCTTTAAATATTTTTATTACATTTTGTTTTCTGTGTGCATCCGAGCTTGTGTGCAATGGCATCGTCTTGTGGAGGTCAGAGAACAACTTGTGGGGGTTAGTTTGCTTCTCCCACCATGTGTGGGTTCCATGAATCCAACTCAGCTCCTCAGGCTTGACAGCAAGTGTCTTTACCTACTGAGCCATCTTGCCAGCCCTGTTTTGTGCTTTTCATGGTGCTAGGGATTGAACCCATGGCCTTGCACATGCTAGGCAAGGACTCAACCAGTGAGTTATAGCCAACCCTTCATGAAATGCACTTTTTTGTCACTTCCCCTTGTAATGCTTTTTAAAAAAACCATTTTATTTATTTTTAATTTTATGTGTGTGAGTGTATTGCCTGTATGTATGTGAGTGCACCCGTGTCATGCAATGCAGAGGTCAGAAGAGGGCATCAGAGCCCCTGGAACCGGAGTTAGGGACGGTTGTCAGCCACCATATGGATTCTGGGAATTGAACCCAGGGCCTCTGCAAGAGCATCCAGTGCTCTTAACCACTGAGCCATCTCTCCAGCCCCCTTTATAGTGGTTTTTAATTGTGTATGTTCCTATGTGTTTGTATGCATGCATATTTGAGCATATATGTGCATTCAGACCCATGAGGAGATTCCTCACTAGAAGTGGTAACTCTGACCTCTTGATCCCTATTTCAGTTTTTAAAAAAAATATTTTATTTATTTATTTTTAAATATCATCAGTTTATTATAAAAGGGAGGCATGGAAATTATTTACATGATGAAATATTTCAGAGCTTCAGTGGAATGGGCAGCTTTGTGTGATGCCATTTCAACAGTGGTTTCAGTCTACATACTTCCCAAGAATGTCACCATCTCTAAATAAGAAATAATCCTTGTCTTCTATCTTTGGTGCCTCCGTACTCTGGGAGAAGAACTTTGTCTCCAACTTTCACACTAACTGGTTGAATCTCTCCACCCTTTCCTTTAGAGCCTGATCCCACAGCTACTACTGTTGCTTTCAGTACTTTTCCTTGAGATTTTTCTGGAAGTGTAATGCCACATTTGGTGACAGTTTCAAATGCACTCCTTTCAACCAATACTCTGTCAAACAGGGGAAGAAGCTTTCTAAATGCTCGCCCAGCCATGACTCTGGCCTCCGCAGCCTGGACTCTACTCTTGCGCCGCCGCTGCAAGGAGAGACCTGCAGTTTGGCTCTTTATTATTTTAATTTTATTTATTATTTTTATGTGTATGAGTGTACTGCCTGCATGTATGTGAGTGCACCCGTGTCGTGCAATGTCGCGGAGGTCAGAAGAGGGCTTCAGATTCCCCTGGAACTGGAGTCAAGGACAGTTCAGAGCAGCCATGTGGGTGCTGGGAATCAAACCCAGGTCTTCTGCAAGATCAGTCAGTGCTCTTAACTGCTGAGCCATCTCTCTAGTCCCTCAGTCTTTTTTAAAATATATATTTTATTTATTATTTTTATGTGTATGTGTGTATTGCCTGCATGTAGGTAAGTGCAGCCATGTGGTGCAATGCCTGCAGAGGACAGAAGAGGCTGTCTGATGCCCTGGAACTGGAATAACAGAGTTGTTAGCTGCCATGTGGGTGCTGGGATTCAAACCTCTGCAAGAACAACCAGTGTTCTTAACTGCTGAGTCATCTCTCCAGCTCCCCTATTCTAGTCTTTAAGGCAACAGTCAAACTGTCATTCAAGCATGTGCTTGTTGATTGGCATGAGACAAGATGATGGACGATAAATTATCAAAGATACTTCTAGTTCCAGAACCTTATGTGCTCTATAGGTAGTAGATCCTGATTTTCAACTTCCAGTCTCTCATTATAGTGTATTCCCTCATGTCTCGTGTGTGTGTGTGTGTGTGTGTGTGTGTAAGCTATAAGTTGTCATTGGGCATCTCCCTCAATAACTCTCTACCTTTTGCTGTTGTTCTGGGATACAGCTTCATGTATCCCATTCTGGCCTTGAACTCACTATGTAGCTGAGGATGACATGGAACTTCTGATCCTCCTGCTTCTACCTCCCAAGTCCTGGGATTACAGGCATGGGCTACCATGCCTGGTTTATGAGGTACTGAGGATTAAGCACAGGGCTTCCTGTGTGTTAGGTAAACACTCTACCAACTCAGCTACATCTTCAGTCCTCCACTTTTTTGAGATGGTCCCTCACTGAACCGGCGCTTACTGATTTGGTGGCCTCAGAATCCCTCCTGGGTCCACCCCCTCAGCACTACCTGTTTTTACATGGGTGCTGGGGATCTGAACTCATGTCCTCACGCCTGCATAGGGAGCACTCGATCTACTGAGCCATCCCCTTCCTTGTGTCCCTTGTTAAAGCCTTCATGGTGCACACTGAATCTCGCTCCTTTGCCTCCTCTTTTCTTTTATTGATCTCTGCCTTGCCTTCCTCTCTTCTCCCCACCCCCTCATCCCTCTTTCCCCCTCTGTTCTGCCTTTCTCATTAGGAGTCAGTGTTAGTTGCCAAACCACAGTTCTTAGATTTCTATTTTTCCCAAACAAATTTCTTGGCTGGTTTTGTAGACTTAGGTCATTGGTTTTCTCCTTCCACCAAGTCCCCCTCTGTTCTTTTCACCTCTTTCTCACCCTCTTCTCCACTCTCCTTACCTTCAGTCTAACCCCCAGGTTACAGGTTTGAAAAAAAACGACAGGAAAAGCACTCTTCCTCTTCTTTGTGACAGGAAGACACAACAGAGTTAACTTCCCTGAATGAGGTAACCCTGTGTGAGTGGCATGGGTCTCCTGTCCTCCACAGAGTGGAAGGCAATTCTTGAGAACTAGACAGAACAGAAGGTATCACTGTGCAACATCCCTTCTGTGGCTTACTGTACCCTCTGAGTCAGGATGATGAGAGAACATTCTTAAAACATGACTTAACCACACTCCATCCTCAAACCAATTCCTGGATGTGTGTTGAGTACGCGCTCCCAACAAGCCTGAGCACAGGCGTGCGGGGCAGGCGTGTTAACAACCCTCAGAGCTGCTGCCTTCAGAAAACCACCTTCCAGCTGGTCAGTCTGCATTAAAACAATGTTTTCAAAACATAGCCAGTGGATGTGTCCAGCAGCGGCACTGCAGGGCCTGTTCTAGCCCTGTTTTCAGACTTTCATATTGCAGTGGCTGGGTCTCTGCCTTGAGGTTTTTGGGGGCCTTTGGACTTTACACTTTAATAAGAAAGTTTACAAAAATTCTTGTCAGATAGAGGAAAAAGGAAACAGGACAGTGTTCATTTCCAGAATAAGACAATAGAGAGTCACACACAATTGCCGTCTATCCTTTATTTCACCTACACCTCTGTGTGTGTGCATGTGTGTGTGTGTGTGTATGTGTGTGTGTGTGTGTGGTGTGTATGGTGTGTAATACAAGTGACTTAGCTGAGTGATTTTTAAGAAATTAATCTAATTGAAAAATGATTAAATTACAAAGAAAGGAAAAAGCATTTGGTTGGCATCATCTGGGGTCAGAGGCCACCGCTAATGCAATATTTCATCAATTGACTCATTGCTATTCCTTCATTGATGTGATTTCATTTCTCAAATAGCTCTTATCGTGGCAGACTTGCAGGCAGTACATTGCGCAGATGCCTTATAATCATTACAATGTGTTTACTGAAAAATTTTAAAAGCAATTAGGCAATTTAAAATATATTGTGTGTGTGTGTGTGTGTGTGTGTGTGTGTGTGTGTGTGTACATCCACAGAGATTTTACAAATGCTTAGACAAGAGCTCTGAGTGAACACTAGGACAAGTGTTGAATTGAGACACTGAGATGCCCTTCATGCATTTCAAAGAGCTTCATGCAGACTAATTTAAGCTTTTTTCATACCCATTGAATATATCATTATCTCTCTTTAATACACTGAAGAAACCAGAGGACAAAGAGTCTCCCTGTGTTCCTTTTCCAAGGCCACACAACTGTTGCTGGAGGCCGGAGCTTTCTGAGAGCCGGGCACATACTTGTGGCATATCTCAAATGCTGGGCAACACTCGTAGGTCACTTTGCTAAAAATTATGATAACCCTCAGATTATGGTGAAAGTTTTTATATATTTTGCCTTTTGTTTGTTTTAAAGCAAAACAATTTATCTTAAAGTTCCTTCTCATAGAGACCTAGTGGGTCAGGGGGTAAACAGTAAGGCAGACACACAGGCAAGGGCAGAGGCAACATTCTGGCAGAGGTTAAATGGGTATGTGTACACATGGGTGGTAATATCTTCGTGCCCTGACATGCCCTGTGCCTCTTCCCCTTCATCTTTGTTTAAAAATATGTTTAGATTTTGGAAATGTAAGCCTTGTTTAATGGAAAAGTTTTCAACCTCCTTCACTTGCATGCCACAGCAGGGTGACAGATTCTCTTGGTACCCCGATGCACAGGCAAGGCATATGGGTGCAGTTATTCATCAAATGCTTATAGGCACTTAAGTGCCAGGTGCTAGGGCTCCCAGAGGACTGAGATGCAGCCTTTGTGCTTGTGGGGGAGGAAGGAAAATAAACAAGACCAGGGAGTCAGCTCTACAATAGAGGTAGGTGTGGGCCTGGGGGAGGGCAGGGGAAAAAGAAGACCAATGGGCAGGTTCTCACGGTGTAAGGAACACAAAAGGGCCTCCAAGGACTGCTCCAGGCCCAGCCACAGTGCCCAGTGCATCAGTTCCCTTCCCATGGAAGCATTCCTCAGCAGCGCCAGACGCTGGCTAGACTTGGAGCTGGGTGACGTTAGTCGTCAGGTCTGCCAGTCTTTGCGTCCTTTTCCTCCCTTTCACATGTTCCTTCCCCTCCCTGTCTGGAGGGAGCTTCCATAACATTTTTATCAAAAGCTGTCTAGGACAGCCACACAGTCAGCCAATACTTTATTGAATAGAATGGATTCCAAGCTGCGTAGTATTCACAGTAAGGAAAAGGTGACTAATCTGGGGTGCACCTGGAGAATGAGTGTACACTGGGATGATGTCCACAGCTTTTTAACTAGGGAGAAGAGAGAGCTCCTGAGAGGGGTGCAGGTCCCTGGCACCCCCCCATTCATGCGTTTTGGACAATCGCCTGCTTTTTCTGCACTTGGAGCTGGCCCTGTTTCCACAGCACTCAGTCTGCATGCTGTTCCCTCCCTGCCCTCTATTGTGGCTGCATGATAAGGGCTGGGTGGGGGCTGATAAGGCTAGTCCCAGACCTTTGGGCTGGAAATCCCCCCAGGCTGGAGAAACAACTGCTTTGAAGCCTTGAAGAGACCAGTCATGAAAAACACAGTTGCAAGAGTGGCACAATTAGATGCTGTCCTCTCTGAAGGCACCCTCTAATTTAGCTCTTTACCATGTTTGCTTCCCATTTGAGGACAGAACTAAGTGAGCCTGCAAATGACCAAAGCATGAGAACAGGTAGATATACCAAAATAGCACATTTCATGCCATTTGAATGTTGAGATTAGAATAGCAATCAAATGGAAGGGATGGAGTAATGGCCAGAAACTTCACACATTTCCTCATCATAGTCTACTAGGATTGATCCAGGGCCATATTTGAGTGTACAAGGGTATCCACTGACATCATGTGTAGTCAGCGTTCCAGATTCACAGGCTCTGAATTCATGAGTTCAACCCACCACAGGTGGTGAGAACTGTGTGTCTTTGTGCGTGTGTGTTTGTGTGTGTGTGTGTGTGTGTGTGTGTGTGTGTGTGTGTGTGTGTGTGTATGTATTTGAGACAAGGTGTCATGCCACCCAGGCTGGCCTTTAACTTGCTATGTATCTAAGGATGAACTTAAACTTCTGATCCTCTTTTACCTTTTGAGTGCCTCAACAGCCATATGCCATCACACTAGGTTTATGTGGTACTGAGGATTGAACCCAGAGCCTCACACTTGTTAGGCAGGCTATCTACCAACTGAACTACATTGCCAGCCCCAGATGGAAAATATTTTTTGACGTGTCTATACTGAACATGTAGACTCTTTTCTTATTAGTCCCTAAACAATACAATATAGCAGCTATTTCCATTTCTGTTGCACCAGGTATTATATGGACTCTAGAAATGATTTAAAGTGTATGAGAGGAAAACCCAGACATGGTAGCCCATGCCTGGTGATTCTCGCACTCAGAGGTAGAGACAGGAATACAAGGTCATCTGCTACATAGTGAGTTCATCCCCATCCTGAGATACAAGAGACTGTCTCAATAAAAACAAAATATATGGGAGGATATGCATAGTAAATACTGTGCCACTTTATATAAGAGACTTGGACATCTGTGGATGTCAGTATGTAAGGTGGGTCCTGAGCATACGACACGAAGATACCATGGACCAACTCTACTGCTTTTGATTTAAGCATCTCTACCCACCCAAGGTCCTGTAGCTCAGTCAGTCTCCTTTGCAGGAAGGGCCATGAGTCTGCATACTCCTTTGCAACTGGTTCTGCAGAGGCAGACCTTCCATCTTGCTTTTATTGTGTACTCTATCCTCTGTGTTATTTTCAAAACACTGAAACGTCATTGTTCCCCCTCTGGTATGACTTTTCATTCTTTCTTTTCTTGACACAGGGTCTCCTTCTAGCCCCAGTTGGCCCAGAACCCGCTATGTAGATCAGACTGGACTCAATCTCACAAATATCCACCTGCCTCTGCCTCCTGAGTCCTGGGATTAAAGGCGTGTGCCCCTACACCCAGCTTGGTTTGCCATTTCTTGGCTATGACTATCACTATGTCATCTACACTAGCATCAGGCCATCTGTTCAGTGGTATCTTGAATCCTTTCCTTGAAATGACACACAGAGTTTAGCCTTTGGTGCTGTCAGTAGAGGTTATCATAGTGGCTATCCAGTTCCCACCAGAATACTCAAGAAAACCCAGAATTTTACAGCAGAGGGCCCACCATATCCTCCTTCATTTGAATGCTTACAAAGGAGTTGTTTTAGTATCTTTTTAAGTAGCAACAATTTAGATTTCTCTCAGGATACGACTATTTACAAGGTGGGAATCAGAGAGTGATGCCTAGATGCGATTGTGGAGAGAAAATTGAAGAGAGTAGGTGTTGTAACTTGGCCTTCTGGTCCAGAACTCTCATAGCTGCCTCATGTGGTGGTGCACACCTATAATCCCAGTACTCTAGAGGCAGAGGCAAGATCACTGTGAGTACCAGGATAGCCTGAGCTATATAATGAGTATGAAGCAAATTTGGACTACATGGCAAGAATTTGTTTGAAAGGCTGGGGAGATGGCTTAGAAGGAAAAACACTTGCCACACAAGCTGTACAACCTGAGTTTGGATCCCCAGTGTCCTAGTTTGTTTCTTCATTGCTGTGACAAAATACTCTGACCAATACAAACTTGGGGAGGAAAGGGTTTATTCAGCTTACAACTCCCAGGTCGCAGTTCATCAGGGAGCCCAAGGTAGGAACTCAGGGCAGGAACCTGGAAGCAGAAGCTGGAGCACAGGCCATGGAGGAACACTGCTTACTGGCTTGCTTCCCTGGCCCCTGCTCAACCTGCTTTCTTATGCAACACAGGCCCACCTGCCCAGGGGTGGCACCACCCACAGTGGGCTGGGCCCTCCCACAGCACTCAACAATCAAGAAGGTGCCCCATAGACATGGCCACAGCCCAGTCCAATGAAGGAAATTCCTCAATCGAGGCTCCCTCAACCCAAGTGTCAAGTTGACACTAAGGCTATCCAGCACAACTGACCCCTTGTCAACTCGACACACAAACATCACTATTAAACCATAACTTTCCAATTTCTGTCTTCAAGATATGTTAGTATCACAACATAAGACAGTACAACCTTAAAAACCCCACAGTCCT
>NW_008358631.1:0-3090 GCF_000622305.1 Nannospalax galili | reverse complement strand
TTCTGAGCTCTGATCAGAGAAACTAGGTGGGAAGCTGGATGCAGCAAATTTTCCCCTAGTCGGGTTCCACAGGAGACGTCCCTGGACCCACCTGTCCAGAGCCCAAAAGCTTGTCTTCTGGGTCCTGGATTTAATGGCAATATGGTTGATGTTATTTGTCTGTGCTTGTCTTGTTCTGTGTTTTGGTCTTGTATCTGTGTTTGTCATGGGTGCCTGTGCTGAGATCTCAAGTAATTCTGTCATGTATGTCTATGATTATTGTCTTCATACATTTCCATCAAAAACCCTAAATATCTTTATTTTATTGGCTGAACTGGTTGTTTAAAGTCCTTATTTATTGCATACCTTTTGGTTTGGGTTTGCTTTCATAATATCTCTTTGGTTTGCTCACTTTGGAAGTTATTTTGGGTTTGACGCCACCATCTTCCTCCTCTCCAGCACTGCTCTAAGTCCATCACCTGCTGTCCTTCCACTAACTCTCCCCTACTTGTGGAAATCCAAAACGTTAAACACCACCTTGCCAAATATTCCCTAGTCTCCCCTATTCTGGCTTCTAGCTCAAATAACCCATTTATCCCTCCTGTATCTAACTTCTACTTTGATTCCAGACCCTGCCTCCGATACCCCTGCCCCTCCATCCCTCATGGACAGGACACCCCTCCCATCTCTCCCACTCCAACAGTTTTAAAGTCTAAACAGGGTTATAGCACAGTTTTCCTTAATTGATTATGCTGGAGGTTATAAACATCAATTCGATGATGTTTAACTAGGTACTAATTGTTTTTTTCCACCTAAAGCAAGGTTTTGGTAGAGCACTCTCTAAACTACATAAGGTAAAAGATTTACCTAAAAACTTATAAAACACAATATGTACATGGGTAATATTAACTTATTACTTTATCTTATGTATATAATTTAGATTCCATATTCTTATAAGATGATGCTACACACTACTTTCTTCTGAGTCAAACAACTACCATCTTCATCACTTCAGCTGTGTCCACTAACAAAAGATCATCACAATTGGATTTGTTGACTTGAGTACCATATTCTTTCATTAAAGGAGGAGGGGTAAACAGGGTCATTGGACCCTTACCTGAGTATCCAGCTGCTCTTCCCAGCCAACTGTATGTAATTTGGCCCTAATCACATATGGTCTCCTGGGTTTGGGAAGAACTAAAGTATATTATCTGGGAAAGGCTAGGAAATGCTTTCCAAGGTAAGTACTCTCAGGTCACCTATATGTCTCAAGAATTCCTCAGTCATCTCTGTAAGTAAGCTCAGTAAATTCATTGGTTCCCCAGGAAAGCCTTAGTCAAACATTGGGTTGACACTGGAACTTCAGAAAGGAATTGACGTTGCTTGAGGTCAGAGGGTAATTCTCACAACAGATGGAATGTTTATTTGTTGATGATATTGTGTCTCATAGTTATTAAAAAATACAAAGTTGGAAGATATTGGAAGGATATGGGAATGAAGATATTTTACCAAGAAGTATTTATGAATGAGGATTATGATGGCTGGATGTTTCCAAAATTAAAAAAAAGAAAGAAATCTTAATTCTTAATTCTTATGTTCTCCTTCTGAATAATAAAAACTGTAACTGGATCCTGGAAAGGACCCAGCATTCTAATAACCCCGGGAAGACGATATGCATTTGTGTTTCCACAGGATGCTGAAACACCCTTGTGGATCCCAGACCGGCTCATCAAGCCCTACAATCAAGCCCAGGAAAGGGAGGAATCAAGGAAGGATAAGATCTGTGGTGTACAAACTACAAAAGCTGAGTGTGTCCCCTCCACAGGCCCGATCAACACAGGAAGCCAGTCTGCCCACCTGGGGACAAGTGAAAAAATTGACTCATGAAGCAGAGAATACTGTGGTTGCTGCAGGGCAACCTTTGACAAAAGAAAATATGTTTCTTGCAATTCTTGCTGTTCTGACCGTACAAGTATCAATTGCTTCAGGGGAGATTTATTGGGCGTATGTACATAACCCGCTTCTTTTGCATCCTGTGGGATGGGGAGATGGATTACAAATTAAAATAATGACTAACTATAGCCAACTTTTAGGTGGGTCTGGAGATTTTAAAACTTTTCATTCAACTTCTGAAATTGTTTATTATGAGGGAATGTCAAATACCACTCCCATTTGTGTAAATTTAAAAGGACAAGCGATGCCTAGATGCTTACCTATTAATTATAAAACCTTCTACACAGATGCTCTGGATCGCTCTCCTGATTTAAGTACAAATTATAACGGAAAGAGTAAGGGAGATAAGAAAAAATTAATGTAGAAATTGGGTATGCCGATTTTGGGGTATTATAACTATAATTAAACCTTTCTGGATCCTGATATTAACATGCTTTTAGAAAACTGTTTTCAAGAATATCATGATAAAGATCAATTTTGGAATTCCTTTATCACTTATCCAAAATGGTTAAATAGTGGATTTCCTTCTAAAGTATCTAAACATCAGCCTCCAGGATCTAAAGATTCTATTTATGATTTCTCTATTCCAAATCCTAATTATAATTATATTGAATATCTGTTAAATAACAGAAATAAATTTAATAACTTTAAACTTCAGACTTATGGAGAACCAGTTAAAAGACGGTTTACTCCCGGATGGGTGGCTCCCATATATGTGAGTCATTCTCCAGAGCATAATAATACAAGTACTCATCCCAGTCTCTTCCCACTTTTTGCGGCTGCAAACGTGCTGCTGCTTAGGACACCGAAAGAAAGCACACCTACTCCGGTGGGCGTAAGAGCTTGTATTAATTATCCTTTTGGAATTTTGGCAGGGAAGCCTAGTAATTTTAGCATCTCAAATTATGGAAAATCCTATCATGTAAAATGTTCAAATTGTGTGTTTACTAACTGTCTCACTTCTGCATTGGATAAAGATTATTCTGTAATAGTGCTATTAAAGCAACCTAGTTTTGTTATGCTTCCAGTAGATTTAGGATCAGATCCTTGGTATTAATTCAGATTTACAAACATTGAAGAATTTAAATGAATTAATCAGGCCAAACAGATTCATTGCAACGCTGATATTGGGCATAGGTGCATTGATTACCATCTTGA
>NW_008358630.1:0-699 GCF_000622305.1 Nannospalax galili | reverse complement strand
CTAGAGGTCTTTGTTTTAGGAGGGTCAGCTGTTCCACATCTAGCAGGAATCGGTTGTCAATATTTCTTTAGCTAAAGATTGGGGTCTGCTGTTCATTTTCCCTGTTCTATGCTGGGTTACTATCTGGGAGTCCCTTTGGCCACCCTGGCCAACAACTCAAAAGAAGGTATCACCTGTCTGGCATTGTTGCTTGTTATGTAACCTTTAGCTATGCATATGGACTCTTAAGAAATTATATTGGCCCCTTTAATCTTTGGTTACAGTTTCCTTTTGGGTGTTAAGGCCATGCAGTTGGTCCAGATGAAACAATTTATTTTTACTCTTAAGATCATTTGAGGCTCTGTTCCTCAGGGGTCACATGGGCTTGGGAGGAGCTCCTGGATCCTTTCTTTTACCAGTTCCACCTATGTGAAGATAAGTCAAAGGTCCTGCTCAACCATGGTTTGCTTCATTTGGAAGCATGGAGGAAATGATTCCTCTGTGTTGATCCTCCACTTTGTAGACTAGACACTGGTTCAAGTACACCTGGTGAAGTCTCCTTGGCCCCTTGATCAAGAGGACAGGTGACCCTCCACCATTACAGGACATTTTGAGAGATGCTCATAGTCCCCTGGAACTAGTTGCCCTATTAGGGCAAGTAGCAAAAAATGTTCTTTATGTCCCTCTGACCAAATTATTATAGGCCTCAAAGTATGTCTG
>NW_008358629.1:1005279-1024855 GCF_000622305.1 Nannospalax galili | reverse complement strand
TTGTTGTTGTTGTTGTTGTTGTTGTTGTTGTCGTGGCTCTGTAATATGACTTGAGGGCAGGTATTGTGGTACCCTTGGCATTGAGTTGCTGCTCAGGACTTCTTTGGATACTTATGGTCTTTAGTTCTTATACATATAATTTAAGACTTTTTTCTATATGTGCACTGAGTATCACAGGGATTTTGATGAACATAGAATTGTCATAGTTTTCAATAAACCAGTCATTTTTATATTTATTTTGCAAATTTATGTGAGTGAGAGAGGTCTTTCCCTCTTCTAGTTTTTTCTTAAGTTTCTTTGGTGTTTAAAAATTTTTGTTATTTGGGTCTTTCACAACTTTAGTTACATTTTTTTTCCTAGAAAAATTAAGTTTTTGAAAGTATTGTACACAGGATTGTCTTTTTCTCATTCATTTCTCCTTATCATGATTATGGCTGTATATAAATTGTACAGTTTTTTTCTGTTGTTGTATAGCTGTGGATTCTACTTTGTTGGTGAAAGTGTTTAGTAGATTTTAGAGTTTTGTTCTTGATCATTTGGAATCTTAATCATATGAAAATATTACATGCATATAGTGATTTCTTAATTTGCTCCTTTCTTATTTGTATCCAGTTTACTTCCTTTCCGTACTTTTGAAAAAGATTGGACACAGCAGACCACATTTTCTTGTTCATCAACTTTAGATGAAATGCTTTCTGGTTTTCAGAGTTTAGTATAAGGCTTGCTAAGTTGAGCCTTCATTGTGTTAATGTGTACTCTTAGGATATTCAGAGCTTTTGTCTCAAACAGATCTTTAAGTCTTTTAAAGGCCGTTTTTGGACTTCTTTCTAATTTTACGGTATGATTTGCTGAAGCAAACATATTATTGCTTTTCCTGGGGTCATCATGTATTTTTGATTTTAAATAAATTTCTGTGTTGTGTTGCATTTATTGATTTGTGTATTTTTAACTGTCCTTGAGTCATTGGTATGAAATCATCTTGATTTTGATATTTTAATGTGTTGTTGAATTCAGTTTTTAAGTATTTTATTGAAAATATTTAGATTTATGTTCTTTAGGGAAATTGATCCATAGTTTTTTAAAACTTTTAACTTATCTTTATCTAGTTTAGATATCAAAAACTATATCTTCGTAGAACAAGGATGGTGGCACTATTTCCCTTTCTATTTTATCAAATTATTTTAGAAGTGGTGGAATAAGTTGTCTTTTTATACTTCTGATAAAATTTCACATTGTATCCATGTGGTTTGGGCTATTCATTTTTAGGAGAATTTAAATTTTTTTAAATTTTATGTGTATGAGTATATTGTCTGCATGTGTGTAAGTGCACTTGTGTCATGCAGTGCTCACAGAGGTCAGAAGAAGGCATCAGATCCCCTGGAACAGATGGTTGTTAGCTGCCATGTGGGTGCTGGGAACAGAACTTCGGTCCTCTGCAAGAGCGTTCAGTGCTCTTAACTGCTAAGCCATCTCTCCAGTCCCCATTTTTAGGAGAATCTTAAGTGTCTTTTCTTTTATAACGTTGTTTAAGCATTTCACATTCCTCATATTCCCTTGATTCAATTATGGTAATTAATATATGTGTATGAATTTGTCCATTTATTCTAGCTATTCCTGCAATATGAGTTTTCACATTTTACCTAATGATTGTCCAGATTTCTTTAGTGTCTCCTTAAATGTTCCTTCTTTCGCATGTAAATTTAGTTGTTTGGATATTGGACGGGTTTTTGCTACTGCTGTTTTTATACTTTAGTTTGTCTAAGGGTCTGTTTGTCTTATTTATCATTTCAGTTGAACAACTTTTTGTTTGGCTTTTTCTTTGTATTAGCCTTTACATCACCAGTACATTAATTTCTGCCCTGATCCCTATTAGGTCTTCTATTTCCTAATTTAAGGATTGGTTATTCTAATTTTGACAAAATGTTGTGGTGCATCATTAAATAATTTTCTTGGCTTATCTCTCTCTTTGTAATATAAGCACTCACAGATGACGTACTTTTGCTGTATCACAATAGTCCTAATAAACTGTGCTTCAGATTTTGTTTGGTTCTAGGAAGTTTTACTTTCTTACTTTATTTCTTCCACGAGCCATTGATCATTGAAGAGCATACTGAAGCGTATACTGTGTGTATTATTTCTGATGTTTCTCTTGGTAGTGATTTCTAGGCTTATTCTGATTTGTTAGCATATGACATAGTTTTTGTTAATTTTTACTTACTGACTTGTATTATGGTCAGAAGTGTGTTGTATTTTATAGAATATCTTATAGACCTCTGATTAGAAGGTATATACTGCATCTACTGAGTGGCATAATCTGAAGGTTTGTGTTGTATCCATTTGATCTACAGTGCAGTGTATAGCTGAGGGTTCTTTCTTGTTTTTTTTTTTTTTTTTTTTTTTTTTTTTTGGTTTGAATGATTTATTTATTGGTGAGGGTCGGGTATTGATATCACTCTATCATTGTCTATGAACTTTTGTTCTGTTCTGACAAGTAGTGTTTGTTTTATGATATATGGCGCATCAAAATTCAGTTCTTATATCTTTTCAATGGTCATAGCTGGATGATGGACTGTTACATTTATTAATATGTATTCACAATCTTTATTTCTTCTGGATAATTTTGGCTTGAAATCTAATTTGTCACATATGATCACAGATAGTCCTGGTTGCTTCCTCCTCCCACTGGCTTGATAAATTGAGCTCAGCCCCTTCACTTCAGTCTCTATGTGTTTCACTAAGACATTGATTTTTTCCCCTGGTTAGTAAAGAGTTGGCCTTATCCTTTATTCAGTCAGCTAGCTTGTATCTTCAGATCAGAGAGTTAACACCATTAATACTTAGGATTATTATTGAGTGTTGAGTGGACTTTTCTTCCACTCAAGCACTAATCAGGCCCAAGCTTTCTTAGATTATAACATCAGATGAGATCAGGGCAGTTCAGGTGATATGGCCGTAGACAATGGGAGTTTTCTGATCCTTGAATTTGTTCACAGATTTCCTAATTGAACCAAGCAGTATTTGTCTGTATTTTTTCCTTTAGTCTCTATTTTTATCAGGAATTTTTTGGTTACTGACTTATATATGACAAATTATTTCTCTTCTGTCCTTTGTTCAGCTAATGCAATTAATTTTTTTCCAGTGCTGTCATGGTTAAGGCTGTCTTTCGTCTTCCTCTGTCTATATTGTCCCCAAAAGTGCCTTTCTGAAATGCGGGCTTGGTGGTCTTGAATTGCTTGACTTTTTGTTTGCCTCAAATTATTTCTCAATTTTTTGAATAGATAACATTGCTTTATATAGTAGTCCTGTTTAGCAGTTATTTCTTTTTAGCACTTAAAATATCTCATTCCATGTTTTCCTAAGTTTAAAGGTTTTGAATTTGTGATCTGAAGTTTTCCTGAATGGTTTTCTGTAATTGGCTTACCATTTTTTCACTTGCATCTTAAATGACACATCTGTTCTTGGTAGCCGTAGCGTATTGTTTATGTGTCCTGTCCTTAGCCCTTCATTTTACTTTCAGTTTATCTTAGAGGAGTTGTTTTCTGCTTCATGTGTATTATGAAATCTCTCGTGCTCAAATGTCCATTAGTTTCCTTATATTTGTGAAATAGTCTATGATTTTACTTTTTATGAAGCACATGCTTCATTTTATTTCTCATTCTTCTACCCCATAGATTTTTAAATCTGGTTTCTTGGTCATGTTCCAGTGTCCTTGAAATATAATGTCTTCTTTTTTGCTTTTAATTCATTTTTTATGTTACTGATTTCTAAATTTAGAATGTCCTTGCACTTTTCACCTACCCTAAAATTCTTTATTTCAAATTATATGGTTTCTAGTGAATCTTGAGATAATGTATTTCGTGTTTGAGTTATCGTTTTATTAGTTCCAATATGTCTATTTTTTTGAGCTTTCAGCTTCTTATTAAATTTATCATGTGTATTTCTGAGTAGAATGACCATGTCCTGCACTGATTTCTTTACTTCTTTCACAGTTTTCAAGTGCTTTATTGAGATTTTTTTCTTCCTATGTTCATTAGGGATATTGGCCTGTAGTTTTCTTTTATGTTTTATCTTTACCTGGTTTGGGTATTAGAGTAATACTTGCTTCATAGAAGGAGTTTGGGAGTTTTCCCTTTGTTTATATCTTTTTGGATGATTTAAGCAGTATTGGGTGTAGATCTTCTTTGAAGGAGGTCTGGAAAATTCTGCTGTGAATCCATCTGGGCCTGGGCTTTTTCTGTTTGGAGGCTTTGTATTTCAATTTCTTTATTTGTTATGGGTCTGTTTAAGTTGATCTCTTCTTGGTTTAACTTTGGTTGTTTGAATCTAGAAATTCATCCATTTCTTTTATAGTTTCTAATTTAACAGAGTTTAGGTTTTTGAGGTAATCCTTTATAATGTTCTGGATTGCTCTGGCATCTGTTGTAGTGTTTCCCCGTTCATCTCTGATTTTGTTGATCAATTTGCTCTATTTTTCTTTTTGTTAGCTTGGCTAAGTGACTGTCTGTCTTGTTTATCTTTTCAGAGCATTAGCTCTTAGCTTCATTAACGCTTTGTATTATTTTCTTTTTCATTAATTTCTGTATTGATTTTATTATTTCTTCTTCTTTTCTGGGTTTGGGTTTGGTTTGTTCTTGTTTATCCAGATTATTGAGTTGCACTGTTAAGTCATTTATTTTTACTCTTTCTGATTTTTTAATGTAGTTTTTCAGTTCTATAAACTTCCCTCATAGGACTGGACTGCTTTTAATGTGTCCTAGAGGTTTAATTGTTTTGTGCTTTAATTTTCATTTAGTTCCAGGGATAGTTTTATTTCTTTCTTGATTTCTTCTTTGATTCATTCATCATTCAAGAGTATGCTGTTTAATCTCTCTGAGTTCTTGTAGTTACTAGAGCTTCTTTTGTTGTTGATTTTAAGCTTTATTGCATTGTGACCTGACAGAATACATGGAATTATTTTGTTTTTAATATTTGTTGAGGCTTGTTTTGTGCCACAGTATGTGGTCTATTTTAGAGGAACTTCCATAAGCTGCTGAATGGGAAGTGTACTCTTTGTTGCATGGTGGACTATTCTTTAGATATCTGTTAGATATAATTTGATGTACGATATCATTTAATTCAGATGTTTCTCTGCTATTCTTTGTTTGAATGACCTATCATTTGGAGAACGTGGGGTATTACATTCACCTGCTATTATAGAGTTTGTGTAAATCTATGTCTGGAAGTCCAATAGTATGCTTTTTATGAAATTGGGTGCACAGAGTTTGGTGCATACAAGATCATGATAATAATGACTCCTTGGTTGACTGTACCCTTGATCAGAATAGAGTGACCTTTATCTCCTCTGATTAAGTTTAATTTGAAGTATGTTATGTCAGACATAAGGATAACAATCCCTGTCTGTTTCTTGGTGTCATTTGCTTGGAATATTTTTTTCTATTCTTTCACACTGAGGCTGCGCCTGTTTTTGAAGATAAAAGGAATTTCTTAGTTTCTTTTTAAAAAATATTTTATTTATTTATTGAAATTTTGTGTATGTCATACAAAACATTGTAATCATCTTTATATCCCCTCCCCCATCTTACCCTCCTATATCTGCCCCCCACCCACCGCCAGATTTTGTGCATTCTGTCATTCATGTTAAGGCCTATCTAGTCAGGTTAGTGTATCCAGATGGCCCTCAGTGTAAGTTCATCCAGTAGGGTCTAGTCAGCCTATCTATATTCTCTCCCTTAAAGAAGATCAGCTCTCCTTCACCCAGCAGGAGTCAACTGGTAATAGTTCTTTGGGTAGATTGGGGACTGCTGCCCATTTCCCCTGTTCTACACAGGGTTTTTGACTGCTTGAGTTTACATGGGACTTCTGCATGTTGACACCATTTCCGTAGATTCATTTGAGCAAAGTCTCAGGAGCCTGTAAGACTCTGTTTCCATATAGTGATGCACCACTTCCCTGGCTCTTAACACTCTTTCTCCCCCTCTTCTTCAATGGCCCCTGAAACCCGGGTGGGTAGAATTTAATATGGGGGTCCTGTCCAAGGACCCCGCCCCCAACACTTTGCAGACTTATTCTCTACACTTTGGCTGTTTGTAACCTTTTGTGTTTATTACCCTCTGTTGTATGAGGGAGATTCATTGATGGGAGTTGACAGATGCATTAGCATTCTTTCTACCCCTTGTTCCAATATGTTCCATGAGCCTTAGGTGTAGAAGTTTTATTGTAGATGTGTCACTTAGTGTTGGGCATTTCAGATACTTATTCTCAGTGTGTGACAAGTTGTGGAACTCTGTAATAGTCTCTGTCTGTTGCAAAAGAAAATTCTTTGATGAGTGTTAACTGGCATGCATGTCTGTAAATATAAGGATCCATATTTAATACATAGTAAGAAATTACATTTGTCTAAGGATATGACAGCCTTACGGTTTTCTCTAAGATCTATGATTTCTTCAGCTATGTTTACAGCACCACACATGAGTTCCTTCCCATTGAGTTGGCCTTAAGTCCAGTTAGATAGCTATTGATTATCCCCAAGATAAAAATGCCACTATTGTCCCAGTGTAGTTTGCTGTGCTGGTCATTGTAGTGGTTATTAGGACTTAAAGCTGGGGCGGGACCATCAACTGATGTTCTCCCTTAGCAGCTTGCATAAAATCCTCCAAAACTATGAGAGCTAACCTTCACGGAGGTGGCTTCCAGGTCAGCTCCAATTCCATTGCTCCAAGTCTTGTGTCCGAAGTATGTCTTCTCTTCGGGAATAGGGTCTTACCTTCAGGTTCTAGGGGGCAATCAAGGGCTGTGACAATAGCCTGTGTAATTTGGTGTGTTTCTTGGACTACCCTGGCTAACTACTCAAAGGGAAGTCTCTCCTGTCTAGCACTGTGTTTCTTGATCTGTAACTTTCAGCTATACACATGGACACGTGAGGAGATATTGTATGTGTAACTTTCAGTAGGCTTTTGAACTAATCATTTCCCTCTGGTTTTTCATACCAGATAAGCATTATTTATCTTTCCTTTCTTTCCCCATCTAACCCTTCCTCCTCCCTCCCCAGTTAAAATATCCTAATTTCCTCTACTTTACCCTTGATAACACTTGTCTCCTATGGTTCCTCCTCTCTTGAGCTCCTTCTTCCCCTTTACCCCAATGGTTCCTTGTACAATCCTCCCTATTCCCCTTCCATTTAAATACCCCCATTTTACCCATTTCTCCCTCGGTAAAACCTGTCTTCTACTGTTTCTGTCTTTCAGGCTTCTTCTTTCCCTTTACATTTTCCTGGCTCCTGCAGTTATATCAGGATATACACTTACATATAAGGATTTGGTGTTAAGAGTCACAAATGAGGGAGAACATAAGTCGTTTGTTTTTCTGAATCTGTGCTACTCAGTATAACAGTTTCTAGTTCCATCCATTTACATGCTAATTTCATGCTTTCCTCTTTATCACTGAGTAGAACTCTGTTGTTTAAATGTACCACATTCTCATTATCCACTCATCAGCTGAGAAACACTTCCATTTCTTAGCTTTGTGTAAAAAGCAGTAACAAACATGGATGTATAAGTATCTCTGCAGTAGGATGAGTCCTTTGGGTATATACCAAGGAGCAGATCATATGTTAGATTCATTTTTAGTTTTTTGAGAGTCCACACTCTTTTCCATAGTGGTTGCCTGAATTTGCAATCTCACCAGCAGTGAACAAGTATTCCCCTTTCTCCACATCCCCTCCAACATTTGGTATCATTTATTTTGTTGTTCTTAACCAGCCTGCCTCGGTAAGATGAAATCTTAAAGTGCTTTTAATTTACATTTCCCTAATTACTAAGGATTTTGAACACTTTTCAAGGTATTTCTTAGCTATCTTTATTTATTCTATTGAGAACTCTGGTCAGATCCATAGCCCACCTTTTAATTGGGTCATTTGTTGATTCTTTGTTTTTTTTTTTATTTATTTCTTTATATGTTCCGGATGTTAAATCTCTATCAGATGTGTCACTAGTGAAGATTTTCTCCAATTCTGTGGGTTTTCATTTCACTTCCTTGGTTGTTTATTTTGCTGTGCAGAAACTTTTTAGTTTAATGAGGTCCTATTTCTTTATTGTTGACCTTAATTCCTGAGCAATGGACATCCAATTTAGAAAGTCCTTTCCTACACCTATATCTTGTATGTTATTGCCAATGTTTTCTTCTAACAGTTACAGAATTTCAGGTTTCACATTGAGGCCTTTGATCCATTTGGAGTTGACTCTTGCATAGAACGATAAAGGTCTAATTTCACTCTTCTACAGGTGGAGACCCAGTTTTGCCAGTACAATTTGTTGAAGATGCTGTCTTTCTTTGAGTGTGTGTATTTGGCATCTTTATCAAATATCAGGTGGCTGAAACTGCATGCACTCATGTTTAGGTCTTCAATTATGTTCCGTTGATTTGTGTGTGTGTTCTATGTCAGTACCATGCTGTTTTAAGACTATAGCTCTGTAATATATTTTGAGATGTGATATGGTAATCCTTCCAGCATTGTTCTTTGAGCTCATGATTGCTTTGACTATCCAGGAACTTTTGTAATTCCATATGAATTTTAGGATGTCCTCTTCTAATTCTGTGATGAATGTCCTGAGGATGTTGACTGGGATTGCACTGAATTTATAGATTACTTTTGGTAGAATGGTCATTTTCACAATATTAATTCTTCCAACCCATGAGCATGGGAATTCCTTCCATCTCCTGGTGTATTCCTCAATCTCATTCTTTAAAGATTTAAATTTTCACTGTAGAGATTTTTGGTGTCCTTGTTCAAGTTTATTCCTAGATATATTTTTTGAGGCTATTGTTAATAGGATTGTTACTATGTACTCTTTCTCTGATTGCTTATTCAATTGGTATGTAGAAAGGCTGCTGATTTTTGTACATTGATTTTGTAACCTGCTGTTTTGTTAAAAGTGTTCATCATTTCTAGGAGCTTTCTGGTGGAATTTTTGGGATCTCTTAGGTATAGTATATCATCTGCAAAAACGGATATTTTGACCTCTTCTTTTCTGACTCTAGTACTCTTTTAATTTCCTTCTCTTGTCTTATTGCTCTAGCAAGAGTTTCAAGCATTATATTAAAAAGCAGTGGAGACAGTGGACAGCCTTGTCTGGTTCCTGATTTTAATGGGAATGCTTCCAGTTTATCTACATTTACAATGATGTTGGCTGTGGGTTTGTTGCATGTAGCTTTAATTATGTTGAGGTTTGTTCTCTCTGAGTCAGTACCTTCTAGAACTTTTAATATAAATACATGTTGAATTTTACAAAGGCCTTTTCTGCATCTAATGTGATGACCACATAACGTTTGTCCTTGAGTCCATTTATATGATTTATAACATCTATTGACTTATGTATATTGAACCATCCATGCGTCTCTGGAATAAAGCCCACTTGATCATGATGGATGGTCTTTTTTATGTGTGTTTGTATTTGGTTTGCAAGTATTTTGTCCAGAACTTTTGCATCTGTTTTCATTAAGGATATGGTTCTATAGATTTCTTTTTTGGTTGTGTCTTTACCTGGTTTTGGTACTAGAGTGATGCTGGCTTCATAGAAGGAGTTTGGGAGTTCTCCTTCTGTTTCTATCTTTTTGAAAAATTTAGGTAGTATTGGTTGTAGATCTTTAAGTGTGTGATAGAATTCTGCTGTAAATCCATCCGGGCCTAGGTTTTTGTTGCTGTTGTTGTTGTTGTTGTTGTATAGGTTTTGTATTACTGCTTCCTTGTTTGTTATGTTTCTATTTAAGCTGTTGATTGCTTTTTGGTTTAGCTTTGGTGATTCCCATGAATTTAGATATTCATCCATTTCTTTTAGGTTTCAAAATTTAATAGAGTATAAGTTTTCAAAGTATTCTCTTATAATGTTTAGCTTTTTGGTGTCTGTTGTGAAGTTTCAAAGCAACAAAATCAGAGATGAAGGTGGTTAACTGGACTAAGGGTCTACCTATCTTGTTTATCTTTTCAAAAGAACTGGCTCTTAGATTCACTGCATTTACCTTTTTTTTTTTTTTTTTTTTTTTTAGTCTTTTAGAGGTAGGGTTTTCCTGTAGCCACAGCTGGCCTGAAATTCCCTATGGAGACCAGGCCGACCTTGATCTCACAGAGATCTGCTTACCACTGTCTCTCTAGTACTGGGATTAAAGGCAGGCATCACTGCATCTGCCAAGATTCATTGATTCTTTGTATTGTTTTCTTTGTTTCTATTTAATTAATTTCTGCTTTTATTTTTATTATTTCTTCTTGCATGCTGGGATTGGGTTTCATTATTCCTGCCTTTTCTGTTTCTTGAGGTGCAATGTTAAGCCATTCTTTGTGATTTTTTTCTGATTTTTAAATGTAGGCGCTTAGAGCTATAAACTTCTGTCATGACTGCTTTTAAAGTGTCTGAGAGGTTTCTTTGCATTGTATTATCATTTTCATTTAGTTCCAGGAATACTTTTTTTTTCTTTCTTAATTTCTTTTTTGACCCATTCATCATTCAGGAGTGTGTTATTTAATCTCCATAAGCTAGTGTGTTTTCTAGAGCTTTTTTTGGTGTTTGTTTTATGCTTTATTGCCTTGTGGACTGATAGAATGCATTAGAATTATTTGAATTTTTCTATTCTTTGAGGTTTGTTTTGTGCTCCAGTATGTGGTCAATTTTAGAGAAACTTCTATGGTGATGTTGAATAGAAAGTGTATTCTTTGGTGCTTGGATTGAACATTCAGTAGATGTCTGTTAGGTCATTTAATTCAGATATCTGTTTATTCTTTGTCTGGTTGACCTGTGTATTGGAGATAGTGGGGCATTGAAGTCCCCTACTGTTAGGGAATTGGGGTTAATCTGTGTCTTAAAGTCTTGTAGTACTGTTTTTATGAAATTGGATGCACCAAAGTTTGGTACATATTGTAATATCTTCTTGGTTAATTGTTCTTTTGATCAGAATAAAGTGACCCTATTTATATCTTCTGATTAGTTTTAGTTTGAAGTCTTATTTTGTCAGATATTAGGATTTCAACTCCTGCTTGATTCTTAGTACTATTTTCCTGGAATATTCCTTTCCATCCTTTCACCTTAAGATAGTACCTGTCCTTGAAGATGAGACAAGCTTCTTGCAGACAACAAATGGATGGATTTTGTTTCTTAATCCATTCAACTAACCTGTGTCTATTGACTGGGGAATTCAGGCCATTGATATTTAGAGTTATTATTGAAAGATATGTTTGCATTATTGCTCTAATTTTGTGTTTCCTCCATTATACTTTCCTTTAATTTCTTTCTGTTGCCTCCTGGGTATAGTCAGTCCTTTCTTCAGTCCTTTGTTTTGCTTCAAGTAGTCTCTGAAGGGCTGGTGTGATGGATATGGATTCTTTCAGCTTGCTCATGTCATGGAAGATTTTTTTTCCCCCTTCAACTAAAATAGAAAAAAATTGCTCAGTAAAATATTCGTGTTTGGCGTCTATGCTCAATTTGAACTGGGAATACTTTGGTCCAGGCTCTTCTGGCTTTCATAGTTTGCACTGAAATATCAGCTGTAATTCTGGTGGATTTTCCTTTACATGTGACTTGTTTTTCTCTTGCAGTTTTTGGGACTCTCTCCCTCTTTGTTCCGTACATTTAGTGTTTTTACTACGATATGCCTTGGAGAGTTTCTTTCATGGTCCTGTCTATTGGATATTTGGTGTTCTTTGTGCTTCCTGTGGGTATATCTTTCCTTAATTTGGGGAAATTTTCTTCTGTAATCCTGTTGAAAATGCGTAAATTTGGCCTTTTCATGGTATCCCACATTTCCTGTATATTACTTTCTTGTTTTTAAATTTTTTTTTTTCATGTTCTTTGCTAGAGTGGTCCAATTCTCCAACTTTATTGTCCAATCTTGATATTCTGCTTTCTGTTTCATTCATTCAACTGATGAAGATTTCTCCTATCATTTCAAATTGGCTTATTGAGTTTTTCACTTCTTCCTTCATTTCAGTCTGAGTTTTCTTTGATATTTCTATCTCTTTTGTGAATTCAGTTAGAAGTTTATTCCTGTCTTCTTTTAGTTCTTTGAGTTCTTTGTGTGTTCTTTAAATTCGTTGAATTCTTTCATCATATTTATGATTGTTCTTTTAATTTTGGTGTTCTGGGTTACCTCGAGGAGGTTCTCATTGTAGAACTCTTCTGTACGTCTGGTGCTATTTAGTGGGCACATATTACTTTGGTTTTTCATATTATTTTTTCATTGTGGCTTTGGCATTTGGATTTCTTTTGTTGCTTGTGATTCTGGAATGAAACTCAAGCTTTCCTTTGTTAAGTCTGATTCTGTTTGTATTATTGGTGTATCTTGGCTGCTTTCTTATTGGGTATGAAAAGCTGGTTGGTCTAGGTTTCGGGTTCTCTTTTGATTTTATTTTGGAGGGACCAGATGGCTCCATTCAGGATTCTCAGGGGCTCTCAAGGAGAGCAAAGCAGCCCTAGGTAGTAAGAAGCACTTCAAATGCCTCAGATGGATAGTGCCAAGGTCCAAAGAGAGAAGATGGGAGATGGATGTGCTGGTCCCTACAAGTCAGAAGGGAAGCCTAAGCCCTGGAGCAGTGGGAGGGGCTGCAAATGGTCTCAAAACAGGGGAATAGGCATGGCACAGTTTGAGAAACTCACCCTGCAGAGGCAGAGTCAGACACTCTTGGCAGTCTTTGAAGGTGTTGGGTTTTGCTTCTTAATTTATTCAACTGTCTTGTGTCTTTTTATTGGAGAATTGAGGTTATTGATGTTTAAAGTTATTATTGAAAATGTGTATTATTTACTGCCATTTTGTTTTCTATTTGTATTCTTAGTTCTACTTTGTGTTTCAATTATTATGCCTTTGTTCATTTTCTTTCCACAAACTCTTGGGAATGGTTATTCCTTTCTTGAATTCTTTATATTTCTTCAAATATTCTCTGCAGGACTGGTTTTGTGGACATGAATTCTTTCAACCAATTTATATCATGGAAGACTTCCTTCAACCTTTGACTATGATAGTTTTGTTGGGTAATCAAGTCTGGGCTGGCATTTGTGGTCATTAAAACTTGGAATGCATTCATTGCTCCAGGCTCCTCTGCCTCTTAAAGTTTGCGTTAAAAAGTCAGCTGCAATTCTGATGGGTTTTCTTTTATATGTAACTTGTTGTTTTCCTCCTGCAGCTTTCAGTACCTTCTCCTTATTCTCTATATTTTGTGGGGGGGGGTGTGTGCTTTGATAATGCCATGGAGAATGTCTGGTCCTGTCTATTTGGTGTTCTGTGTGCTTCTTATATCTGTGTGGGTATGCCTTTCTTAGCTTAGGGACGTATAATCCTGCTGAAGATCTGGTCAGTGGCATTGACCTGAAATCCTTTTTCCTTCTTCTGTCCCTATTATTTGTAGTTTGGGTCTTTTCATTGTGTTCCACAGCTCCTGCATATGCCATTCTTATGGTTTTTTAAAAAGTCATATTCTTTGCTTAAGTAGTTCAATTCTCCAACTTTATATACAAGTCTTGATATTCTGTTTTCATTTGATTCATTATGTTAGTAAGCTTTTCTCCTGTCTGTTCTAATTGACTTATTGAGTTTTTCAATTCCATCTTCATTTCAGCTTGTTTAATACTTCTATTTCACGAATTCACTTTTCCAGTACTGAATTGTCTTTGTCATTTCATTCAGCTGTATATTCGCATTTTCTTTTGCTTCAGTAATGAGTTTATTCCTATCCTCTGAGCTCCTTGAGGTGACTGGGTGTTCTTGTAAATCACTGAATTATTTGATCATTTTTATGGTTGTTCTTTTACATTCTGTGTCCTGGAGTTCTTCTGGGTGGATCTCACTGTATAACACTTCAATAAGACTGGTGGGATTTTGTGGAAACATATTATCTTGGTTTTTCATATTACTTGTGCTTTTACTTTGTAACCTGAGCACATGGGCTTCTTTTATAGGTTGTGTGTCTGATATGAAATTCTATACTGCCATGGTTGTGTAGAAATTTAGTTATCTTTTTATTACTATTATAGCTTGATTGATTTCTGATCAAGTCTAAATAGTTAGTTGTTCTGTGCTTCAGGTTCCTACTTTTGATTTTTTTAATTGGAGGAATGTAGTGATTCCAGTTAGATACAGTGTGCCTGGTGAGTAATCACAATTAGGCCTATGAATGTGGAGATCACAAATTAGCAGGCAGATTTCAGTGAACGTACCTGGGTGGTCCTGAGTACAGGAGCAGGTGGTCTTCCTCCTAGTCCCAGAGAGGGTAGATGGTGAAAAAGTGGGTGGGCTCAACTAGCTCAACAGGATGCCCAAGCATCAGGCCTAGTCCCACAGAGGAAAAATGGTAAAGGATGCCATGTTTTGTTTTTTTTTAAAGAAGGTACTTGGTTGAACATTTTGCTTAGATTTTTAACCCGTTTTCAGCTATTTTTTGCACTGCATATTGTTTTTAAAACTCCTATTCTTGGGGAGTGATATAAACATTGACCACACTCTCCTCCCTTGATCCTAAAGACAAACCAAGGAACAATTCCATCAAAGTGCATGCTGGAAAACCAATGAGTTTATTGGGCTTACTTACAGATCATTTTGTAATCCCTTAACCATATTCCTTCATGTGTGTAGCATGGAGGAGAATGCCATTCATTTTCTCTTTAATCACAATTAATTTGATGCTTCAATATTTTCTATTGTTAAGATATTGGAGATGGTATCACTTCTCCTTTTACAAAACTTTTTAAAAACTTTTAAATTTTATTTTCATATTTTATGTGTACTAGTATTGTGCCAACAGAGGCTAGAAGAGGGTGTCAAATCCTCTGGAACTGGAGTTACTGATGGTTGTTAGCTGCCATGTGTGTGCTAGAAACCAACCCAGGTCCTCTACAAGAGCAGCCAATGCTCTTAACACTGAACCATCTCTCGAACCCTTGTCTTTTCCTTTTTGATAGCTTGTATAGAATTGAGAGGAAATATTGGGAGCAAAGCAGCTAAGTGACCAAAATTGTCCTCTGATAACTTACTGTTCATTTCTAATGGCATTTTATCATATACACACATGTCCATTGGGTTGCTTATATTTACATGTATTCACAAATACTCTTGTAAGTTGCTTATATTTACATAGATTCACAAATACTTTATAACCTGCCTGTAGAGGTGGCAGTCTAAAGCACCACATGCTTATTCTCTAAATAGTTTCTACATTTCTAGCATTGGTTGCAAAGAAGAGACAGTTGATACTGATTAGGGCTTCTGAAAGTTTTTCTTCTTGATGCAGATTCAGTAAGATGGAGTTCAAGGAGCCACCCACGGAGCTACCCACACTGTCTGATCTTGTTACGCAACTTCTACTGAAGGATGAGCCTGCATTGATCCAGGCTCTGGAAAAAATACCAACTGGGCTTTATGCTTCATTGTTCAATGCTGCCTTCACGGGTGCACATATAAACATCCTCAGGCAAATTGTGAAGATTTGGCCCTTTCCCTGTCTCCATATGGGAACATTAACTATTCGGGAGCCACAGCAGGAGCTCTTGAAAGCCATGATTGAGAGTTTTCAGGTCACTCCTGACCAGTCCTCAGCTTCTTGGTAAGACTTTGTATATAATAGAGGCATGGTCAGACAGCAGGGCATTATGCTGCAGCCTGTTAATTTCTCAGAAGTAGTTAAGATAAATGCCGAAAAAGAATGTAAGCCTGTTGGTCTGTCACTGGGGGTCACTTTAAAACTAACCTATTTCAGTGTTGGACATGGAAGTAAGGGATTGAGGGTACTGTTAATGAATTTATAATGGGTATTAAGTCACAGAATAAAAACATGAGTGGTTCAGACTGCTGAGGATTAGAGGAGAATAAAGGATGAAGGATGTCGAATTTTCATTATATGATATTATAGCAATTGTGAACTTTTGGTCCTTTTTCAGTCTCCAAATTGGGACGCATAATGAACTCTAGAAAGCCATGAGTATGATCTTTGTGTCCTTTCTGCCTAGAACTCAACTTTTAAGTAAGACTATGTAACATAGTCTTTATGCATACATAAAGACTGGATAAGATTTCAAGAGAGTCCCAGGTAATCTTCAAGACTTAGTTAATGATAAAAGCTGAAAATGAATATGATGTGGTTGTTCCAAAAGTTAGCTTAATCATATAGACTCTGATGTATTAAAAAAAGAATTTATTTTTGTTATAGAGGTAAGTGAGGATACTCTTAATAGATGTGCATACTCGGCATATTACACAGAAGACAGGAACACGAAGAGTGTGCTAATTAGTAGAGAATACAATATAAAAAATTATTTAGGCTCTGGAATTTGCATAGAAAAAATTGCTGACAGTTGTATATACAATGAGGAACAAAGAAGTTTTTTGTCCCTGCATGATGTCACAGATCGTACTGGGTTCCATTAATGTTTGCTACTACTTCTTAGATATTCTGTCTTTTCTTTTCCCTACAGGTGCTCTAAACTGAGGATTCTAGATTTAAGACAGGATGCTGTCTTGAGGATCACATGCCCTGGAAACAATGATACATCATCAGTCTGTTTTCATTCTTGTATTTATTATGCACAATCTGCCATGTGTATACCAGCTCAATGTAGAAATGAAAATGCAGAATCTGAGGATCATTCTTCAATGCAGTCTTTACAGATAATACTGGATCTTTCCCTCAATGGAACCTTGAAAGGAAGGGAATTTTTTTCTTTGCTTGTGCGTAAAGTACAGCAGAGTTTAGGGACCTTGCACCTTTGCTGTCGAGATTTGAAAATTGATAAATTGTCTGACTGCAAGGGAAGCTTGAGTTTCCTGGATCTGAAATGTGTTGATTACCTGTCAGTTGAGCAGGCTTCTCTGACCGAAGTCACTAAACTTTTGACTCAGATGGCCAACCTTGACAGTATTAATTTGTCTAAAATCATTTGTAGATCTTTGACTGGGAGAACCTTTAAAAGATTTACCACAAACCTGAAGCGTATGACCAGTCTTGCTGAGCTCAACTTGTCTTCTTTCACCCTCACAAATCATCTTGACTGTCTCCTGAGGTAAAAGCTTGGAGTTTCATGTTCATCTGGGTTTCATGAACAGCTGGCCTGTTTTTAAGACTAGAGAGACAATATTCTTGGATATCGTTCAGCTCCCCATAACTTTTTTCTCCTTCCACTTCAGCATGGGCAATGCTGGAACTTTAAAAGTAGTCCCTTTTTTGTGTCCCCTTACAGAATAGAAATACGAGATTCAAAAAATCAAGCTAGTCAGTCAAGCATGTGCACAGATTATGCTAACTACAGCAATATAAAGATGAAATAGCATGCAGTCCTTCTCTAGCCTTCTGGAGAAGAAGAGGAGTTGAATTGGAGAAGGATTTCATGCTATTTCAGCATCGATGTGCAGCATCATTGCCAGACCCCCATGATTGATTAATGTCAGATCATTTTGCTAATCTGTTATCTCCAAACTTTAGGCCATGAATATAGGTTGTCACTTAGAAACCGGACAAAAGGAACCTTCAGGAATTTGGCTGTTCTCTGTGCCCTATCTCCACCAAATAGGCGAAGTAGTTTCACATTTATGTTTGAATTGCAAACATGATTAATACTTTTCACTAAATCTTCCGCATTTCCTTCTACATTAACACACTGTGCACATTTTCAAGGTTAAACTACTGTTTGTCAGAGTTGAAAAATATATTTCCCAGAACCACACATCTGTTAAGTGTCTGTAAGCCCACATTGTTAGCTGTTGCAAAATATATGTGCAAAATAGTTTATTCTAGATTCATAGGTATAGTTTCTGTCATTCAACCCTCATTCTTAAGAAATGCTCTTCTGCTTTCTCCCCACAGAGTCCTGCCACCTACTTTGGAGTTCTTGAGTCTGGTTTTCTGTGAACTTTCTAACAATGACTTCAGGTTTCTGTCCCAGTGCCCTCAGACCAATAATCTAAAGCTGTTGAATGTTAGTAACAACCCACTGTATTGGGAAGATTGTGGGCCCTTTCAGCATCTGCTGGAAAAGAATTCTGGTACCCTGCAGCATCTGGAAATGGATCACTGCCTGATGACAGATTCTACAGTCTCTGTTCTCATCCCAGCACTAAGCCAATGTTCTCAACTCCGTTTGCTTAGCTTTGCCTGTAACCCCATTTCAATGAATGTGCTCATGAGAATTCTGCAGCACTTAACACCCTTGATGGAGTTGAGCCATGTGATTTATCCTATTCCTGTCCATTGCTATCGAAGATGGCACTTACAGGGCAGTATAGACCAACAGATGTTTGATGATATAGAAGCACGGTTGAAGAGCATGTTAGAGGCAGCAAAGCGAAGCGACATGAATTGGATCACTTATTCTGACTAAATTTAGTAGCAAAATAGATTTTCAGTTCGATACATGCCCTTTAAGTGTCCAGTGCTTTTTCCTGGGTCCTGTAAGCGCCATATATAACAAGACTGATATGCTGTAGTTAGGAAGTGTGGACATATAACTGATCTTTATAAAAGAAAACCCTAAGAAGAAAATGGAGCACTTTGAGAGTTCCTCTGTGTCTTATCTATCGTTCTTGATATACTTCTTACTGATTCTGACCTGTTTTGTATACAATATGGACTGTTCAGGTCATGGTCTACATACTGCTATCAACTTGGATTGATCTACTTGTAGGTACTTAACATTAGTCATAACAATCTAACCTTTCCTGGATGTATATGTGGAGTTATCAGAGGTCAATACTTTTATCCCCTTAGTTTTATTAAGCTTCTGTTATTTAAGGCTGTCTTGGATTGCTTATGGGAACCATCTGAATTTAACAGTGGAGAAAAGAATCTATGCCAGCTGCCCTTTGATGTCTTCAACTAAGTTGCTACCCTTTTTTCTGCAGTAGTTCAGTTGTTATTTCATATACATTAACCAAGTAACTGTTCGGGATATTATTATATGTGGCATGAATTAAAAGATAAGGCATGCCTTGTTCTGACTTTTTTCTAGTTCCCTGTATTACTCTTGCTTTTACTTCTCCTTCACATCTCCTATTCATGATTTAAGGACTTTCTTTTCCCCTTAGAGATAAGAGTTATACAATTTGGGAGTCTTTTTTATAGACCCACTGAGGGGGTACTCCAATTGCCTCACCCTGCGTCCCTGTTCAGCATGGAAGAAGCCAGAGCGGTCTGCGTCCCTATTCCCTATTGGCAATTTGGGTAACCCCCTCAGAGGATGGCGTGATAAGAATATGAGGTAGGAATTGGCTAGGCAGTTAGGATAAAAAGACCCCAAAGAAAAGTAGCCAGTTTCTTGGCTAAAAGTCAAAATATCCTTGGGACTGTTAGCAACATACTGTTCTAAAGGCCAAAAATGTGAAAAGTATTTGGGAGCTTGTATCTAATTCTTAAAATATTTTAGGGTACCCAAAAGCCCCATAAAAATAAATAAATGAAAGAAGAAGAAAAAAAGAAAAAGAAAAAAAATTGATGGGGAAATATGGGAGGTGTTGGAAGGGAGGGAATGGACATAGATTTGATCTGCATGTATGAAATTCTCAATAAAGTTTTTGTTAAAGTTAAAAAAAAAGATAAGACAGGGTTCCTACCTCATCT
>NW_008358629.1:1001036-1005074 GCF_000622305.1 Nannospalax galili | reverse complement strand
CTGTGGCACTTCAGTCAGAGATGAAAAGCAAATCACCCAATAATAGATTATTGAGAACACCGTTATTCTCATCTTGACAATATGGATTACATTCTTATAAATTCTTATTGAAAATAAGTTTCTCCCAATTCTTTGCTTTTTATCTGACTTGAAAAATAATCCGAGCTGGGGAGTCATTAAAAATAAACTTTAAGGATATCACAATCCAGAGAGTTGACTGCTAATCTACAGTTAAGGTCCTTTATTGCCATGTCTTAGAGAAACACAGATTCACATGAATCTCAGAATATTTTCCCATGAGAGGCTTGATTCTACAGATTTTCATTTGTTTATTGTATGTGTATATAGTGTAGGCATGTTGAATTAGGGGAAATACGCATCTATTGTGCATGCATGTCAAGCCGAGAGGTCACTGTATGTTGTATCCCTCAGTCACTCTCCAGCTTATTGATACAGGGTCTCTCACTAAACCTGGAGCTCATGGATTGACTACACTGGTGGAACAACCAGGCCTCTGGGTCTTTGCCTTCAAACTCTGAGATTATAGGCGTGCATTGCTAAACTAAATTTGTTTTTTTTTTTTTTTTTAACATGGGATCTGGCGATGCAAACTCAGGTCTCTATGCTCATGTAGCAATTTACAAAGTGAAACATTTCCCCAGCCCCCTCCACAACATTATTCTTTTTGAAGCAGAAATGGACTTTATTAAATACCAAAAGACTATAGTCCCCTCCTGTGAGCCAGAGTCGTGGTCTCCTGCCATGGACCTGGAGCTGTGATCCCCAACCATGAGACATGGTTCCACATTCCTCAGTGGTGGACTAATCATGGAGAACATTGAAGGATGAAAGCAGCAGTTTCAGCCTTCTCTGAGTAGCTGCATTTCCCATAATTCCTTCCCCGTAGGTCCCAAGTTGTACATTGTGGTGGTTTTGCCTCTGTGTTAGATTTTATGATGGGGCAGGGGAGGATTTTGTCATTTAGAGTTTCTAACCTTGGGAGGACTGATTCTTAAGAATGGACTTTGTCTTGACTCCACACATGGTCCTGGGCACCCAGGCCCTGACGTTGGACCTTTTCCACTCCCAGGCATCAACTGGTTTTTCATCATTTTTCTATTACTCTTCTGCAGCTCCAGCACACCTTCATCTGTGCCCTACAGGAAATGTAAATCACCCAATTGAAAAAAATTTAAACAGAGAACATTAGACAAGGAGTTTTGGAAGTTGGGAGATGAAGGGTAAATATACTAAAAATACATCATATTTACAGTTTAAAGAACAGAAAGACATCCTGGGAATGAATGAAACATACCAAAGGACAAGGATGTTTCTCAAAGGAAAGTAGTGATTTATTTTATTTATGTATTATTATTGTGTGCATGCACCATTGTGTGTGACGTTGCATACATGTGAGTGTGCACTTGAAGGCCCAGGGTTCATGTGGGCTATATTTATTTATTGCTCTCTATCTTTAAAAAAGTTTTTTAATTAAATTTAGTTTTAGACAATTTTGCACATGTGTGAAATGCATACTGAATAATCAGCCCCAACTCCCTTCCACCCCCTTGTGCCCCCCACATCCCCACAAATCTCTCTCATTCATATCATTCATTTTCTTTTGTGATTCACTCAAATTAAGCAGAACTCTGTGTGACTATGGGTTTGGAGCTCTCCATTGGGGCCTGAGTGGCTCAGCAGTGAGTCTACAACTGAGGACAGTGATTCCCTTCTCCAAGAATCTGTCAATGGTCTATGTGGTTCAGTGGTACAGGATAGGGCCCCTTGAGCGCCTCCAGTTTTCTTGGATTCTGATAGGGCTGGCCCTGTGTGGCCCAGTGCAGGTAACCATAGTTGTTGTGAGTTAATGGCTGCTATGATTGTACTGAGTCTAGAAAACAGTATTTTCCACTCCTTACGCCTATCTTCTGTTACATACTTTCCACTTCCCTCTTCCACAATGTTCCTTTAGCCTTAGAGGGGATGGTATAAATGTCTTGTTTACAGCTGGGCCCACAATCATCTCTTATTCTCTTTTTCTTGGGTATCCTGCCTGGGCATAGGACTTCTCCAGACTTGGATTAGTCATGCTTAAAATACCAGACAAGGATATCCTCCCCACCCCCTGGTGCAATGGGCCTCAAATCCAATCAGAGAACACTTAGCTAGCTCCACAAAAGTCAAATTCTTGCCTGGTAGAACGCATGTCAGGTTCACAGGTTTCACAGGTGGGGAAAACCTATGTTGCTTGCCCTGTTTACTTACCTACTCCTACTCCTACCACCACCACCACCATCACTGCCACCACCACCACCACCACCACCACCACCACCACCACCACCACCACCACCACCACCACCACCACCACCACCACCACCACCACCACCACCACCACCACCACCACCACCACCACCACCACCACCACCACCACCACCACCACCACCACCACCACCACCACCACCACCACCACCACCACCACCACCACCACCACCACCACCACCACCACCACCACCACCACCACCACCACCACCACCACCACCACCACCACCACCACCACCACCACCACCACCACCACCACCACCACCACCACCACCACCGTGATAAAGCAGTCATTGAAACCAACATGCAGAGGAAAGACTTCATTTGTCTTATACTTCCGTGTCACAGGCTTTCACTGAGGGAAATCAAGGCAGGAACTGAAGCAGAGACCATGGAGAAATGTTGCTTACTGGCTTGTTTTTCCTAGCCTGATCATCCACCCAGGCCAGAGTTACCTGCCTGGGAATGGCATCAACCACAGTGCACGAAGTCTTTCTACATCAGTTTAAAAAATGCCTGAAGACATAGCCACAGGCCAATCTGATAGAGGAAATTCCTCAGTTAAGGTACCCCTCTTCTCAGATGACTCTAGTTTGTGTCAAATTGATAGAAACTATCACAGTTGTCCTCTTTTCAATTTGACACACAAAGACATCACTGAAAGCGGTACCCTTTTCATTTCTTATCCACAAGAACTCATTAATGTCACACTATAAAACACATTCCAACTTTTAGAAGTCCCAACATTTTTTTGAATTGCAAAAATTTAAAAGTTCAAATTCCCTTTAAAAATCCAAAGTCTCTTAACTGTAGGATCCTGTACAATAAAAAAATAAGTTACATACATTCTTACTCTCAGATTAATGAGCTAGAACATAGAAACCATCACATTTAAGCAAAACCAAAGCCCATCAGTGTAGCTCCAAATTTTTAGTTGAATATCTGATATCTAGGATTCACTTATGAGCATCTGGCTCCAAATGGCTAGGGAAGCCCTACTTCTCCATCCCTGCCAACGCTAGCATAGAACTTGTCTCATGGGTTCAGGCCAACTCTGTTTCATACCTGCCACTGTCCTTGATTGTCATTCCATAGTCCTGGCATCAACAATACTGGGGTTGCCAATGAAACTAAACCTGAACTGTCACCGGTTATCTCCTGGCCTGTGACACTGCCAAACCTTAGCAACTCTCCATGACACCTTCATGCCTTCATGCAATTGGGGCACCCCCCAGTGAGTTTATCTAAAAGATTCACAAATTGGATAACTTTTATCTATAGGGAGAAAAAAAAGTCCTTGACTAGTGAATAGGAAATGTGAAGGAGAAGTAAGGGCAAGAGTAGTTAGGATTACAAGTTCTATACAGGGAACCAGAAAAAAGTCAGATCAGGGCAAATTTCAGATGTTCATATCAGTCCATTGGGATTTCTTGACGAGAGCTTCCAAAAGCATCCTTCTATTGGGTTCCTCCGCATTTTTCTTTTTTCTGCCAAGGCTGGACTCGAGAGTGAAGGACGCAGGATTTGTTTCCATGCACTTTGATAGCTGTTGGAGTGGCTAAAATCAGTGTCAGTTCCCTCTAAGAGGCAGGGGGAGAAAACAAATTTAGCCATTATTTTAGAACAATAGCTGGTTGTCTCCCTTACCTACAGGTGGGCACTACAGTATTGGAGACCAAGATTTGAAGTCTTACATCTGAGCAGCACTTTCTGCTTAGA
>NW_008358629.1:987209-1000993 GCF_000622305.1 Nannospalax galili | reverse complement strand
TTTTTATATAGACTTAAGCCTAATGTCTGGGAAGTGTAAGCCCTTGAACTGTTAAAGAAATATACTGATGACTTTACTCTTTGGTTCTACTTTCCTTTTGGGTGTTTAAGACCATAAAGTTGGCCCAAATCAATCAATTTATTTTTACTCTTCTGGTCGTTGGAGGATCTGTTCCTCAGGAGTCACATGGGCTTGGGAGGAGCCCCTGGCTCCTTTCTTTTACCAGTTCCATGTATGTGAAGATAAGTCAAAGGCCGTACTTGACTGTGGCTAGCTTCACTTGGAAGCATGGAGGAAATGTTTCCTGTATGTTGACCCTCCTCTTTGTAGACTGGACACTGGTTCAAGTCCATCTGGTGGGGTCTCCATGGCCTCCCTGAACAGGACAGGTGACTCACCACAATTACAGGGCATTTTGAGAGATGCTCCATTGTTCCCTGAACTTAGTCAACCTTGGAGGGCAAGGAGCAATAACTGTCTGTTAAATCCCTCTGAACAGATTAGTATAGGCCTCAAATTATGGCTGTTAAACATCCAAGAAGGTTAGTTCCACCAGTCTGGTACTTTTAATTACCATGTGCTATGTAGATAAAGCTTGGGCAAAACCCAAACATTCTCAGATAAACCTTGATTAGACATATGTTCTTGATTTTAATAGGAGTGCTTCTCATTTTTTTTCCATTTAGAATATTTTCTGTGGGTTTTCTGTGTATAGTTTTAATTGTGTTGAAGTACATTCCTTCAAGTCCAAATCTCTCTAGGACTTTATCAGAAATGCATGTTGGATTTTGTCAAAGGACATTTCTGCATCTATTGAGATGATAATGTGATTTTTGTCTCAAATCAATTTATATCATTTATTGCATTTATTGACTTATGTATATTGAACCATTGCTGCATCTCTGGAATAAAGCCAACTTGATCATGGTGTATGATCTTGTGAATATGTGTTTTTATGCAATTTTCAAGAATTTTGTTAAGAATTTTTGCGTCTTTGTTTATTTGTGATATGGGGCTATAGTTTTCTTTTTTGTTGTATCATTATCTGGTTTGGGTATTACAGTAATAGTGGCTTAATAGAAGGAGTTTGGAGTTCACCTTCTGTTTCTATATTTTTGACTAATTTAAGAAGTATTGGTTATAGATTTTTGATGATCTGGTAATATTCCACCGAGAATCCATCTGGACCAGGGCATTTTTTAGTTGGCAAGCTTTGTATTACTCTATCAGTTTCCTTATTTTTTAATGTGTCTGTTTAAATTGTTGATCTCTTTTTGGTTTGAATTTGGTGGAGCCGTTGAATTTAGAAATCCATCCATTGCTTTTACATTTCTAAATTTAATAGAGCATAGCTTTTTATAGTATTTCAATATAGTGCTCTGGATCTTTTTGGTGTATGTTGTGACATTTACCCTTTCATGTCTGATTTTATTGAGTTCAATTTTCTGTTTCTTTTGGTTAGCTGAGCTAAGGGTCTATCTTGTTTATCTTTTCAAAACACCAACTCTTAGATCCATTGATCCTTTGTATTATTTTCTTTTTTCTATTTCATTGATTTCTGTTCTGATTTTGTTATTTCTTCTCATCTGTTTGGATTGAATTTGATTGCTTCTTGCTTGTCCAAATTCTTGAGGTGCACCAATTAGTCATTTATTTTTGCTCTTTCAGATTTTTTTAAAGTTTCATTTATTTACTTTTATTTTTATTGAGCTTTTAAAATTTCATACATTTCCCACTCAAATCCAGAACCCCCTCCCTCATCTATGCCTCCCCCTATGCCCCCACTGAACCCTGTGCACTCTGCTGTACATGCTGAGTCTTATTCACTCAGGTGTTTGTACCCAAATGTCCTTCAGTGTAAATGCGTCCACTGGAGTCTAGTCAGCCCATCTAGTGGTCGTATGTTTCTTATCCACCCCCAACCTGTCCCCTGCTGGTTTCCATCACAGGCCAGCTCCAATTCATTTACTACAGAGGACTAGCTACCCCATTTCTCTCATCCCTGTGCCTGCTGGCCTCTCCCATAGGCAGGCTCCAATTCCTTCATTTCAACTCCCAGGACTAGCTTCCCGAACAAGATTAGCCAATCACGCTACCATGGATCACCATCAAATTCCCAACCTCTGGATCAGGCTGACAGACCTGCTCAGCCAGGACTCTGGTAAGTCAGACCAAGCTCACTGCCTCCCTACCCCATTTTGCTCTTCCACATTCCATCCCATCTCCTGCTGGCCTGTCTCACAGGCAGGCTGCAATTCTTTCACCTCAGAAGGACTAGGTACTCCATTTCTCTCATCCACCCCCATTTGTCCCTGCAGGCCTCTCTCACACACAGGCTCCAATTCCTTCACCTCAAATCCCAGGAATGGCTTCCCAAACCAGATTAACTAACCACACTACCATAGTTCCAGAAATCCTCATCTAGGCAGTCCCCTCACTGCCAGATTCCCAGCGTCCAGGTCAGGCAGACAGATCTGCTCAGTCAGGATTCTGACCAGTCTACTACCCAGCAAGAACCTGAAATACCCACCACCTTGTCTTACATACCCAAACAAAAAGTCCTTCAGATTTTTAATGCAGGCATTCAGAGATATACATTTACCTCTTAGAATTGGCTTTGGTATGTTTTGATTGTTTGTTATGCTGTGTTATCATTTTAATTTGTTATCATTTTAATTTGTTCCAGGAATATATTTATTTCTTTCCTGATTGCTTCTTTGACTCATTCATCATTCAGGAGTTTGTTGTTTAATCTTCATGAATTTGTGCAGTTATTAAATTTCTTTTCTTATTTAAGTTTTATTGCATTGTGAGCTGATAAAATACATAGAATTATTTAATTTTTTGTATATGTTGAGGTTTGTTTTGTGCCAAAGTATGTAGTCTATTTTAAAGATACTTCTGTGGCCCACTGAGTATAATGTGTGTTTTTTGGTGCTTAGGTGAAATATTCTGTAGATGTCTCTTAGGTTCATTTGATATATGATATCATTTAATTTGGATTACTCTTTGTTTGGTCTTTGGCCAGATGACCTGTCTATTGGAGAAAGTGGGGTACTGAAGTCACCTACTATTACTGAGTTGTGGTTAATCTGTGTCTTGATGTCCAATAGAATTGTTTTAATGAAAATGGGTGCACCAGAGTTTGGTACATATATATTCTCAATTGTTATGTCTTCTTCGTCAGTTGTTCCCTTGATAAGAATGTAGTGATGTTATCTTTTCTGATTAATTTTAACTTGAAGTTTATTTTTTTAGATATTAGAGTAGTAACTCCTGTTTGTTTGTTAGTGCCATTTTCTTGGAATAGTTTTTCCATTCTTTCACCCTAAGGTGGTGCATATCCTTGGAGGTAACGTGAGCTTCTTACAGACAAGAAAAAGATTTATTTTGTTTCTTAATCCATTCAACTAGTCTGTGTCTTTTGACTGGAGAGGTGAGGCCATTGATGTTCAGAATTATTTTTGAAAGTTGTGAATTGCTTAGTACTATTTAATTTTCTGTTCATGTTCTTACTCTTATGTTTCTGTACTTTATATGTTTATTTGTTTTATTTCTGTAACCCCTCGAGTATGATCATTTCTTTCTTTGGTCCTTTGAGTATTCCCTGTAAGGTTGGTGTTGTGGCCCTGAATTTTTTCAGCCTATTTGTAACATGGAAAATTTTTCTTTCCCCTTCGACTATGAGAGACAGTTTTATTGGGTAAAGTATTCTGGGTTGGTGTCGATGGTTACTTAGAGCTTGGAATACTTTACTCCAGGCTCTTCTAGCTTTTGTAGTTTGCATTGAAATGACAGCTGTAATTTTGATGGGTTTTCCTTTACATGTAACTTGTCATTTTCTCTTGAAGCTTTTAGTACCCTCGGCTTGTCCTGTACATTTAATATCTTTTCTATGATATATCATAGGAGTTTCAGTTCTGTTCCTGTGTAATTGACATTCTGTATACTTCTTGGATATCTATAGGTATGTCTTTCCTTAATTTAGGGAAATTTTCTTCGATAATCCTATTGAAGATCTGGTCAGTGGCATTGACCTGAGATTCTTTTCCTTCCTTTCTACCTATAATTTGTGCATTTGGTCTTTTCATTATGTCCAACATTACTGCATATACCATTTTGTGTTTTTAAAAATATTTTCATATTCTTTCATATTCTTCAACTTTGTCAACCAGTCTTGATATTCTTTTTTTTCCATTTCATCCACTCTGCTTGTGAAAGCTTTCTTCTTTCATTTTAAATTATCTTATTGAGTTTTTCAGTTCCATTTTCATTTCAGCTTCAGTTTTCTTTAATATTTCTCTTTCTTTTATGAATTAACTTTTTAAGTCCCGAATTGTCTTAGTTATTTCATTCAGTCATATATTTGTATTTCCTTTAGCATCACTCAGGTGTTTATTACTATCCTCTTTGTGTTCTTTGAGTTGTTTGTTTGTGCAGTCTTTAAAGTTGTTGAATTCTCTATTGGTGACACTTTTGTCTTTGGGGTAATCAACAACAATCTATTAGGACTTAAGGACCATACATATGGGGGTAGAGAGGTTACAATTTCTAGAGAAAAGCCTATGACTGTCACATCCCTGGACATTTATATTTTCTTACTGAATGCTAAATATGGATCCTTATATTTACATTCAAGTGTACCAGTCACCACTCATCAAAGAAGATTTTTTTTGCAACAGATAGAAACTATTACAGAGTTCCACAATTGCTCAAACACAGATAATAAGTGTTTGTGAGATGTCCAGCCCTAAGTGATACATCTACAATGCAACCTTTCACCTAAGACTCATGAAACACAGTGAAACAGGAGGGAAAATGAATATTAATGCAGCTCTCAACTCTCACCAACAAAGCTTCCTCATGCAACAGATGGTGATTAACACAGATAGTCACAACTGACCAAAATGTAAAGAATAAGAGATTACAGGTGTGTGTCTATGGATTGGACTCCTATATTAGACCTCTGCCACCCAGGGCTCAGGGACCATTGTGGAAAAGGGGGTGAAAAGACTGTAAGCAGGGGTGGTGGATGACCACAAGGAAACAGAAAGGTTTGAGAGAGAAGCCATGGTGCCCTCTTTGACTCAATCCTGAAAGTTGAACATAGTCTTTCCCAGGCATTTTTAAAATAATTAACTCCCTGCACTTCATAAGTGAATACAAATTAGATCAATATTCCATTTCTTTAACCCTCCACAAAAAATCAATTAATAAAAATTAATCTGATAGAAAAATTCCATTTAAACACCTGTTATCCTTTAATAAATTAGAATAATGACTATGAAACCATACTAGTACACAATAGTAGCACCTCAGGAACAAAGAGGAAAGGCTTCAGTATGAGTAATAGTCACAAACCTTCAAATCTAGAGTCTGTATGGTTGGGCTGCTAGATTGTTTAATTCTGATAACTTTTCCCCTTTTACATTTCTTGCATTTGACTGGGGAATGTCTGTAATTATTACCCAATGCCTTTGCCACTGCCACAAAGGTGTTTGAGAGCCAACATTTTCTAAGTTCATAAATTCCCCCGATGACTAGAAATTTGCCACAGGACCATACCTAGAACTTCTTTTATTGGGCTTTGATAACTTACAGGTGAAATGTTAGCTATGATTTAATTCATAATGTATTGTTGCTTTGGGTATCAATGAGATTAGGTAAATATATTTTGCATATAGGATGGCTATAAATTTTAAGTCAGAATTAATACTATGCTAAGGTGACTAACAGTCTTGAAACATGTCTTCTACTTGTTTATGGAAACTCTGCAATCATAATTAAATGGCAAAAGTAACCTTAATGATTTGATTGAGAATCTTTTTAAAAATGATTTTTATAAGTATTTTGATTGCCAGTATGTTTATTGGTGTGTGTGTGTGTGTGTGTGCGTGTAGTGCCCACAAAGCCCAGAAGAGGACAACAGAGCCACCATGTGGGTGCTGGGAGTCGAACCCAGGTGATCTGGAAGAGCAGCAAATGCTCTTATCCCCTGAGCCACCCCTCAAGCCCATGATTTGATTAAAAATTTTAAGATCAAAAAGTGGAAGCTGTATTGCACATCTGTATTCCCAGCACTTGGAATTCAGTGGCAGAAGAGTCAGATTATAAGTTTATTTCAAACAACATTGTGATTTTGATGAAAATCATGTCTATAATAACTGTTTCCAAAAAAGTAATAAAAAGGAAAATCCAAAAGAGAACAATAAAAGACATAGAAAAAACTTCCAAAAATTCACATTGTACTTTAAGTAATTGATAGGTATAGAATGAGAGAGTGAGGAAGAGAGACAGAGAGACAGAGACAGAGAGAAAGAGTGAGAAAGAGAAAACACTAAGCAAGGTATATGCACTAGCAGAGGGAGATACACAGATAAAAGGGAAAAAGTGCAAATTGAGACACTAGAACCACAATGATTGCTAAACATGTATTGTGAAGACTGCAGCCAAGCTGACAGAATCATTGAGCCACATATCACACAAGCGCCTGAAAAAAATCCTTTCTTCTTTTCACTTGAACAGATCAGTAGCAAGAAACCATTTTTATGAGATACTTAATGAGTTGGGACCAAGGTATCTCAAAAGACAAAGGTCCCTTTCTGCATGACTTACCAGAGGAAGTTTCAAAGAAATATACTTTGAAACTTGGCCTCCAGAATACCTCTAGATTGAGGGAGAAACTCTGAGTCAGGATAAGTATCTTGTCTGAGCTTTATACTGGAGTAGACTGCATATAGACTCTGCATCTGTGACCTTGCAAGGGAGCACACAGGAACAGGCTCTACACCTGTATACATATGAAGAATGGCATAGACAGGCTCTGCACCCGCACACAGGTGACTGTGCAAACATCATTCCTCTTTCTTTACTTTATATATATATTTTTGGTAAAACTGAGTCAACCAATTTTTAACTGACACATGCAATTTATTACTTATTTATTATTAAAGGGAAAAAATAAATGTTTTGTTTTGAGACAGGTTTTCCTGCCATTGATCTTCTATTCCCTCAAATTATTGAAATTGAAGGGGAAGTTGTTTTTATTGGATTTACTGTGTTTTCATAGTGAGCATATCAATCAGATTTAGTTTTACTGCAACTAGAATTTTATTCTTCAAGTATTAGTGGAAATTGCAGCAGCTGCCATGAATACATGAGGTTAGGCATTAACTATTGAACTAATACCAAGCACCAATAGAAATATAAAATACAGCAACTCTATTATAACCTCGACCCACTTGAATATTGGTAATATTTCTGCTGAAAATATGAGCACTTAAAATATAACAAACCAATAACCTAATCTCACACGTGCAAATCCAAACAAAGAAATATAAGAAACATGAAAAGTCAAGGCAACTTGAGTCCTCTGAAAATTACCAATTACACAGCAATGAACTCCAGTGAAAGAAAACTGAATGAAATTTCAGTCCAACAATTGCAAAAATGATTGTGGGAATGTTCTATTAATCCAAAGAAAATGGGAATAAACCCATGACAGAATTCAATTAGAATACAAAAAATATCTGGACAATGAGGAGTATGAAGGTAGAATATTATAAAGACAAATACTGCAAAATATCACATTGTAATTTTGAAAATGAAAAGTTCTGTAACTGGAATAAAAAAGTTAGTGGAAAGCTTCAGTGATAAAATTGATAAACAGGAAAATACAATATCAGGATTTGAAGACAAGACAGATGATGAATGAAAACATTTAGACAATAGTAAGTATAAAAATTGGAATATATGAACAGACCATGTAAGACCTATGGGGCACCATTAAAAAAAGCCATTTTACAAATCATGGACATAGAAGAAGGAGAAGTACAAACTAAAGTCATAGAATATGTACCTAAGCAATCATGGAAAAATTCTCAATTCTAGTGAATGTTATAGCCATAGAGCTACAGAAAGCATTGAAAATGCCAGACGGGATTGGGTAAACAACCTTCCTATGTCATATGATAATTAGCACTAACTATACAGTACAATGAAAGAATAGTGAAAGCTGGAAAACAGAAGCACAAAGTTGTATACAAAATGCAAAATAATCACATTAACAGCAGATTTCTCCACAGATATTCTAAAAGACAGGAGGGCATACTCTAAAAATAATAACTGAGAACCAAGAAAACTTTGGCCAAAAAGCTATTCTTCACCATTTTGTGAAAAATATTCTATGATGAACACAAACTAAAAGAACTCACGACCACTAAGCCTGAACTACAGAAAATTTTTGAAGGAATTCTGACCACTGAAGGGAAAGCTAAACACTTTCAAGAGGCCACAGGAAATAAGCCATAATAGAAACGTAAGTAAGCAAATGAGCAACCAGATAGTACCAAACATTACAAAAACAACAAAACTGAAAGAATGAATACATACCTTTGAGCCATAACTCTGAATTCTAATGGCCTGTTATCAATCAAAATAAAAGACTAGCAGGTTGAATCAACAAACAGGACACATCTACTTGGTGCCTGCAATAAATGCACATTACTGGAAAAGGAAAAGACAACATGAGAGTTAAAGGATGGCAGAAGGAATTCCAAGAAACTAGAATCAGAAAGAAGTGGCACTGCTGCAATATCTGACAAAGTAAACTTAAACCAAAATTAGTCAGAAGATATGAAAAATCTCACTCCGTATTGGTCAAAGGAATAATCCATCAAGAGATTATAACAATTATAAATGTGTACACACCAAACATCATTGCACTCAATTTAATAAAATAAAAACAAATAAATGTAAAGGCACAGCTGACCTCATCTCAGAAAGAGTGGGTGTCCTCAATCCCAACTCTCATTCAATAGATTGGTCACCAACAAAAAAATGAACAAGGAGATATCAGAATTAGATGATAGTATAGGTCTAGATATAATGGATGTACCAGACATCTACAGAGTAATCCATTCCAATGCTACTGAATACACATCTTTCTCAAAAATGCATGAACTCTCACTAAAGTAGGGTATATTTTACAATACCAATAAAGTCTTCAAAAGCGCAAGAAACTTTAAATAATTTTAATTCTATCTCATTATACTGAAATAAAATAAAAAAATTAACAACAAGAGACTCCACAGAAAACATAGGCACTCATAGAGATCCAACAACACATCACTGAATGAGGAATGCTTGATGCAGTATCTCAGGAGGGGACATTTTTAATGTTTTTAGAATTGGATGAACATGAAAATACAGCATGTCAGTGCCTGTGTGATAAGATTAATGTGGAACCAAGAGGAAAGTTTATACTTTAAATGCATGCATTAAATATCAGTGAAATCATTAATATAGATTAATGCTATACATCAAGATCTTAGAAAGACAAGAATAAGGTAACCAAGATCTCATATGCCTATTCATGTGGGTTTTTTTCAATTCATATTTTTTATTGAATTTTTGTACATTTCATACATCTTAATCATATCTAGATACCCTCTCCTACCTGCACACCTCCACAGCCCACCAACCAGATTTCATGCATTCTGTCATATATGTTAAAACTATCGAGTCAAGTGTGTGTCCCCAGATGTCCATTGGTGTGATTTCATCCACTAGAGCCTGTTCAGTTTATCTAGTGTCATTCTCTTAAGGAAGACCAACTCTCTATCACCCGACAGTGATCAGCTTCCAATATTTCTTCAGCTAGGGTTGGGGCCTCCTGCCTACGCCTCCAGTTCTATGCTGTTTCTTTTTTTTTTTTTTTTTTTTTTTTTGCTTTTCTTTTTGTTTTTGCCTAATTAAGTTTGCATGGGTCTTGAGCATGCTGTTACCAATGCTATAAGTTCATATGTGCAAGGTCTCAGAAGGCTGTAAGACTCTATTTCCTTATGGTCATGCACCTCCTCCCCTGGTTCTTACAATCTTTCCACCCCCTCTTCCACAATGGTTCTTGAGTCCACAGTGGGTGAGTTTGAATATAAGAGTCATATCTAGGTTTTCTTAATTTAAAAATATTTTATTAGCCTTGCTTTCTTTAGGAAGTAACATGATTACATTGACAAACTTTCTATAGGTAGAGAATTTGGAAAAAGAGTGGCAAAGTCACATTATACAAAGAGTGACATGTGGATTTTTAAGATAGGGCTCACTGTTATAAAAGCCAAGAACCTATGGCTAGACAGATCACAGGCCATAGGGAAAAACCTATTCATGTTGTTCTGCCAAATGGACATAATATTAATCTTATTCCTAATGATTTATTGCTATATCCATAGAGTAATCCATCTCTCAGTTCTCACCAGAAGAGTTTCTTCTTGCAGTACATGACAACACTAAGACCCACAACCAGTCATTATGTACAGAGTAAGAGACAGTGGGATGCTCAGGTGTAAGTGGGACACCCGTATCACACCCTCTCCACCTAAGGGTCAGGGATCACTGTGGAACAGAAAGAAGAAATATTTTAAGAGCCAGAAATGGTGAATTTTTTAAAATTGTTTTCCCCATGCAAAGGTCAGTTGCACATATAAACCCATACTGCTGTTAACAGCATGCACAAGACCTATACAAGTCCAAGCCAGAAAAAAATTCATAATGAATGGTGGAGGTGGGCAAGAAGTCCCAGCCATAGCTTAAGATCTATTGGCAACTGACAGCCTCTGAGAAGGTGTCAGTTTTCTTTAAGGTTGTGATACCAGTTAAGTTTACCAGGGTCCAGAGGATGGATCCACACTGAAGAATATTTGTGGAACACAAATTGGACTCCATAGGCCTTTAAAAATAATGAAGACATAAAATTGGGTGGTATGGTTAAGTGGTTTAGGAGCTCTGAATGTGATAAAAACTTATTGTATTAAATTTTTGAAAGAATCAATAAAATATTTTTTATGTATTTTTTTCTTTTTTTCTTTTTTAGAAGAAGCATTTCATTACAGCTTTAACATACTCAATAACAATTTCCAGAGCAAAGATACATCTCCTTCAAAAGTGGCTATAAAACTTTTAGGTTCACAGTTGAATTAATACAGTTATACAATATTGAACTCAGAATAAACCCTGTAAGACATAAAATTGAATGAGTTTTTAACCTTTAAAAAGATCTCCGTTTCATTTTAAAATATACGGTTTCTTACAGAAAGACTCATTATTTTTGCTAATTATACTTAGATGTTGGCATAAGCATCTCTAATCTGTATCTGATGATTATTTATTTTTATTTTATGTGTATGAGTGTTATGCCTGTATGTGTCTAAGTGCACTTATGTCGTGCAGTGCCCACCAAGGACAGAAGAGGGCGTCGGATCCCCTGGGACTGGAGTTACGAATGGTTGTTAACCTCCATGTGGGTTCTGGGATTCAAACCCAGGTCTTTTGCAAGAACAAACAGTGTTCTTAACTGCTGAGTCATCTCTCCAGTCCCAATAAAAATATTTTTCATCTTTTTTCTTTGATTAAGTGATCCAGTTCCTTTACTTCTCTTCAAGCTCTGTTATTCTTTCTTCCACATGACCCATTGTATTGGTAAAGATTTCTATTGAGCCTTTTAGTTCGCTTATTGAATTTCTCATTTCTAACAGTTTGATTTTCCCTGATTATTTCTATTTCTTTATTGCATTCTGTTTTAGTGTATGGAATTAACTTCTTTAATTCATTCTGTTGTTTGTTTATACCTTTTGGAATTAATTCATGTGTTTAGTCCTGTCCTCTTTAAATTCATTCAAGCATTCATTCGTTTCTCCTTTGAATTCTGTGAACATGCTTATAATTGCTCTTTTGAATTTTTCATATGGAATTTCTTTTAACTGTTTGTGATTAGGGATCATTGCAATGGGGTTGACAATTCTGAGAGGCAACATAATGACCTGGTTTTTCCCGTGCCTTCTATTTTGCACTGAGACTTATATATCTGGGTTTAGTTGATTGGTTGAGTCTTTGGTACAACTGAGTTGTATATACAATTGAATTGATGCTTCTTGTTCCCTCAACTAAGCTGATCTTGACTAGGATGGTTGATGCTTAAAATTGTGTTGTGGGGTACTCAGGATTGATTGATTGATGGATGAAGAAACTGAGGTGATCCTCACTCCACTAGGGTAAAGCAGTCTCTGACCCCCTGAAAGGGGGCTGTGAGATACATGGATGCTAGAAATGGGGTTTCATGCTGCCTCTGACCACAAGAGACAAAGTCTACAAAGTGAGAAAGCTGTAGGTGCATGGTGGAATTTGGGGTTTTGGGACTTTCACCTCACATGCTTAGAGTCCTTGCAGGTCTGTCAGAGCCTTGAGATGTCTGAAGGGAGACAATAACTTCAAATTATGAACAAACAAGGAGAAGAATTCCGAGCCAAAGGCATAGAAATAGTTTCAACAAGATCATAGAGGAGGATTTCCCAAATCTAGGAACACAGAAACCCATCCAGGTACAAGACGCATACAAAAAAATCAAATACACACGATGAGGAAAGAAATTCAACATGTCACATTATAGTCAAAAGATCTGACTATTAAAAACAATGAAGTTGTATTGAAACATGCAAGAGAGAAGGACCAAGTCCCATACAAAGACTTTTCTGTGAGAATAATCTGAATATTAACGCATCTCTCAACTCACCAGCAAAGCTTCCTCATGCAACAGAGGGTGATTAACACAGAAGAGTACAACTGTCTAAAGTGTAGAGTGTAAGAGAGTGAAGAGAGCTTGTGTCTGAGCAGGACTCCTATAATGAACCTCACCCACCCAGGGATCAGTGACCATTGCTGAAGAGGGGGTGGAAAAATTCTAAAAGCCTGGGTGGTGGATGACCACAAAGAAATAGTTTTACGAGTTTCTGGGAACTAGCACATATGAACTTAGAACAATGATGGCAGCCAGTGTGCACAAGACCCATGTAAATTCTATCGAACAAAAACCCAGCATAGAACTGGAGAAGTAGGCAAGAGGCCCTAACCTTATCTGAGGGACTATTGGCAGTTGATCACTTCTGGGTGAGGGAGAGTTGGTTTTCCTTAAGGGAGTAACATTAGATTGGCTGACCAGGCTCCAGTGGATGAACTCACACTGAGGGACATCTGGATACACAAACTTGAATCAACAGGCCTTACTATATATAACAATATGCATGAATCCAGTTGGGGGAGTTACGGAGGTACAGATAAGACAGGGTGTCTAAATATGATCAAAACGTATTATATGAAATGCACAAAAATTTAAAAAACATATATACTGAAAAAATGAACCACTGTGTAAAACATAGTCCAACAATTTTTTCAAAAGTGATTACCATACAGGCACTGAAATATTATTTAACCTTTTAAAAATAAATTCTACCATGCATTCTAATATAGATTTAACTTACAAACATTATACAATGTGAAATAAGCCTGTCATGAGATGACTCAGAGGTTAAGAGCACTTGCTGCTCTTGCAGAAGACCTGGGCTCAGTTCCCAGCACCCATATTGGGTGGCTCACAACTGTCTGTAACTCCAGTTCCAGGGATTCTGACAGCCTCTTCTGTCCTCCACAGGCATTGCACAACACGGGTGCACTTATCTACATGCAGGCAATACATGCATACACATAAAATAAAAATAATAAATAAAAAAATTTAAAAAAAGAAATAAGCCTGTCACAAAAAGATAAATATTGCATTGTTCCACATATGTAATGGACAGAGAGTGGTCAAATTTCCAGAAGCAAAAATAGAATAGAGGTAATCAAGGGTTTAGAAGAGGGTAAAAGGGGAATTATTGCTATATGTGTAAAATGTTTCAGCTTTATAAGATGATAAGTTTCCAAGAATCTACTGCTCCATGCAGTCTATACTAAAC
>NW_008358629.1:940148-987177 GCF_000622305.1 Nannospalax galili | reverse complement strand
ATAATAAGAGACATTCCAGTAAATAAATGGGTAAAAGATTTGAAGACACTACATAAAAGAAGACATAAAAATGGCAGAGAAGCACATGAATAGATATTCCATGCTATTGTCATCAGGGGAATGTAAATGAAAGATACAGGGAGATCCCTCCACACCCTCTTGAGAGTGGTCACAAAGGTGGGCAAGGTTGTAGAAGACAGAACTCTCATACACTACCAATGAGCAATAAAAATTGCATAATCACTTTAGAAAACATTTTGGCAATTTCTTATAATGCTATAATGTGTTTTTTATATCTACCATATGACCATGCTTATGCTCCTAAGTATTTACCATAGAAAAAGAAAGCATGTGTACAGAGAAAGACATATAGCCAAATGTTCACAGTAACTTTATTTACAGGAACCATAAATGGAAAATAAGGCGAAATTTCCTCAACATATGGGAGGATAGAATAAATTGTAGTAGAGTTGACACTCCATATGTCCAGGTTCCACATCTGTGAATTCAACAAACTGTGGACCAAAATTATTTTTTAAAAAAACCATCTGTGCTGAGCATGTTCAGGCTTTTCTTGTCAATATTCAATAAACAATATCATGTGACAATTATTTGCATAGTATTTACACTTATCAGATATAATAAGTGATCTGAAAATAATTTGAATTATACATGATGATTTTAATAGTTTATATGCAAATGGTATACTATTTTTATGAGGTACATGCTCATCTACAGAGTTTGCCATCCACAAGGTTCCTAGATGGAGCTTTCCCAGACAGTTGTACAACCACTTGCTAGAATACAAGTAGTCATAAAAAAGAATGCACTTTTGATAAATCTAAAAATCCCATAGACTGAATTAAAGAAGTCAAGCCAATTAAAAATTCATCCTCTGAGGATAAGTGACTGTTAAGCACTCAGTCCTAAACAGGACATGTATATCATATTGTACCCTCCTCTAATGCCCCAGGGAACATCACAGAAAGAATGTAAGAGCTGAACAATGGGAAAAAGTGCCACGAGACACTGCCATCCAGTTATGACACAGCCATTGTTATCATGAACACATAGCAGCAGATACCTGCGTGAGATTAGGTCCTTCAACATTCCATTATGGATAGAGGAGGTTCCCAGGAGACTCCCACCCTTAACTGAGGAGTCAAAGGCCATTAATGATTGCTGTTGATGGACTTGCATTTTCTTCAGTGGTGCAACCACTGGGGACTAGTTGGAAGAAAAAGTTCAGAGGAAAATGAAAGGGAATAGCAGTGGATAACGGGAGGGGTTTTATGTAATCAATACACTGTATATATGTATGAAACTGTCTAAAATAGTTACAAATTTATAAAGATTTATAAATTACAAATGTTTCTCAATTAAAAATCAGACTATGTTTCCATGTATGTAAAATTCTAGAAAATGTGAAATAATCTATAATTACAGTGGCTTCCTTCTTGGGGTCAAAATGAAAAAGACAGCACTGGGAGTCTATGAATGCAGAACAAAAACTGTTATATCCTGAGAAAATGAACATTTACAGAAATCTAGCTGTTTGGGGGAATATAGTTGAAGACTATTATAGTGGAGAAAAGCTTGCCCTATGTATTTTGACAATGCTGAAGTATTGTTGCTGACATTTGAAATGAACATTTGAAAAGATTATGTCATTAAAGTTCTTATACAATGGATAAAAATGAGGTGACTGGGGAATAATCTGCATTACTATCTCAAATAGATAGCAAGACCTTCTAATTAATTGCATATTTCTGCATCCACCAAAGAGAAACGAGAATATTTATACAGTAAGAAAAAATGGAATGTATTTGTCTGAAATATATGCTAATGGACTGAAGAGATGGCTCCAATGTTAAGACCATGTACTGCTCTTGTAGAGGACTCAATTTTTCTCCTTTTTTTTTGTCTTGCTCTAGGCCACAGCTGACCTGTAACTCGCTATGTAGACCAGGCTGGCCTCAAACTCACAGGGATCCCCCTACCTCTGCCTCCCCGGGGGGTTGGAATCAAGTTTGTTTCTCAACACCCACTTCCAGTGGCTTACAACTGCATACAAGTCCAGCTCCAGGGAATCTAATACCCTCTCCTGGCTTCTATAAGCATCTACACTCACAGAGAATGCATACAGAGACACAAGCACGCATGCACTGAAAAAAAAAATTAATAACATAAAGTAAAGGAAATATACACTAGAGATCTATTTTCCTCTAGTTTGGAAGTTTATTTATTTTTATCAAAAGGAATAGCTCAAGCCAGAATCTGTGCCTATGATATCACCTCCTAAGGTAGGGGGATCACAAGTTCAAGGCTAGCCTGGGCAATTGAACCAGATCCCATTTAAGATGGTTAATTTTGATTGTCAACCTGATACAATTTATAATAAACAAGGAAACAAATCTCTGGAGATGTCTATGATGGGGTTTCTAGATTAGATTAATTGAGATGGTAAGACCCACCTTAAACATAAGCAGCACAATTTCATGGGCTGGGTTCCTGGACTGAATGCAAAATAGAAAGAAAGATGAGTACCAGCATTCAGGCTTTCTGCTTCCTGGCCTGTGGATACCTGACCATTGCCTTCTACACCATGGTGGACTATATACACTGAAACTACTAGCAACAATAAATCCTTCTTTCCTTGAGTTGTTTTTGTGAGATATTTTATTATAACAATAAAAAATAACTAGTGTACCATAACAACAATTTTAAAATTCATATTAAAGAAAGATTTTGTCTCTAATATATGCTTCAAGAGTTACTCCAAAGCACATAGCTAATGATGAAATTCAATTCCAGCATCTAGCCTTCTCCTTGTGAAGTAACAGATGTAGCATTTCTATTTTTAGACTATTTTGTCAACCTCAAAAATGGATTCTAAAATACATCTTATTGTTCAGCTCTATGACCTCAATGGAAGCAGGTGTCATAACTCATCAGGAATGAAAGTAGCAGAGTCTCTTGAACAAATTGCTACTCCTTAGAGCTCTAATATATGCTTCAACCACTGTCACCACCCAGGTCATCAGAATTTTCCCTTTCAGACACCTGCCATGAATTCAGTGACCCTATAAGGAGCAGGAAGAACATATGGTGAAAAATTATCTTGGAATCCTCTTAAAAATATTTTATTTATGTATCAGGAAGGTGAAGAAAAACTTCCAGTATCAGATCACTGTATATATGACCCAGGACCTGTGTTTGAAGCCAGGAAAACTCCCCTTCTGAGGCATGATTAGTGCAAGCAGAATCTGCATGCACCACTGACGAGAGTAATAGGGCAGCAGGTAGTAAAGCTTGAAATTAAAAAAAAAAAATGTCTAAGGTATGGCGAGATGGCTCACCAGTTAAGAGCACTAGCTGTTCCTGCAGAGGACCCAGGTTCGATTCCCAGCACCCACATGGCAGCTAACAACCATCCATAACTCCAGTTCCAGGGGATCTGACACCCTCTTCAGACCTCTGCGGGCACTGCATAACATAGGTGCACTTACACACAAGCAGGCAATACACTCATACAAGAAAAATGAAAATAATGAATAAAATATTAAAAAACACCTTTAATAGCCAATAGATAGAACAAATGAGAGCAACAGAGAATCTAATATATATTAACAATTTATAATAATCAAAACAATATAGCAACAACATAAAAATACTTTGATTAGGTAAGTTCCACTTCAAGCCCTGAAATAAACCAAAGATTGATGAATTAATCTTTAATTAAATTTTTCTTTGACAATTTCATACATGTATGTAATGCATTCTGGTTATTCTCACCCTACCCTGTATTAGCTCCCTTCCCACCACTGTCAACCACCCCCCCAATCTGTGTCATCTGTACAGATCTTTTCCCCATGCTTATATCTTTTTGTTTTGTGATATACTAAGTTTAATCAGGGCCTTCTGTGTGACCATGGGCATGGAGCTACCCACTAGAGACTGATGGGCTCACATATCTGGAAATAATGACTTCCCAGAATCTTTCAGTACCCAATTATTATCTAGGGAGAGATAGAGTACTTGAACCCCTTCCCAGTCATGACTAACTGTTGACAGTTCCATGTCTTGAACAAGCCCAATGTAGGCAACCACAGTTGCTGTGTGTTCATGACTGCAATGGCTGTGTCATGCCCAGAAGATAACATTTCATGGCCCTTCTCCCTGTCTTCTGGCTCTTGCATACTTTCTGTCCCCTCTTCTGTGATATTAGCTGAACTGTAGAGGAGGCAATATAAACGTCTTGTTTAGGGCTGAGCTCTCAAACATCCCTTTATTCTTAGCACCTTGGGCAGCTAAGAGTCTGTTAATTTAGCTGTACAACAGTAGTTAAGTTCCTTCCTAAGAGTCTGTTAATTTAGATGAACAACAGCACTAAGTTCCTTCCTAAGGCCCATGACCTCTATAGCCATGACGTTTTTTTGTTTTTGTTTTTGTTTTTGTTTACCAGGTTTGCAGTATCAGCCTGGAAATCCCTCTGACTGTGCCTCACATCTAATCATAATAGCTGTGCCTCTATTGCATCAGTAGGCACATCTTGTGTGGTAGGTTGGTATTGACCACTGATGAGTTTTCTCCCCCAGAAGCCTGCATAACGCCTTCCATCATAACAAAAGCTAGCCAGCTAGAAAGAAGCTCTTAGTTCAGTTCCAGTTTACTTTCTCTAGATCTTGCATCCAAGGTATGCAATGTCTTCAGCAATAGGGTCTCATCATCTAGTTCTGGTGGTTAAACAAGAGGAATAGCAATGGCCTGTCCTGTTTTGGGAGCTTCTAGGGCCTTCCTCATATAGAGATGTCCTATACAATAGAATTTTGTTTCATAGCTCAGGGCTTTTATTTATTTTTAATAAATATTTTATTTCATTTTTGTGTATTTTACACAATAAATCTTAATCATATTTAGAACCCTTACCGCATTGGCACCCTCTGTATCCCCCACTGGCTTTCATGCATTCTCTCATATATGTTAAGGCTGGCCAAAATTTTTACTCAGATGCCCCTCAGTGCAAGTTCATCCACTGGAGTCTAGTCACTTATTGGGGGGGTGATCTAAATATGGTTAAGATTTACTGCATGAGAGGGCTGGAGAGATGGCTCAGCGGTTAAGAACACTGGTTGTTCTTGCAGAAGACCCGGGTTTGAATCCCAGCACCCACATGGCAGCTAACAGCTGTCCATAACTCTAGTTCCAGGGGATCTGAGAGCCTCTTCTGTTCTCCAAGGGCACTGTATGACATGGGTGCACTTACCTACATGTAGGCAATACATGTATAAACATAAACTCCAGTTCCAAGGGATCCAACAGCCTCTTCTGTCTTCCATGGGCATTGTACAACACTGGTGCACTTAGCTACATGCAGGCAATACACGCATACACATAAAATAAAAATAATAAATAAATTTTTAAAAATTTGCTGCATGAAATGCATGAAAACTCAATAGAAATATTTATTAAAAATAAATAAAAGCCATTGGTTATTAAACAAAAACCCTATTGTCATTCCCTTAAAGAAGATCAGCTCTTCCTTGCCCAGCAGTAATCAGTTACCAATAGTTCTTCAGCTAAGGTTAGGGCCTGCCAACCCATGGCTCAGGGACCATTGCGGAAGAGGGGGTAGAAAGATTTTAAGAGCCAGGGTTGGTGCATAAACATAAGGAAAAAGAGCCTTTGGGGTCTCTGGGAACTTGCTCACATGAACTTACAGCAATAGTGACAGCATGCACAATACCCACGCTGACTCAACCACACAAAAGCCCAGCATAGAAATCATGGCTTTTATAAACAGCATTATCCAGCTCTGCAGGTTATCTTCCTTCTAACTTTTTATAGTGTACTCTCTTTTTTAGTTATCTAATAAAATGATGGGCTTTCTTTTCAAATGGCTTTTTCATACAGTCTTTGTTTTGGTTAACTCTCCCCCATCCCCTTCACTTCACCCTTATCCCTGCTTAAACCTTTCCACTACCAGTCTCTCCTCCTACTTTTGTATGACATATATTTTGCTTTCCCCTCTCCCTTAAATAATCCCCAATCCCAATTTCCTGTTTCAAGTTCCCTGGCTTCTAAAAGTACTCCTAGGAAAATATACATATCTAAAGATTCAAAGCTAGGATCCAAATATGAGAGAGAACATGTGGTGTTTGTCTTTCTGGGCCTAGGTTACCTCACTCAGTATAATTTTTTCTGACTTTCATTCACTTTACCTGTAAATTTCGTAGTTTCATTTTTTTACCACTGAATAAAATCCCATTGTGTATATGTAATCACATTTCCACTTTCCATTCATCCTTTAATGGACTGAACGGATTCAGTTTCCTAGCTGTTGTGAAGAGAGCAACAATAAACACATGTGAGCAAGTATCTCTGTAGTAGGATAACAAGTTCCTTGAACAAATGCCTAGAACTGGTATAGCTGGGCCATATAGTAGATTAATTTCTAGCTTTTTGAGCAACCCCACACTGATTCTCCCAGTGATTTCTCCAGTTTATACAACAACCAACGGTAAATAATTGTTCCTCTCTCCCTCAAATACCCGCTGTCATTTGATTTGTTAATACTAGCCATTCTGGCTTGGGTGAGATAAAACCTAAAAGCACTTTTAATTTGCACTTTCCTGATTGCTGGTAATGTTGGATTAATTTTTTAAAGATTAAACATATTTGGGGGACAAAATATGCTGGCTTTGTCCCTGTTTCTTAAAATTTTTAATTGAATTTTTGTATATTCCATACAAAACATTGTAATCATCTTTATAGCCCTCCCCCATCTGCACCCTCCCATAGGCTATGCCACTAGATTTCCTGCATTATGCCATTTATATGAAAGCCTATCAAGCAAAGTTAATGTACCCAGATGTCCCTCAGTGCAAGTTCATCCAACTGGGGTCTAGTTAGTCTCTCCAGTGTCTCTCCCTTAAAGAAGATCAGCTCTCCCTCACCTAGCAGTAATCACCTGCCAGCAGCTCTTCAGCTAATATTGGAACCTGCTACCCATTTCCCCTGTTTATACTGGGTTTTTGACTGCTTGAGTTTGCATGGATCTTGTGCATGCAGACACCATTGCTGTCGATTCATATGTGCAAGGTCCTAGGAGCCTGTAAGATTCTCTTTCCATATGGTAATGCACCTGCTCCCCTGGCTCTTACAATCCTCTGCCCTCTCTTCTGCAATGGTCCCTGAGTCCTGGGTGGGTGGAGTTTAATATAGGAGTCCTGTTCAAGAAACCCCACTCTGCAGACTTATTCTCTATGCTTTAGCCATTTGTGGCCTTTTGTGTTCATTGCCCTCTGTTGCATGAGGGAGTTTCATTGATGAGAGTTGAGTGATGCATTAGTATTCTCCCTACTCTTTGTTCTATTATGTTCTGTGAGCCTTAGGCATAGAATTTCCATTATAGATATGTCACTTACAACTCTGTAATAGTCTCCATCTGAATTAATTTTTTGATAAGGCTGTCAAGAAGACACAATTGAGGATGAGTTGACTCCAGCAAATACAGAGAAAACTGGAGAGCTATATGCAAAATGATGAAATGGTTTAAATCAAACCATGCCCCCCCTCAAAAATCTCAAAATTAATCAAAGACTTAAAATGCTGTGGGCTTGAGTTCAGTGGTAGATCGCTTGCTTAGCATTGACAAGGCCCTGGCTTTGATCCACAGTGCCACAAAACAAACTGATGTCTTCACTTTTGTACCTAAAACTGAAATTCTTAGAACACAAGGGCTAAGTTTCTTTGACATTAGCAGAGATGACACCAAAAGTGTGGGCATAAACAAGTATGGATACATCAACCCAAAATTTGCACACCAAAAATAACAACCAATAAAAAGGTCCTATGAAATGGGAGAAAATGGTTACAAAATATATATATCTGATAGATGTTCAATACATACATACAGAGCTCATGTCACACAGCAAAGCAACAAAAGCAAAACCACCTGATTTTAAACAAAAGACCTTAAGAGATGTTTTTCCAAAGAGGACATACAGCAAGCATGTTAAAAAATATGCAACATCACTAGGAACCAGGAAAATGTTAATTAAAATCAAAATGAGATGTCACTTCATATCTGTTATTATGACTAATATCTAGAAACAAATATAATATTATCAAGGATGTGGTGAAAACAGAACCTTTCCACACTGTTAATGGAAATAAAGATTAGTACAGACAGCATGAAAGCAATATAGGAACTCCACACATTATTAAAAATAGAACTACCCTGCAATTCCTCAATGCAATTCCTTTTTTGTGCATATACCCAAAGGATAAGACATCATTATGTCAAGGAAATGTCTATACTTCCATGTTCACTGAAATACTACTACTGTTAGCTGAGACAGGGAAACAACCTAAATTTTGACAAGCAAATGGATGAACTATGGTATGTGTGCAATGAAATATTACTCTACCTTGAAGGAAATTCTGCTGTTTGTGTTAATATCCATAGACATAGTATACATTTGCTAAGTGAAATAAACAACGCAAAGACAATGCATGATCATATTTACATTGGAATCACAATATTCAAAAATAAACATATTGTAGAGAAGCTGGAAAAGAGGAAAAGAGTGAAATGCTGGTAAATGAGTCAAAACTGCAGCTATCGAAGATAAGCCTAGATATGTAATTCATTACATAATGACTATAATTAATAATGTACTATAACTTGGAAATTTGGTCACAATGTATTTCAATTGTGCTCGTGAAAACTTTGATCTGTGTAAAGAGATAAATGCATTATCTTTCTTCAGTGTATTAATCATTTCTCCTTATATTTACATAAATTAATTATATATACATAGTTTTTGTTTTATAAAAATCCACTCCCTTATTTTTAAATGTTATATAAGGAAAGTATTTAAGGTAATAACTTTAAGATTAAATGTGTACATGGATCTGAAAATGGTGCACACATAAATTGCTATTTTTGTAATATCTACAAACCATATTTTTCATGGGAGAAAGAAGTAGATTAACTTTTTCAGAACTAAGTGTGTGCATCAGTGGTAGAGCACGTGCCTAGAATGCATGGGATCCTGGTTTCAATCCCACAAACCTTAGAAAATTAATAATTATTTCCACCTAGTTGATATGCACATGTGCCTTGTATATATGTATGTATGTGCATGCATCTGTGCTTCGCTATGTCTGAACATCGCATTGTATGTTTCATACATTCTAGATCTCAAATTCTATAACCCCCTCACACATACACAGCTTCAGATTATTCTATTTATTGGAGAGTAGCTGGATCTCTTGCCTTTGGGCTTAGAGATCCCCAAAAGTGATGGATACAAAACGATTGCTACCAGTGAATGAAAAATTCAAGAAATTCTGGATGATAACATTAAGTCAAGTCGCTATCTCTCTCCCAATATTATTTCTTGAGTCCCCATCTGAGACTTTTAAAGAGATAATTATCATTTTGATTTTTCTTAAATACCAAGCCCCTAATTTTTGAAATGAGAAATGTGATATTCCTTAAAATAATTCATGAAACAGTATGGAGAGTAGACATCTAATTCTACCTCAAAAACTCTATGTGAGTTAAAAAAATAAACATGTTTCATTTTATATTGGCACAATACATTTTGCTCATAGACCACCTGTTTTTCTGTTCTGTTCCCTCATAATGTTAGCCAAAATATTCACACTACAAACACAGTCCTTTCTAGAAAGCATTCCACCAGCATACCAAGCTCACATCCTTGTCAAGGCTCCCCCTATCTCCTCCCTACTCACTCTCTGATATCCAGTTTCAAGGATGCTATGGACACAGCTCCCTGAATCATATTCTGAGATCAGAGGCAGGCTGTTGCACAGCAACAGAGGCTCAGAGCCAAATATAGCCATTGGAAGGAAGTGTGACATCAGGTACTACAAATGCTCTTAGAAAAGTGGGTAAAAATCATAATTCTAAATTAGCCTCAAAAACAGCCCATCTTCTCTTCCCACCAAGGCTATCTGCAACAAGTACTTAACCCTGTATGCACTACACTCTGTGCTCTGGGAAAATTGCACCATTTGCTGATATATCCATGGTACAAGTACCTCAGGGTCTCATTTACAGGAATCACTTACATTTGAATAGGGCTTGTATTCCACACATGCAGGATGGTGTTCCATCTTCAGTGACACACTATAAGGGAGTTGTGTCAACCCCAACCCTTTTTAAAATTTGTTTTTATTGAATTTTTGTATATTTCATGCAGAATAATCTCAAACAATCTTAATCATCTTTATGCCCCGGTCCCCACCTCCACCCTTTTTTACAGATCAGAAAACTGAGCCTCAAAGGTGGTGAGAACCAAGTTTGCCTTTTTCTCAGGAATAATTCACAAAGAGAGCACAGTGCTAGGATTTTACAGGCCTGGGCTTTTATTCCAGCTTATCAAAGCACATAGAAGTGCTCTAGAGCCTCTGGCTCAGCATCTCACTTAGCCAGTTGATTGTCCTAGGTTTCCTTTACTAGTGAGAGGTTCTTGTTTTAAAAGACCTGTAGTTGATGGCAAGATAGCTCAGCTGGTAAAAGGGTTGCTATAAAACCCTGATTACCTGAGTTTAATCCCCATATCCTGTATAAAAATAATAGCTATATGCTGTGCCTCATATCCGTAATCTCAACACTTCTACAGCAAGATGGGAGAGAATTGGTCAGAATCTTCCATATATGGTAGAGTGGGAGAAATAACAAGAGCGACTGTTGCCTCAAAATAATGGAGAGAATTGACTCCCAAAAGTTGCCTTCTGAGAGAGAGGGAGAGAGAGAGGGAGAGAGGGAGAGAGAGAGAGAGAGAGAGAGAGAGAATAAAAAAATATTTTAAGGCCACCTGCAGTTCAATTTTCTCTCCTGGCATCCTATCAGATGTAGGAGATTATTCTATTCCCTATCAGAGGGGTTCTGAAAGTATTCCTGACATCCTGTGCCTTTCTAAGGAATAAACCCTTCCCCATGATCACCCTCAACCTGACATGTAAGGACAACAATAATGCTGTTCCTGTTCACAATTTTAGGAACCAGTTTCCAAGGCACATAGACATGGCTGCGTCATCCTCTGACAGGGACTCCAGATGGCTCTGAGGAGAGAAAATGTGCCACCTTTTGTTGGGAGCTATTAATATAAGCGCAGCCATTATGTACATTGAGCTGTGGCAGGCTTGCTTGTTTAGAGTTTGTGTTTTGCACACCAGTACCTAATCTGCCAAGTCAGGAGGAATGTGTTTATATGGTGGAGTTGGAGTGCACAACAAGTATTTGACCGCTCCTTGACCCTCAGATACAGGTGGGAAAAACAGCTATTGAAGCTGATTGAGTTAAGCAAACCGTGGCTAGCTCTGATGTTCTACTGTATAAAAAGGCGGAGCTAAAATAAACCTGGCCTGCAGTCTGTACTGATAGTCCTCCTGAGTATCTTTTCTCTGGCTCTTGTTTTTTTCTTTCAATCCTCACTCCCTCTTTCAGGTATTGTCCATCTGGGCCAGCTAGCATCGGCAACCTTTATAACTGGCCATCATCATTATAACTGACTCATCTGATTTAGGGTCACCATGTTCACTTATTTCTTGTACCAAGGCCTCTTCATTTCAAGATTTCCCTATAAGCTTACATTCTCCTAGCATTCTCCCCGTTAGCTGACTTCCAGAAAGCACAAACCCTCACACAAACAGAAGGAGAACATCTAATTACACTGAAAATGATATAGGAAGTGAATTAAAGGTATTTCTGTGAGTCTACACTGTGGCTGACAACTTCAGTTGATGGGGCCGCACTAAGAATTAGGTATCACTAGGTGTGGTGTTACATGCCTGCAATCCTAGGACTGAAACTGAAGCAACAAGATCACCAGAACGGGCTCCATAAATAGATCCCATCTCAAATATCATAAACACTACAAAAGAAAAGAATATGACATCACTGGACATGATGTTCCAGGCCTATAATTCCTTACTACTTGAAAGGCTAAAACAAGAGGATCACAAGTTCAATGCCAGGCTGGGCAACTAGCAAGATTCTGTTAAATATATAAACAGGTTGGGGATATGTAGTAGATCAGTGCTAGAATCCTTGCATAGCATGTACAAAGCCCTGGTTTTCACCATTAGTACCACAAAAATGACAGCATTAGTTATTTGCCATTTAACCACTTGGTTCATGAAATTTAGCAGCAAGACCAAATATCTGCAGCATAATTCCATTTAACAAACTATTCTGTGTCCTTTAATTTACCTTCATATTATAAGTTGCATATTGAGCTCTTAAAATGAAGGACACTATAGAGGAATAAAAGCTTTGAATTTACAAGTTTAATGACCATCTGAGAGCACTCGCGAATGGGGAATTCTGGGAAATGAGCGATAAAATGGTCAATAAATTTAATCACAAAAGCTGCCCTCCCACCTAGGCTGAGAGTTCTAGGAGGGCAAAATGTTTCTGAAGGAAGAATCAGGGGGTCCTCAATAGGATAGCTGTCTAAGGTCATGTCAGGACTCTGTTCCCCGTAGTCCAGTAAAGTGCATCTTGGTAGTTTCAACTCTGGCTCAAGCATACTTGAATGCAGCTTAGGTCACCTGTCTGGACTTACTATAAGTAGTAAGCCATGGAGGTTCCATGTGGTCCTAACTAAGATTGGGGTTCCTATCTACTTCCCCACTTCTGTGCTGGGATTTTATCTAGTTTGAGCTTACATGGGACTTGTGCATGCTGTCACCACTGCTGTGAGATCATATGAATAACTGCTCAGCTGTCTGGAACACTATGTTTTCTTGTGGTCATCCACCACCTCTGGCTCTTACAATTCTTCTTCCCCCTCTTTTTCAATGATCCCCGAGTCTTGGGAGGCACAAGTTTGATATAGGTGTCCTATTGGGCTGTGAAAAAAAATGAAATTATGAAATTCACAGGTAAATGGATGGAACCGGAAACAATCATCCTGAGTGAGGTATCCCAGACCCAGAAAGATAAATATTGCACTTTCTCTCTCATTAGTGGATGCTAGATTTGAATTCTTAGTTATTTCGATCGGAAATTCCACTGATGTCAGGAAACTAGTGAATAGCCATGGAGGGAAGATTCATGGAAGGAGAGAAAGAATGCAGTGGTAAAAAGGGCAAAATGAGAATAGTGGAGTAGGAAGGGTTAAATGGAGTGGATAATGACAACATAGGACAGAGGGTGTATGGGCAGGGATCACTAACACTAAATAACTTTAGAAAAAGTCATGTAGAATCCTGCCACTATAGAATCTTCCTAAAGTATATACACATACATTTAAAAATGACTAAAATTGCCGGGTGTGGTGGTGCACACCTTTAATCCCAGCACTTGGGAGGCAGAGGCAGGTGGATCTTTGTGAGTTCTAGGACAGCCTGGTCTCGAGGACAGCTGGGGCTACAGGGAGACCCTGTCTCAAAAAGACAAAAAAAAAAGACTAAAATCAGTTATACTATAACAGGGGAACATCACCTCTACTAAATACCATAGCCTAGCAAATAAAAAGCCTAATGCCAGAAATGAACTCCCTCTTTTGAAGCTGTTGACCAGGGGGCCATAAACTCTCAAACAATATTGGTTATTGTGGTCTTGTTACCCACGAGATCTTGATGGTAAGACCCTATTGCTGAATACAATATATACATAAATTGTAGAAAAAACAAGAAGTCAAACTGATAGTGATTTCAAAGCTTCATCTCTACTGACTAGCTTTCATGGTGCTGGACAGTCTATACATCCTACCAAAAGATCATTGACCTTGTCCAGCTGTAACTCCTGCAAGCTATAATTGGCCTGGTAAGATAGACCCACTTGTGCTAGGGGCGTGAATGTTATGGGATTAACCAACCACTTTCTGATTGGATTTGAGGTCCATTTCACAAGGTGAAGCCCATACCTAGCACTGATATCAGGCCTAGTAATCTGTAGTTAGACAGGTCACAGGTCATAGGGGACAGTATACAAAGTATTAAGCCAACTCCTAATGACTTATTGTTATACTCAGAGATGGGTGAGAGATTCCAACTCTCACCAGAGAAGCTTCCTCAGGTAACAGATGGTGATTAACACAGAGACCCACAAATGGCCAGTGTAAAGATAAAAAGACTTCAGAGTGTTTACTCCTATATAAGATACTTATACCTGACTTTTGAAGTGGATAAGATAGTTCAAGAGAATGATAACAGGGTCAGAGAAGAACATACATTATCCTGTCAGTGGGTAACAGGATATGGGTGAAATCCCTGAAAGTGTGTCTTTCCTTTGTCCCTGTGCTAGGTTCTTAACTATCTCAGTTCTGCAACAGGTCCAGGTTACCAAACAGGCTGCTTTGACACTTGGGCCACATTATCCAGTGGGCCCAATGGTGCTTGAAATCTGAAATCACAGTGGCCAAATTCAGTTTGGTGGTTTTGGAAGGCCCCTATATTTGAATGGCTGGTAACACAAGACCTTCAGAAATGGAGGAAGACTGCCCTTCCCCTCAGATAGCTTCTACAGTTTTGACAAAAACCTCTTGGTCTTGTAGTGGAGAGTCAGTTACCATGTAACCTGAGCTTCTCTGTATGGTCTAAGTGTTATCTTACTCACCTAGACAGAAAGTTAGGCACATACAACAAAACTCCATCATCAAATTGAAGTGGTATGTATAAAATTAAGTGCCAATTGGCTCTGAAGCATAAGCAGCACAAGTAAATGATAGAAAGAAGTGGTTTAAATGCCTATGAACCTCCATTCCTGATAAACAGCCAGCCTGAAATTATAGCTGCACTGAAGTTCCCTATGATCAGCTGACAGGGAATGAGAAGCTTGGCTGGTTGCATGCTATGTAAGCTCCACATAGAAGTAGACAGTTTTAGTACTATATTTTCTTTCTGTGACTTTGGTGAGGGACAGGGGACCCTCATAGTGGGTTAAACTTCAAGCAGTGATCCTGGTTAATTACTTTGCATATGAGATGAAATAAGCAGATCCATGATTATATACTGATTCATGGACTGTGATCACTAACTTGACTAGATGATCAGGAATTTTAAAAGAAAAATGATTGAAAAAGTGGTGAGAGAAATTTTGGGAAGAGTTGTATGCCGATCTCTGAATGGGCATAATCCATGAAGGTATTTGTGTTCATGTGCATGCTAACCAAAGATTAACATCAGCAAAAAAGGTTTATAGCAGAAAGTATACAGGATGACATATTCTGTAAATACTAATATTTGGTATATTTTAAATACTGCTATTATATAATAACTGAAGATTGAGGGGCCAACATCCTCCTTGTTGCATTACTCCATGATGGAATAGAGGAGAGTAGAGAGCAGGAGGGCAGGGGAGGGGAGGACTGGGAGAGAGAGAAAAAAGAGAGAGAGAAAGAGAGAGAGGAGAGAATAACAGAGTCTTATTTGTTTTTTTATAAGGAATTCACTCTCACTATAACAGATAACACCTGGATGGCATTCATAACATCAGAGTTCTTATGATGTATCGATTGATGGCTTCTGTGAGGAGAAGATTCAGTTTCTTTTAAGGATGTTACCCTTAGCAGGTTAATGAGGCTACTAGTGGATGGACCCACAGCAAAGGATACTTGGGGACACAAATTTTGCACTAGCGAGTTAGAGACACAGAGGAATGCCACATAGTGATGGTCAAATTAGGAGTCCTTTATTAGTAGCCAGCAGTCAGAAAGGGGGCCAATTCCACAAAGAACTCTTGACCCTAAGGAGAAGCAGGGCAAGGTTTATAAAGTTTAAAACCATCACTACATCATGTCAGGGGCAAAGTCGATAACCATGTTACATCAGATCACCATAGTTACACCAGACCAGGGGCAGGTCATTTAACAAAGAAGTTTCAGTTAACAAAGTGTTTTGATTAGGAAAATACAGGTTCCTCAGAACTGCAGAAACAATGGGCTCCATGAAGTTGCAGGTGTAATTGGGTAGGAGTACATGCTACCTGGGTGTTCTACCTGGCTACACTACCTGGCTACTTATAAGTTTCCCAGTTTTGTAGAAAGACTGTACTCCTGAAACTGCCTGCATGAGACATTCTGCTTGGCCAGCTGCAGTGGGAATGACTGGGCAAAGCACAGGGTAAAGCAACTCAGATAGAACAAAATGCAATTCATCTTGCCGTTTCAGTTTGACTCAATAGGCAGTTATAGAAGAGAGAGAGAGAGAGAGAGAGAGAGAGAGAGAGAGGCATGAAATCAAATTAGGTGGGGGTGGTGAGGGGAGGTTCAGATAGGGGAAGGGGTCTAAATATGATAAAATATATTGTATGAAAATAGCAAAAATTTGGGGCTGGAGAGATGGCTTGGTGGCTAAGAGCACTGGCTGCTCTTGCAGAGGACCCACGCTCAAATCTCAGCATCTACATGGCAGCTAACAACCATCTGTTAACTCCAGTTCCAGGGGATGTCATTCCCTCTTCTGACATCTGTGGGCATTTGCATTGTGGGGCTGAATCAGTCATGGGTTCAGGCTTACTAAGCCTACATCCAGGCACAGAGGCCTCAGAACACTAAGGTCGGCTGCTGACTCGGGCACACCCGGTCACATGACAGAGGGATGGAAGTGGGAGCCATGAACAGACTTGTCTTCAGGTCTCCCTGTTCCCTGCCCATGAGCTAAATTGGGGTCGGCTATACGGTAGTGGCAGTGGATAGGCACAGAGCGTTTGACTCACCATCATCTTGTAGTTCCCTATATAAAATTCCATGTAATTTTAATAAATGGATTTGCCCGCTGACGCTGTCCCTGGGATGTTCTTGGAGTAACCCCATGCTGCACCCTCTTTGGCTGTTCGATTGGGGTCCTTCTACCCCCCAAAAGTAGGACCTCATTGTATGATACAGGTGTACTTACATACATGCAGACAATACACTCATACACATAAAATAATAAATAAAATATATTTTTAAAAAAGAAAATAGCAAAAATTCAATAAAAAGACATTTTTTAAAAAGAATTTTATGTATATAAGTATATTGCCTTTATGCATGTAAGTGCACCTGTGTCCTGTATTCCAATGAATATCAGAAGAGGGTGTCCAATCCCTTGGAACTGGAATTACAGATAGTTGTTAGCTGCCATGCAGGTGCTGGGAATTGAACCTGGATCCTCTGCAAGAGCAACCAGTGCTCTTAACCACTGAGCAATCTCTCCAGTCCCTGATTTTATTATTTCTTGTAGTCTGCTGGGTTTAAGTTTGGTTTGTTCTTGTTTCTCCCAATTCTTTTTTTATTATATTTTTATGTGTATGAGTATTATGCCTGTATGTGTGTAAGTGCACCCGTGCAATGCCTGAGGAGGTCAGAAGAAGGTGTTGGATTCCGCTGGAACTGGAGTTACTGACAGTTGTTAGCCACAATGTTGGTGCTGGGAATCGAACCCAGGTCTTCTGTAACGGCAGTCAGTGCCCTTAACTGCTGAGCCATCTCTCCAGCCCCCTTTTCCAGATTATTGAGTTGTATCATTAAGTCATTTGTTTATGCTTTTTCTGACTTTTGGGGGAGGGAGTGATGTCTCTGCTGCTCCAACTGGCCTAGAACTTGCTGTGTAATCGGGCAGGTCTCAATTTCACAGAGACCCACCTGTCTCTGCCTTCCCAGTGCTGTGATTAAAGATGTGCAAAATCACCCTTGGTTCTTTCTGGCATTTTAGTGTAAGTGCTTGCAGTTATTAATTTCCTTCATGGGGCTGCTTTTAGTGTGTCCCAGAGGTTTTGTTGTATTTTCATTTTAATTTCAGGATTATTTTTATTTCTTTCCTGATTTCTACTTTGGCCCATCCATTATTCAAGAGTGTGTTGTTTAATCGCCATGAATTTGTAATTTGTAATTTGCATAATTACTAGAGCTTTTTTAAAGCTTTATTGCATTGTGTTCAGATAGGATACATGGAATTATTTCAATTTTCCCATATTTCATATTTGTCGAGGGTTGTTTTATATCCCAGTATGTGGTCCATTTTAGAGAAATTTTCATGGGTTGCTAAATAGAATGTGTATTCTTTAGTGCTAGGATAAAATATTCTGTAGATGTCTGTTAGGACCATTTGATGTATGATATCATTTAATTCAGATGTTTCTCTGCTTATTCTTCTTCCAGGCGACCTGTCTATTGGAGAAAGTGGGGAATTGAAGTCACTTGCTGTTGCTGAGTTGGGGTAATCTGTGACATGAAATCCAGTAGTACTCTTTATAAAATTGAGTGTGCCAGTGCTTGATGCATATATATTTATGATTGTAATGCTTTCTTGGTTGAGTGTTCCCTTGATCAGAATGAAGTGACTTATCTCTTCTGATTAATTTAGTCTGAAGTCTATTTTGTCAACTATTAAGATAGCAATGTCCGATTGTTTCTTGGTCCCATTTGCCTGCAATATTGTTTTCCACTCTTTCACTCTAAGATGACATCTGTCCTTAAGGGTAAGATAGATTTTTTTATAGACAAGAAAAAGATGGATTTTGCTTCTTTTTAACATTTTTCATTGAGCTTTTTAAATTTCATACATTTCCCACTCAAATCCAGACCCCCTCCCCATTCCATGCCTCCCTTATACTCCCACCAATCCCTATGCACTAATTTTTTAAAAGTCAGGTACAACATTAAACTACAATGTTTTGCCATACTGTCTCCAAAAATAAACTACACAAGAGAATGAGACTGGTTGAGATGACCACAAAAGGATGGAAATCAAACTCCTGTTCTGAGCTCCACTCAAAACTCACTGATTTTCATGTCATTCAGTAAACGAGCCAGAGATGTACACTTAAATGAGTATAACACTGCCTCCAAAATCAAAAAAGGCCCATGCAGGCATGGTGGCGACCACATCCCAGCACCCTGGAGGCAGAGGCAGGCATATCTCTGTGAGTTTGAGGCCAGTTTGTTCTATATAGTATCAGGCCAGCTGAAGCTACTGGGAGACCACGTCTCAAAAAAGTCTAAAGAGGCCCATGAAGTGATGTGCCTCTCTTACTTTTTTTGGGGGGGGAGGTGTCCCAGATGCAGCAATTTATTGTTCATCTTGGAATGAATAGCTCAACATGTCTGCAGAACTGAAGAAATTTTACTGAGATAGAATTTGCCTTCTTTCACCTATGAAAAGAGAAGAAAATTAGTATAGATATTTGTGATCTTAAATCTTAATTATCATCTTGATCAAATTAAAAGCACCCTAAGGGATTACTAAAACATACCTCTGGATGTATCTATTTGTGTGTTTCCAGAGGTTAAATCAAATAGCCTCTGACCTAGTAAGTAATCTAGTCCATTGCTGAATATAAAATTTGAAAACCATTGGGATATGATAGAACTGTGGAATATGGGGCCTGATGGTTGAACAAAGTTGGCTGCTAGGAACATTATGTTTAAGGATCTATCATAGCCCTGGTGCCTTCTTGTTACTTCTCTCTGTTTCCTGGCTACCATGAGTTGAGCAGTTCTACTTGATTACATCCTCTCTACCATGAAGTTCATCCTTACCTCAAGCCCAAAGTGACAGAATCAAGTGACCACAGATTGAAACATCAGAAAGTATTAGCCAAAATAAATACCTCCTCCTTTAAGCTGTTTCTCTTGGATGTGTAGACAAAAAGTCTATACAATATTGTATGTGATATACAATATTGTGTGGCTAAAACAAATACTGAGAAAAATAATTACCTGAAAGTAAAAGTAGACAAAGAAGCATCCCATATGGAAGCTGATGGTGTATATTCTCTAAAACAATATATAATACATATTTATTAGTTCCATATACTAAAAACGTCAAGAAACAGTGATGAAACCAGCAACCATAAACAACTCTACTGCTCATATTGTGGTCCCTAAAAGCATTTCCTACTGAAAAGAGCAAGAATAAATGACTAAACTTCTCACTGGGGTATGTTTTTTAATTAGATAAGTAGGAACTGATTGGTCATACTAGGCCACATGTCCAAAAGACTCAGAAACCAGCATGATGGTGTTCCCACATGCCAAAGATAGAATAAATAGAACACCCAAACCATTAGTGACTGCCATAGATCAAAGCAAATCAAATAGAGAAAGATCTTTGAGTAACAAAAATACTTTTCTAAAAGAAATTAACACACACACACACACACACACACACACACACACACACCAATACATTGCTTACCTTTGGAAGCTTCTAGAGAAATAATTATTTTGAAAAGAAAAAAATAACTGTAAAATAAATTTAATACGTATCTTACCATTCTAGTATATATCATACTTAGTTAAAGCCTAATACTTGTTGGAGAAGAGGTTTCTGTTGTGATAATCCAAAAATAAACACCTGAATAAATTACAGAATTAAAATTCATATCTAGATAAAGCTCTTGAGAAATTTAAAAAACACGAAAACCAGATAAGGAGTACTATAATGAGTATGTCAGGCTAACGCCTGAACTTAGTACTTAAAGTTACATTAGAAAGGACAACCAGACATGATAAAATTCTTGGTATGTTCTGGATAGAGTGACCGTTTCTACAAAAATGTACATGTTAAATTAAAATATTAATCCAAAGTATTAAAGTATGTGGAGATAAATCATTTGGGAAATTACCAGGTCATGAGGATAAATGTCTCACAACTGCCTTAGTATCCTTATAAAAATGAGATGAGTTTGCTTCTTTTGCAAGTGCATACCAAGGAGATGCCATGTGAAGGCATAGTCAGGAAAAAGAATATTACCAATGACCCTGCTCTACTGGTGATCTGTTCCCAGACCTCCAGCCTGCAGACCAATGAGAACTAAGTGTTTGTTGTTTAGGCAACCCCACAATATGGTCATTTGTTATGAAAGCCTAAACCAAGACTTAGTATAAGGTTATCAGAAGAGCATATATCACATCTGAGATTATTTTGCTGGAAAACCTGAATTGGAAAAGTGGAAGTAACTCTATGAACCACAGCTTTCTCTTCTATAATGTGGGGGAAACAATTGTACTTGACACATGAGTTGATACTTTGAGAATACTTATATAATTACTGGGAAACACAAAGAAGACAATTACACAGAAAATGATAAATATCATGAGATGTAGGAATAGTTGCAAGCTGAAATTTTTTTAGTTTTGATTGTGTTATAGGTTGTATGCTGTTGGGATAAGTCAGGAGTGCCTGGAATGTAGAGCATGGCTGCTGGCCAGAGACCCCCCCCCCAGTGAGGATGACAGGAGCCAGGCCTGCTCCATTCTAAACACACTGTCTCTTACCCAACAGCCCCCAGGCAAAACTATTAGGTCTCTAATTCCTTAATCCTAACCAGGTCTCTTGTAGATCATGTGTCCTGACAACAGGACAAAGGCCAAGTAGCCTTAGAAGCCCCCTCCCCTCCCCTACCTGCCTGCCTGCCAAAAACCCAACCCCACCTCTTTGCCCTGCCTGCAAAACATTCCTATATAAACCTCTGCTTCTGCCATAATAAATGAGCTGTCCACTGACACAGTCTCCCGGGTGTTTTCTCCCATTGTACTCGCTGGCACCTAAGACCCCTCTTGCCCCATAGGTCTCTCTCCTTGCCCCAACCTTCCGCAATGGGGACCTGTACACAATGGTCTCCCTGTAGCAGTGGAGTTTGGACCAAGGAGAGGCTGGCAGTATGCATCTTTAATGAAAGGAATACTCATAACTGAATCTTCTTCAGCAACTGACACTTTTCATTGAATCGTTAATTCACCATAAATACTATGCATTTCCAAACTATCCAGATAATATTTAAAGTATCTGAAAAATGTAAGCCAAAAAACACCACCACAGTGTTTCCACATTACCAAATAATCCCAGGGGTAATTAATTTAACTCACCTCTTACACTCCATACATAGTCACTGAAGGTCCCACCTGACTCACCCCAGACATCCCTGCCAAGTCCACCCTTCCATCTGAAACACAATTATTATCTATTATTGCACTGAATTCCTCCCACCCTGAGAGACCTGATTGCACTCTCTGGGATCCCAGGGTCACATGGTCCTAACTCAGATTGACAAAACCGACATGATACATTCTATTTGGATTTTTGTATGGTTTATGACATCTGGGAAAGGGTAACTTACAAAGGCATGAACTCCTGCAGGCTCATTTTCTACATTTTGGCTAAGCTTTGAGATATGTGCCACCAATGTCTGAGGTCTGCAGACACACAAAATGTCGAGGGTCCTGCCTCATGGCTTTCCTGACTTATATATCCTTAGCCCCTCCCCCTCATGCAGACTCCTTCTTCAGAGCTTGGGAAGGAGGTGGTTCTGGTTTGTTTCTCCATTGCTGTGAGAAAACACTCTGACCAATACCAACTTGGGGAGGAAAGGGTTTATTTGGCTTACATCTCCTGGATCACAGTTCATTAGGGAGCCCAAGGTAGGAACTCAGGTCAGGAGCCTGGAGGTGGGAGCTGGTGCCCAGGCCATGGAAGAACACTGCTTACTGGCTTGCTCCCTTGGCCCATGCTCAACCTGCTTTCTTATACAACATAGGCCCACCTGCCAGGGGTAGCACCACCCACAGTGGGATGGGCCCTCCCACATCACTCATCAAGAAGATGCCCCTCAGACATGCCCACAGGCCAGTCCAATAGCGGCAATCCCCCAATTGACTCTCACTCTACACAGGTGTGTCAAGTTGACACTAAAGAACTTGCCGTCATAGTGGTCAGAGGAATTTCCAGGCAACACTCCATCCCTTCCTCTGACTCTTACAAACTTTCCGTCCCCCTCTTCTGTGAAATTCCCTGAGCCTTGGAGAGGGTGATAAGTGTGGGATGATCTTACTTTTATTGTGGCAAGATATTGACCATTTGGGCCTCCCCATCTTCTGTCTTCAAGATGTGGCCACTGAAACATCTCAGTGGCGTCTCTCCTACTATAAAGACAAATGGAAGGAATCAGACACATATAAACAAACATGGGTACAAATACAAATGCCTAGAAGATATCCCAGCATATGTACCATATTTATCAAATGGCACATTTGACACAGCTTCCCCACCCAGGGCCTATATCTTTCCCTGACACAGGGGTTGGCCTGGTCTACAGCACCAGATGTGTGTTCCACCCCTAGGAGCAGGCCTTATCCAAGTAGAAATTTGTCAGTTATATGTATGTTAATCAAGCCATTATTGCACCAGCAAGTGTTGCTTGGCATGTCCATAGTGTACAGCATGCAGGGCCATTGAGCAGAATCATAGGGGAATCCTTTCCCCCCAACCATCTGCATAGCACCTTCTGGCACTATGAAAGCCATCCATCCAGTGGCATGGAGTTTGTAGCTTGGCTCCGTTTCTCCTCCTGTGCTTACATCATGCAGTGTCTTCAGCAACATGGCCTTACTGACTTTTTCTGATGTACAGCCGACATTAGCAGCAATAGCCTTGATTAATTTGAGGACCTCTAGAATCTCTCTGGCCAACAGCTCACAGGGGTGCAATCCACCCCTGGTACTGTAATTTTTCCTTAACAGTTGTACAGTTTAGGGAGCTTCTGTTTCTATTTTCATATAGGATTAGGTGTTGTAGGCTTTTCCCAACCATTCTGGTGGGTAACATTGTGTCTTATCCAACCATAAAGCTCCCAAGAAATTTAAAGCTATACCTGGCCTTTGTTTCTTCAGGTGTACTTGATATCTTTCAAATGGGTCTCACATCTCTACAACACTCAAAGGTTAACATCATCTATTAAATCAATCACAGACAAGGTCTAACATAGCATGGAAAGGTTATATCCATTTGCATTAATTGTTTTCTCCATAGATCTCTGTTGGGTACCATAGCATGGGTAAGAGGCATTAACTTGGTTCGTTCTTTACTATCTTTATTTATGCCTTTGGAGTCATTCTGCGTTCTAGGGATTTTACATGGAGCCTCTTTGTATCTTTTTTCCTTGATATACTTATGGGTGCTGCCTCAAGTTGCCTGACCCTGCACTAGGCTAAGGAGGCAGAGGGTTCCTCTTGTCCCTGCTGCCCCTGTTGCTTCCCTGAGTTAGGCAGGCCCTGGGCCCGCCTCCTGACTTTAGCCATATTTGCCATCTCTTTCATCGACCATAACTGGCTGCTAGGGAAGACCCTGGAGGGAAAAACTGCCTCCCCCCTAGCAGACTTTCTCAGTAGAGAAATGTACCTTGTTTAATCTTTGGGTCTCCTTAGCCACCCCTAGGACACTTTTTATCCTCTGAATGCCTTTTGTGAACTGTTCTTCAGGTTTTAAAGCCTTCTAGAAATTCCTTAGTACCAAATTTGTTTTTTTTTTTTAATCAATTTTTTCTTTAGAAACTTGGGCTCTACATAAATCTTGCTACATTTGTCTTGGAGTAACCCATATGGCCCACTTTTTCTGTCTTGTCTTTTTTATATCTTTTGTAGGTTGTTCTGTTATTCCACAGACATGTTTTACATTCTGGTTTGAATCACTTTGATCTGCCAAATCCTCCCTCACTTTACAAAGATCCTGTCCCATTAAGGGACTTAGAAAAACCATTAAAGCTCCATACCATTCTCGAGGTCCCTGTTGAATTAAGCCTTCCTTTATATCTCTGGTGAACACAGCACTATCTGGCTGAGCAAATTGGGTATCATGATTTGTTTCCATGCTTATTTACATTTTCTCTGACTTATAGTGACAAATTCTAGATTTCTTCCTCTCTTTTTATCAGTGCTGTTTACCAGTGCTCAGACAAGTGCCTTGTACATAAAAGACTAAATATGTATCATTTAGGGCTGGGTATTCACAGACATTTATTCTCTGTGTGTGACCAGTTATGGAACTCTGTAATAGGCTCCATCTGTTATTAAAGAAGCTTCTTTGATGAGTGGTGACAGGAATACTTGTCTGTAAATATAAGGATCCATATTTAGAATACAGTAAGAAATTATATTTGTTTAGAGACAGGAGGCCACAACTTTGGTGAGGAACTATTGGCAGCTGATTCCTGCTGGGTGAAGGAGAGTTGATCTTGAAGGGAATGACGCTGGACAGGCTGACCCAGCTCCAGTGGATGAACTCACACCAAGGGACATTTGGGTATACAAACTTGACTTGATAGGCTGAAACATAGCTGACAAAATGCTTGAAGTCCTGTAGGTGGGCTATGGGGGGTGTGCAGATAGGGAAGGAGAGGCTAAATATGTCTAAGATGTATTGTGTGAAATCCACAAAAATTCAATAAAAATATTTTTACAAGTCTAAATAAATTAATTTCAGGAACTGTTACTTATTTGATATACTAGAGAAGACTATGATAATTAAATGTCAGTAATGAGAGAGAACACTTCATGGAACTTAACAGGAAATGACTCAAAATTTTAGAATACTCAGTGCTTTCAAAACTTGGATGGATATCAGAAACAACTGGAGAAGTTATTCAAAATGAGGATAACTTCCACTCCAGAATGTTTAGTGTAGCCTCAAGGCTCTATTTTTTTAAAATATATTTTTACTGAATTTTTGTAGATTTTCATACATCTTAATCATATTTAACCACTTCTCTCTATCTCCACCCATCCCCTAGTTCACCCACAGGACTTAATGCATTTTGTCATACATGTTAAGTCTTATTGAGTCAAGTTTGTGTATCCAGAAGTACCATAATGTGAGTTCATCTACTGGAACCTGTTTAGTCTGTCCAGCATCATTCCCTAAACAAGATCAACTCTCCCTCACTCAGCAGTGATCAGCTGCCAATAGTTCTTCACCAAAGTTGTGGCCTCCCGCCCATGTCCTCAGTTCTATGCTGGTCTTTTTTGATTGACTTTACATAGGTCTTGTGCATGCTGTCACCACCACTGTAAGTTTATTTGAGCAAGGTCCCAAGAGACTGTAAGACTCTGCTTCCTTATGGTCATCCACCTCCTTCCCTGGCTCTTACAGTCTTTCCACCTCCTCTTCTGCAATGGTCCCTGAGCAGTGGATGGGTGGAGTTTAACACAGGAGTCCTGTCCAGGGACTCACACTCTGAAGTTGCTTATTCTCTAAGCTTTAGCCAGTTGTGGCCTTCTGTGTTCATTGTCCTCTGTTGCATGCAGAAGCTTCGCTTATGAGAGTTGAGAGATGCATTAGTATTCTCTCTACCCCTTATTCTGCTATATTCTGTGAGCCTTAGGTGTAGAGGTTCCATTGTAGATGTGTCACTTAAGGTTGGGCATTTCACAGACATTTATTCTCTGTGTGTGACCAGCTATGGAACTCTGTTATAGTCTCTATCTGTTGGAAAAGAAACTTCTTTGATGAGTGGTGACTGGAATACTTGTCTGTAAATATAAGGATCCATATTTAGCATATAGTAAGAAATTGCATTTAAGACTCTATTTATTTCAACAAGTAACTCTAGAGTATTTTGATGGCAGGGTCCATAAATCACTGAACAAATGTTGGCTTCACCAGTTGACATTATAGTACCACTCATGTAGTGTCACCCATTCAGAGTTCATGGGCATCTGGGGTCTCTGTAAATGTAATGAACACAAAGTCCCTGAGTCCTTCATGGTGTACTTTTCCACATACCCTGTAACTCCAAAGTATTTCTGTTGGTTGGAAGGACAGGGTATTGATATCCTGTTGAATAGAATAGTGAAGGAATGACTTACAATATGGACAGAATCTAGAATAATGACTTTTACTCAAGCTTGCACCAAAAAGCTACTGTTTATATTGCAAACAAACTCACTCACTGAGCCATGGGTTCCTGACCTTGAACCCCCAGAAAACCCACTTTCCCCTCCACCCAATATATTGAATAAAATTGTATGTACCTGAATTAGCATAGCAAAGGGCTGGAACTAGTACATGGTATTCTCATTGAAAACAGTGAGAATAATTGAGGAATATGCTTGACATTGTGTGTTTGAGATATTTTAGGCCTAGGGATCAAAGGGCATGATTCTCTGATGAGATGGGAGTAGATCCTTGGTTCAACTTCCTCAATGGATGCTGGAGAAACTGTTTGAATAAAAGCATGGGTAAAGTCTGTCCTGGGAGCACAGTTCTTTCTGTGAGAGATCTAAAGGAACAAACTCTTGAGCATTTCAGTGCACTCATGGCTTTAAAAACTAATGCTAAGAACCATGGCAATTCTTTATTCAGGTACAATGGTAATGTGGCTTAGTAACGCTGCAGAAGAGGATGTAGAATAGAATTTATTTACTAACAGTGTTCTCATGATTTTGTAACTCTTGTTCTAGTAACTTGTCCAGCAAACTCCACCACACATTTGGTTCTTCTCTATGAGCTCCTGGTTCTGGGGTACAGAGTACACATAAATCTCTGACATCACATTATAAGATGGAGTAGAGATGAAAGTGGGATGAGAAAATTCATGAAACATAGGGAATGAAATGCTGATGACTTACCTGTCTAGACTTGGTTAACTAGAAGCCATGCAATGAGTTTCTTCCTCTTTCTCAGCTTATCCCATAACTCACCCAAGCTTAGCAGTGACACTGATTGCCAACACATAATAGAATATGGATTTATTCCTGTTTGTTGTTTCCTATTCAAGTTTTCTCTCTGTACTAAGGCTATTGTGTTAGTGTCTGAGGCATCACACTGATAGAATGAAGGAGGCAGAGTAGCGGCGAAACATACATGTTTCTATGGACCTACTAAATGTCACACCATAGATTATTAGTTGCAGATTGTTGTTGTTCAAGTCCTCAAAGTGATACTCAGAGATAGACATCATTGCTTCATTTGTACACTTAGGCAGATGAGTAGACTTAGGCTGAAAAGTACATAGTCAAGAATTCTAGGATTCTAAGTAGGTGTCAAATGAATCCTAAGCTCACCTTAAATGGGGTGTTCACTGGCCAATTTATATGTGTGTGTGTGTGTGTGTGTGTGTGTGTGTATAATGCTACAAAAGGAAAGACTTCATTTTAAATATCAATCTCAGAGTCATGCCGATATAAATATAAATATATTTATAAATAGGCATAAAGAAAATAGCAAAAATGGAAATCTTAACATAACAGGTACCAGACAACTATTAAATGCAATAAGCATTTCAAGCAAGAAACAAAAATTGATGCTCATTCTGCACCAAATTTTATAGCAGAGTAACCATGGTAACCACATTAGTCAAGACTGTCTAAGAAAAGCAATTACTGTGATTTGTTTCACAATATTTGCTAAGATCTATATCAGACCGAATTAAATTCAGTAATAAATAGCAAGTTTTTCAAATATTTCTCACAATATATGTCCCTGTTTAGCTTCATCTGTAGCTAGATAGATGATAGATAGATAGATAGATAGATAGATAGATAGATAGATAGATAGAGATAGAGAGAGATAGAGAGATCCATTTATTTATCATTGCAATGAGCAGTGTCTGAGAGATTCATCTTCTACAACCTTGCAAATGTTTGATATGGTCAATCATTAATTCTAGCCATATTTATGAAGATATAGTGATATCTTACAATTTCCTCTTCTTTTTCTCACCACCCAAGTTCCTAGGAATTTATTTAAAGCAATTTTTGAAAGGGTATTAATAAACAAAACTTTCATAATTCAACATATTCAGTTTTAATAGTATTTAAATTTGAAACAACTGTGGGCTATAGAAAAGGCTCAGCAGTTTAGAATGCATATTGCTCTTGCAGGGAATTCAAGTTAAGAGTCCAGGGAACTAATCATTGCACTATGGAGCCTCCTATAAGACCCCAGTTCCATTCCCAGCACCCAGGTCAGGTGGCACACAACAACCTGAAGCTCCAGTCCCACAGGGATCTGGAGCCTCTGTGGGTACCTGCACTCCCATGCACATACCCACACACAGACACACATACATACATAATTAAAATAATAAAAATAAAGTTTTAAAAAATAATCAAATGAATTTGAAACTACCAAATTATCTTGCTAATGAATCTTTTTTTTTTTGAGATGATCCTTAGAGTTGTCTCTGGTGTATTTTCCCACTATTTCCAGTACATTTCTTATCACTTCTGAAAACTGATATAGAGGATCATGCGATGGCTCAGCCTGTAAAAGCGTTTGTGCAAACTTGATGACCTGACTATCTGAGTGTGATCCCTGGATTCCACAGGGATCCCAAAAGTTGTCCTCTGAGCTCCACATATGTGATGAAACATATGTATACATCTTCTCTCTCTCTCTCTCTCTCTCTGTCTCTGTCTCTCTCTCTTTCTGCCCCCCCCACTTTCTCTCTCACACACAAGATGATGATGATAATGATGATGATGATGATGATGATGATGATGATAAATTTAAAAAGTTTTAAAAAAAACACTGGAATACTGGGGCTGAAGAAATTGCTCAGTGGTTAACAGCACTGACTGCTCTTGCAGAGGATCCAGCTTCGATTCCCAGCACCCATATGGTGGCTAACAACCATCTGTAACTCCATTTTCAGAGGACCCATCACCTTCTTCTGACCTCAGCAGACAGTGCATGACACGGGTATTTGCACACATGCAGGCAATACATTCATACACACAAAATAAAAAGTAACATATTTTTATTTTTTAAAATAAAATAAGAAGTGACATAGAAAAAGGCAAATGCAAACCAGTCATTGCATTCCTTTCCCATCCTAGAGAAAGCAGCTTGAGTAAGATCTCAACCTGAAGTAAGAGTCAGCAACTACTGTTCAACATTTGTTTGCTAACAGCTTGGTGGAAAATACAGAAATGTTATTTTTAAATACTGGCCTTTGTAACTACCCAGAAAACATGAAATATTTAGGAATAATCCATCTACTTATGAACACTACCTATACATTAAGCGATATAAAACTTTGCTAAGGGAATTTTAAGTTGACCTGAATAAATAGAGAAGCATAGTATTTTCATAGTTTGTAAGACTCAGTATTATGATGTGGTCTCCTTAGACTGATCAGTATATTCAGTTCACCCTCAATAATACATATTTAGGAAGGATTTTTTTCTATATGTAATATTGAATTTCAGTGCATTTTGAACAACAATTGACATGCTTATTTTAAAATTCATATGGAATTCAAAGGACCTGAGCTTTGAAAAAGAACTAAGTTGGAAGGTAAACAAGATCTGATTTCAAGACTCCTTATAAACCTGAAGGAATCATAACAGTGTACTATTGTCATCGAAGTTGAAAATTAGATCAAAGAACAGAACATCCATCCAATCCATGAAATGACTCCAAAACACCAAAAAAATGTTTTTTTGACACCTGTGCAAATGAAGCTCAGTGAATAAAAAATCTTTTCATATAACATGCCAGAACTTGATATTTATATGCACAAACTGTGATTCATTTATTATACTACATATGAATCAACTTAAAATGGATCATAGTTGTAGATATGAAACCTAAGTGCAAAAATTTTAAAACAGAATCTAAGAGAAAGTGCTAGTTAGGTGATAATTTTATAAATGAAATACCAAACTCAGCATTCATAAGTGAATAGATTAATAAATAGGGAAGTGAACAAATTAATAAATTGGAATGTCTCACATTTTAAACATCAGATATTCAAATGCATTGCTGACAAATGAAAACACAATTTTTTGACTGGGAGAAAATATTTGAAAAATCATATACACGATAAAAAACTAGTATTCAAAATATGGAAAAAAATCACAAAGTTCTGTAAAACATAAACACTGTAACAAATAGTAAAAAGATATTAATATCTACTCCTCTAGAAAAGATATATAGATATTAATTAAGCCCATTCAAAGATTCTTTGCATCATTGATTAGGAACATGTAAATGAAAATTACAAAATACCATCCCTACTTATGACAATATAAAGGACACAACCAGTTCAAATAAGTAGGCAGGTGTTTTTGTTTTGAGGGGGTTGTTTTATTGCAATGTTACATTGGAATACCAACTATTGCACCAAATCCCCCCACCTTGGGAAACACACATGCACGCCCTCTGAGGTCCTAGGGATGACAAAACTGACAGAATACCTTCTATTTGGATTTTGCACAGTTTATGACATCTGTGAGCGAGTGACTCATAAAGGCATGAATTCCCATAGACGTTTTCTTTCCCATATATGAAAGGCTCCCATCAGTGTGTCCCGCCTGTGATCTCTGCCAGCTTTTTGCACGCTGTCTCCCCACCATCTGCGTCTCTGGTCTCTGTGTCCAAAATGGCGGTTACCCCTTCCATATTTCCCAGTGCGCTCAGCGTCTCTCAGAGTCAGTCGCTAGACCCACCCCAATTCAGTTCTAGCTTTTCAGAGGGTGCCTACCCAACACTCCACTCCTTCCTCTGGCTCTCACAATCTTTCCACCAATCTTCTGCAAGGGTCCCTGAACCTTGGAGAGGGTGACAAATGCAGGACAATCTTTCTTGTATTGTGGAAAGATATTGAACACTTGGGCCTCCCCAGCATTCATCTTCAAGATGCAGCTGTTGATAAAAAAACAAATTTGGTACTAAGGAGTTTCTGGAAGGCTTCAAAACCTGAAAAACAGTTTACAAAAGGCATTCAGAGGATAAAAATTGTCTCAGGGGTGGTTAAGGATCCCAAAGATTGAATAAGGTACATTTCTCTCCTGAGAAAGGCTGTGCTAAGGGTGGAAGCAGTTTCTCCCACCAGGGCCTCCTCCAGCAGCCAGGTATGGTCAATAGAGAGACAGCAGATATGGGTAAAGCCAGGAGGCAGACCCAGGGCCTGTCTGACTCAGGGAACCAACAAGTACAGTGGGGACAAGGGAGACCCTCTGCCTCGTTAGCCCAGTGCTGGTCAGGCAACTTGAGCTAGCACCTGTAAATGTATCAAGGATAAAAAGATACAAAGAGATTGCATGTAAAATCCTCATAATGTGGAATGACTCCAAAGGGATAACTAAAGGTAAAAAAAAAAACTAACCAAGTTAATGCTTCTTACTGGTGCTATGGTACCCAACAAAGATCTATGGAGAAAGCAATTAATACAAATGGATAAAACCTTTCCACACTTTATTAGGCCTTGTCTATGATTGAGTTAATATATGATGTTAACCTTGGAGTGTTGTAGAGATGTGAGACCCATTTGAAAGTTATCAAGTACGTCTGAAGAAACAAAGGAATGCTATAGCTGTAAGATTCTTGGAAGTTTTATGTTTGGGTAAAATAAAAACAGAGGCTCCCAAACTGTACACCTCAAATTAACCAAGGGTATTGCCACTAATGTCGGTTGTACACTGAAAATGCTGTTAAGACCATGTTGCTGAAGACACTGCATTATGTGAGTGCAGGAGAAGAGAACGGAGCCAAGACTAAGCTGAAAACTCCATGTCACTTTATGGATGACTTTCATAGTACCAGAAGGCACTATGTAGATGGTTGGGGAAAAAGGATCCCCTATGATTCTGCTCAAAAATGGACCCCATATGTTGCACACTATAGACATGCCAAGCAACAACTGCTGGTTCAATAATGGCTCGACTAACATACATACGACTGACAAATTTCTGATTGGATAAGGCCTGCTCCTAGGGGTGGAACACACATCTGGTGCTGTAGACCAGCCAACCCCCTGCATCAGGGAATGCTATAGGCCCCAGCAGGGAAGCCATTGCAAGTATACTGTTTAATGAATATGGTACACCTACTGGGCTATATTCTAGGCATTTGTATTTACATCCATGTTTGTTTAGATATGTCTACTTCCTTCCATTTGACTTTATAGTAGGGGAGACACCACTGAAATAGATCAGGAGCCACATCTTGAAGACAAAGTATGGGGGAGGTCCAAGAGGTCAGTATCTCACCACGATACAAGAGAGATCGCCCTGCATCTGTCACTCTCCTCCAAGGCTCAGGGACACTTGTAGAAGATTGGCAGAACATTTGTAAGAGCCAGAGGAAAGGGGTGGAGCCAATGCCTTCTTCTGGCCTCCACAGGCATTTCACAGCACAGGTGCACTTACATACATGCAGCAAAATATTCATACACATAAAATAAAAAATAATATAAAGAAATTTTTTAAAATCTCCAAATCAACAAACAAAACCCAGTAACATTTTACTCACTAGCAGTGAACTACTCAAAAAGATTTTTTTAATTCCCAGTTTCAAGACAATATAATTAAAATACTTAAGAATAAATTTAATTAAGAAAATAAAATACCTATGCACTAAAAACTATGAAACTTTGTTGAAATAATTTTAAGAAGACAAATACATGAAAATATCATCTGTTTAGGGAATGAATTAATTAATGTTGTTATATAAGCATATTAATTAAAATTGTCAGATCTACAGATTCATTAAAATATAAAAATTCCAATTCTACTTTCATTAAAATAGAAAAAAATCTTCAAATTATAAATCATCCCGAATAACCAAGGCAATCTTGAGCAAGAAGAAAAAACATCTGAAGGTATTGTATTACATGATCCTAAATCCTTCTGCAAAGCTATAGCAATCAAAGCCATATGATATCAGCATACAAACACGCAGGGACCAGTGGAACAGAACAATGACCCCAGATGTAAATCTACACATCTCCAGTAAGTGGTTTTGACAAGGTTTCCAAAAAACACAATGGAGAAAGGACTGTCTCTTCAATAGGTGATGTTGGGAAATATAAGCTATCCATATTCAGCAAAATGAAACTGCATCTTCGTCTCATACAATGTACAACAGTCTCAAAATGGATTTAAGTCTAAAACATAAAACTTGGAACTCGAGACTTCCAGATAAGATGGAAGACTAGAGTCTGGAGGGATGGCTCAGGAGTTAAGAGCACTAACTGCTCTTGCAGAGGACCTGGGTTCAATTCCCAGAACCCACATGGTGGCTAACAACCATCCATAACTCCAGTTTCAGGGGATCTGACACCTTCTTCTGACCCCCGCAGGCATGCAGGCATTGCATGAAATGGGTACACTTACACACATGCAGGCAATACACTCATACACATAGAATAAAATAAACATATTTTTTAAAAGGTAGCAGACTAAAGGTTAATTCTGTGAAAGCCTGTGAAAAGAGTGATTCAGAAGAAAAAAACAGACTTTATCCCAAAGAAAGAAGCAGAGATAAAGCTATGGAAAGCCACCAAAGACGTGAAAGGATAGTGAAAAAGAGCAGAAACAAAAATGTGCCACCACACAGAGAAGTGAACCAAAACGCAGCCCCAACTTTGTAGTTCCCTGGCAGGGGAAAGAACTCAAAAGTTGCTTCCAAAATGCTACATACACCAGATGGAAGATAGCCAGGACAACCATAGGAGAATCCCGCAACCTTTGCAAGCCTTAAATCCAGTTATGGGTATTGGTGAGACAGTGATTCCTCTGACCAACAAGTCAGTCATTGAGAAATCCCATTTCATCATGCTATAGGAGTCAGAGGGCAGTAATTAAGGACCTTCTGGAGTTTGATGACTCTGAGCCTAAGGACAATGGACAGCTGAAATTCTGGAGTCACCTATCTTGTTCATTGGGATAGATCCTGAGAACCATGAAGTTCCAAGAGCATACATAATACTCAGAGCATCATTTTTCTAGCAGGGTGATTAATATTCAGGGGGGCTTGAAAATATAAAGGCAGATCCTCTGCCAGTACCAATCTCTGTGCTGTGTAGTTGTTTCTCACATTCCCAACACACTTATGAGACAACCACAAGCTAGACCATTAGCCACGCCAGAAGGTATAAATTGGAGAGCTTTGGGAAGGTGACAGAATCTTCCAAGGCCACAGAATGCAAAGCTAAGTGGAGCCTGCACCGAGTATACAAAGAAGGAAAATTCAGTGTAAAGACAGCTCTGGTGGACATCAGATAGTTATCCTACAGAGACTAGGAAGAGAACAAGTCAAAGGAAATACAAGAGTCCACAAATTCAGATAACCCTCCCTCCCACTTCATGGATGAAGTCTACAATCTGCTATTTTTGAAGACCCAGAAAAGAGCTACTCTAGCACTTCGCCTCTTTTATTTTTCTCTATCTGATTCCCTTTTTTTCCCTTTACATTTACAAGGATGTTTTTACTATATTGTATATTTAAAATCATGAGGTTTTTTTCTCCTTCATACATTCGTTTAAATTTTGTTTCGATTTTCAATCAAGCTTTTAATGAAAAGATCATAAAATAAGTTTCTCATCACTGTAAGTTAAGACTGCACCTTTCTGAATGGAGAGATCAGTCAAGGGTAAATTGCTGTTTTACAACCCTGGAGGGCTGCATACCTGCAGCTCCAGTCTGCATGCACCTAAATTCTTTACAGAAGTAAGCTCAATGTGATGCATGGCAACAGTAGTGGCCAGCAGAAAAGTAAGATCCCAGCATTCCTCCCCACTCCGGGAAGGGCATTAAGTAAAACATAATTCCTCTTCCATCGCTAATGAAACAGATATACCCCATCCCTTTTGAGGTATTTTGGATGAGATAGAGCCCAACTTGGGACTCATGGAGAAATCCTGTAATGGGTGGAGTACAAGGAGGCTCTCCTCAGGACCTGGCCCCATAGGGCCCCTTCAAATATACTCCTTTTTAGGCCTGGAGAGATGGCTCAGCTGTTAAGAGCACTGACTGTTCTTGCAGAAGACCCGGGTTTGAATCTCAGCATGCATATGGCAGCTAACAACCATCCATAACTCCAGTTCCAGGGGATCTAATGGAACTTCTTCTGTCCTCTGCAGGCACCACATGACATGACTGCAGTTACACACATGCAGGCATAACACTCATACACATTAAATAAAAATAAATAAATCAGCCAGGCATGGTGGTGCACACCTTTAATCCCAGCACTTGGGAGGCAGAGGCAGGTGGATCTCTCTGAGTTCAAGGCCAGCCTGGTTTACATAGCGAGTTCCAGGACAGCTGGGGCTACAGGGAGAACCTGTCTCAAAAAGACCAAATATATATATATATGCTTCCTGATTAAAGAACTGGGAAGGAGAAATGTGTTGCTCAGTCTAGGCCCTGTCCCTTCAGAAAAGAAATTTTGGTAGTACGTTGCCATTCAAAGCACATGTTTCATTCTCTCCTCAGGAGTGGGTCTCAGAGTGGGCCTACAGCTCCACTCTTCTTTCTGTGTCTCACTAAGTTAATTATTCCTACAGTTTCAATTAAAAATTCTTGGATCATTAAGTGACCACTAAATGCCTTCCTGCTCATAGTATGACTATTAAACCACTCAAAATGTGGCAAAAGTATAAGTAAAGGACTATATTGACTTTATTGTTTATAAAGGGAATACTAGAGGATGTGATCTAAATTTACTGGCATGTGAGCTATCAAGTAATAAACCTTAAACCTGGACAGTTCTATCTTTGCAGTAGTGATATACTGGTATAACCACAGAAGCCAGTCAGTGTAATGCATTACTATCTGCTTTCTCGTGAAGAACTCTGCGTTCCTGAGGGAAACACATGTTTTTGCCAAGGGCTATCCTTATCAGTGGCAAGGTCTAGAGGCACAGCTCTATGCTGCTGCTGTAGCAGCATGAGGAATTCTTTTCAGAGACTCAGGTGAACCTAAGATTCTTGAATTCACCACAGAAAGTAATTTGAGGATGCATCAGTATGACACAGAGTTGGACTTTATTAAGAAGAAATTTTAACATAGGTTTAATCATGAAGGGTTAATAGAAAAAAAGATGTGCTCAGGGAAAGGCTACAACATACCCAAACATGAGTGTGTGTGGACTTCTCAACACTGTCCTCATGTCAAGTGTCTTAGCAATAGCCTTATTTGGACTTTGGTTATATCTCTCAAGTTGCATCTCAAAGAGTTACTAAGGAACTCCCTTCTTTTTGCTCCTCATCTTTTAATAAATAAGACTATGTGGCAATGCTAGAGGTGCCTTTAATAAGACTGCAACCTGATAACATGAGTCACAAGGGTTGTAGAAGGCAGCTGAGTCTTTTAACTGTAAACGATATTTCTTGTGAAAGTCCTAGAAAACTATAAGTTTACCAATGCAAAAGGAAAAAGACAATATACACTTAAGCCTTAAGTATGATTCATTACTATTTTAACATTCCTATTTGAAACAGCCCTAGATCAAAGGAATATTGTCCCTAGTTAGCAACCTTCAGAGTAAATGGTAATTATGCTGGAATTTTTATTAATTATTTAATAACCACATAATTAGGGGCAGCATTTCATTACAACAGCATTGACATATTCAATAACAATTTCCAGAGCTAAGATGCATCTCTTTCAAAATTGGCTGCAAATTTTTAGGTTTACAGTTGAATTAATACAGTTATACAATATTGTACTTAGTATAAACCTTATAAGACATAAAATTGAATGAGATTTTAACCTTTAAAAAAGATCTCCATTTCATTATTAAAATACACAGTTTCATACAGAAAAATTCATTTTTAAAGCAATTAATACTTAGATGTTTGCATATGCAATTCTGATCTCTATATGTCTAATTTTTACTAGTTACAGGCTGCATGGAGGAGGAAAGTTTACGTGAGCACTCCTTGGTCACAAGTCAGATTTTAGGGTTGATCTGGGAATGACCCACTGGTAGAGCACTTGTCTAGCATGCAGGAGGCCCTGGGTCAGTCTCTAGCACTGGGGGAATAATAACTAATATTGTGCTTGTTCCTCTAAGGAAGGTTGGCTAGCCATTGACTTTATATCCATACACAGGTACCAAGGATCCAAGTGCAACTGACCATGACTAGTAATAATCAGATACATACAGATTAGAGATGCATGCACCAACATCTAAGTGTTATTAGCCAAAAAAAATGAGTCTTTCGTAAGAAACAGTATATTTTAAAACATGTAATATATAGATAAATCTTGGGCAAGATAAAGACATTCACCTACTTAGCAGGCAAATTTAGTGTACCTGTAGAAAACCTCTGCATTGCCACCAAATAAGTAATTAGAATCTTTGGGGTCCCTTCATGGTCAACGTGGAGGGAAGAAGGAAAGAAAACCATTAAGCCATGCAGGTATAAAGCCTGCACGGAGGTCATACACATGGCTGACTGGTTGCCACACGGCTGGGAGAAGGAAACTGCCCACTGTGTTGTCAATGCTCCCAGTCATTCCCCAGTGCAAGTCCATCTGCTGAGTCTAGTCAACCTTTCTAGAGTCCCTGTTTTAGGAAGATCAGCTCTTCTTCATCCAGCAGCAATCCATTGCCAACATTCCTTTAGTTAAGATTGAGGTCTGCTGTTCATTTTCCCAGTTCTATGCTGGGTTACTATCTGGGAGTCTTTTGGGCCATGCTGGCCAATAACTCAAAGGAAGGTATTTCCTGTCTGGCATTGTTTCTTGTTATGTAGCCTTTAGCTATACATATGGACTCTTAAAAAATTATACTGAGCCAGACGTAGTGGTGCATGCCTTTAATCCCAGCACTTGGGAGGCAGAGGCAGGTGGATCTCTGTGAGCTCAAGGCCAGCCTGGTCTACATAGTGAGTTCCAAGACAGGTGGAACTACAGGGAGACCCTGTCTCAAAAAGACCCAAAAAATTATATTGACCCTATTAATCTTCGGTTATTCTTTCCTTTTGGGTGTTTAAGGCCATACAGTTGGCCCAGATAAACCAATTTATTTTTACTCTTAAGGTCGTTTGAGGATCTGTTCTTCGGGGGTAACATGGGCTTGGGAGGAGCCCCTGGCTCCTTTCCAGTTCTGTCTAGGTGAAGATAAGTCAAAGGTCCTGCTTGACGACAGCTGGCTTCACTTGGAAGCACAGAGGAAATGTTTCCTCTGTGTTGACCCTCCTCTTTGTAGACTGGGCACTGGTTCAGGTCCATCTGGTGGGGACTCCATGGCCTCCTTGATCAAGAAGACAGGTGACACCACAGTTACAGGACATTTTGAGAGATGCTCATAGTCTCCTGGAACTTAGTTGACCTAGGAGGGAAAGGAGCAAAAACTGTCCTTTATGTCCCTCTGACCAAATTAGTATAGGCCTCAAAGTATAGCTGTTAAACATCCAATACCACGTGTCATGTAGATAAAGCCTGGGAAAAGACCAAATGCTCTCAGATAAACCTTGCCTAGACATATAGTACATTCTTTGATCTGGTTGTATGTATAATTTGTCAGTAGGTTGTTGGCCTAATATGGTTCCCTCTGGTTTTCTAAAACTAGCTAGGAGTTATTTATCTCTCACATTGTCTAACCCTTCCACCATGGTTTCCCCATTTAAGGTGCCCCCGTTTTTCCCATTTCTCCCTTAATAATATCCTTCTCCTATGGTCCCACCTCTCCTGAGCGCCTTCTTTCCCTTTATGCCGGAATTTTTACTCTTAGCTGGTGAGAGACTTCTACCAGACTTCAGGGTTTACATATCCTTTCTTTTCCAATATCCCCTTTATTTTTTTCTGTCTTTCTGTCTTGACTCAGCAGGAGAAACTTTCAGGATTCCTTCTTTGAGAAATACTTCTGACAGCAAATGAATAAATACTCCTTCTAAGGAATGGCTATTCACCAAGACAACCTCTCAGGCTTTCTCATGGAAATATTCAAAATGCCTTCTCAGTACCTTAATTTTTCATAATTTCAGTAGAGTTTCATCTTAGGGAACTGGGGTTCAAATTTGAAGAGATGTGTGAAAAATCTATAACACATAAATTTCCCTTAGAAAAGGAAATTGACACTTCTAGAAATTTCCTCAAACATATAAAATGCTTAGGTGATAGCCCAAATTATAACAAAGTCTCACCAAGGCTTCAGAGAAAAGAAAATCTCTTTTCCATTAGCTAACAGCCCACAGAAAAACAGAAAACTGGTGAAAATGTGTTTCAGGTACATTCTGTGGGCTGATTTTGCTCAGATATGTGTTTTTCTGTACCATGTTTTGTATGTCACTGGAAGCTACATTTACAGAGGCTCCACTACAGTGGGATCTCCAAGAGAGCCACTCAAGTTGATGATGGTTGGTATTAGCTACTTCTAATAGCTCAGCTGTGAATGTTGACTGAGGAGCACCTTAGCTATCCTCCTAATACCTTGAGGCTTTACAAAAGAATACCTTGGTTCTTCACAAATCCCTTTGTGTATAAAGTTGCCAGATTAAATTTATCTTAGTTAATCTTGAATTCCAGATTAAAAACAATTATTTTAATGCATGCTGCATGCGGTATTATTTTTTTGTAATTAAAATCTAATTGGGTATCTTGTACTTCTATTTGCTGTATCTGACAACTCTAGGGAACACAGCAGTAGAGTGGTAAATTTAATGACCATTTGAGATGACAGATCTGGGGAAACAGAACAGATCAGATTGCCAATAAAGGTAAAAGCTTGTACTGCCTAGTTCTGTTAGCATACAGTGTTGGTATCAAATGGGATTAACCATTTTCTGACACTCATATTATTATGGATTAATAGCTTGAATGGCTTTGACACACGAGCCCTACTTTCACCTAAAAGGGAGATTTATCTTAAGGTTTACAGAAGGATCTGTGAGTCTGTGACTGGCGGTCACAGTTAAAGTGCCCTGCATAATGTTAGGAGCCACATTCCTTCCCTGGTTAGAGGAGGCAAGACAGTTCCTTGTATGGGGACATTGTTTATATAGCCAGCTCCAGCATCTTCCCATTAATATTGTAATTTAGCCTCATGACAATCCTGTTTTGGGGATATCTTCTCATGATGAATGCATGATTCTAATTAACAGGCTCCTGAAACACAGTTGAATGGCAAAGATGCTGCTCACTAGTCTCCATACCAAAGCCAGGGAGTGAATCTGTCAGCCTGTGTACCTTGAGTGGCTGGTGACAGAGTTGTAGCAAATATGTCGAGTCCTCCCATTCAGGTGATTGGTTTCCATTCCATGTTTTCTCTTCCTAATTTCCAGAAGGGAGCCAGACATGAGGAACCTTCCTCTTGCTTCAAGAGATTTAAGGCTGAAGTGGAAACAGAAATTATCTGAAACCAGTGTTTCTTTCATCTTTCACGTAAATTTAAGTGTAAAAGAATATTGGGCTGGTTTGTGCAGAGTAAATAAGAGATGGTTTCCAAGGATGGAGAAAAGTAGGAAGGGGGATTTCTTCTAGACAGGAATTAGGTAGGGATGTCTACAGCTCCTTCCAGTAATAATGACCTGAATTCAACTCCATATCAGAGCTTAGAGTGGCTCTGTGGCGAGGCTATTTTGCAATAATGTAGATATTCTTGTTTGGATTGAAGAGTGGATGATTCCAGGGCAAAGGGTATGAAGAAACTAAGCCAGCTAGACAAAATGATCAGCTTATTCTGAGAAATGTGGAAAAATGAGTGATAATGTCAAGGACTTTCCTAGGTTATATCTGGTAAATAAATCCCCACAAGTGGATTTCCTTTGTCCAAAAAACCCGTGAATATTCAGCATTTTTAAATCTTACTGTTTCTAGCTGATTTTAAAATCTTTTTTGGTAATATATATCCCATCCAGCTGCAACACAAAAATAATTACATTTCTAGATGTGTGCAAAATGTTTTAAGTTTTAAAATATTCACTTTTTTATATGTTGTTTACATGTGAGATTTTATTTTATTTTTCCTATTGCATTCCTTGTAATTGGTATGTTTCATGTACCAATTTTAAATTGTCAGCTCTTGCTCTTACATATTTTGTCAACTATGTCCTTGAATAACTGTAGAGTTCGACAAGGAAATATGTGAATTTGAATCTACATTATGTCCTATTTAAATTGAAACTGAGGAGTCATGAGGACACTGTAAACTGCTGAGAGAGAACACACTAGTACTATTTTTTTATGAACACACTTGACAATATCAGTGAAACAGTGCAGTGGGGCCCTGTCAGGGGCTGTGCGCTTAGATATGCATTCAGAGAACCTCAAGCATATGTATATGATGGAGGAGCTATGGACAGTTGATGGCTTTTGGGGGAGGGAGAGTCAGTTCTCTTCAAGGGTATGACTCCTGGTAGGTTGACCACACTCCAGTGGATGGACCCACACCAAAGAGTGTATGGGCAGCACAAACTGGACTTGATGGGTTAAAGTAAGATGAAGACACAAAATTGGATCTGTGAGGAGTTGTGGGAGGGAGGTGAAGATGATCAAAATGCAATGTATGAAATTCTCAAAGAATTAATTAAAATATTTTTATTAATATATTAGCACAGCACGACTTTAATGTGAAAATACTCCAAAACCACCTTTTTGGACATTTCAGAAATACTATTCTTGGAATATAAAAAAGAATAATTGATAAATGTGTTACACTATTAGAACTAAAAATATGTAAAGCAATTATATGTCTTGTTTGGAAAAGTATTCATGACTTTAAAAGAGTGGAGGGGCTGGAGAGATGGCTCAGCACTTAAGAGCGCTGGCTGCTCTTACAGAGGACCTGGGTTCAATTCCCAGTACCCACAGGGCAGCTAACAACCATCCCTAAGTCCAGTTCCAAGGGAAGTCAACACACTCTTCTGACCTCCCCAAGCATTATATGACATGGGCGCACTTACATGCAGGCAATACACTCATACACATAAAATAAAAATAATAAATACAATATTAAAAACATAAAGTGGAGAGTGGTTCCCTCTGTGGAGGTAGATAATCATAAATTATACAGAAACATACAATTCACAATGTTTTGTTTCATAACTTTGGGTGTGTACACGTTTGCCTATAGTGCTATTAACAATATATTTTGAAAAGTCTGGAATTTAACACAAGCCACTTAAATAAAGCTCTACTAGGCATATCTAATGTTCAGGCCATCTGCTGCATGTAGCCAAGCATAGCTATGAATGCAGCCGAACACAAAATCATAAACTTACTTGAAACATTATGAAAAATTTTGTAATTCAATTGCTACTGTGTCACATGAGCACTTTATAGCTTCTCTGACTTGCATAAAGCAGTAAAGAAGGTACAGTGAATTCCAATTCACAGATGACAAGCTCAGCTTCACAGATGATCAAGCTCAGCTTCACAGAGATTCAGACTCTGTCAAGATAAGCAGCAAGAATGGAATGAACAGCCATTTCTTGACCTCTCTATAAGTTAACCAACTACCCGTTTGGAAGACAGTTATTTTCAACTTCCTTTTGGGCCCTACAGGTACTCATTCAACAGTACCTCATGTTCGGGAAGACAATGGTGAAGATGAAATCATTTGAATCAATAGGCCTGGCAATGGGGTCATGTAGCTTGGCTATCCCATTAATTCAACTATAAAGAAAAATAGGGCACATGACTGCACATGGAACCAAAGGAAATGAGCATGCTTTCTTCCTTTTACCATCTCTAGTGACTGTGGTGGCTCTGGCTAGGTTTACTCTCCAGCATGGTCTTAAGGTCATCAGACTGATCCTCATGTACTAGTGCTAAGGAATTCTTTTTAATTCTTTGTGGAAAATTCTCACTTCTAACCCATAAGTGATACACCCTAGCCAAGATTACTTTTTGGTAGAATCTGAGGGGTGAGATAAGGAGATAATGACATACTTTGATCTGGAAGAGTAAGGGGCCACTTTGCTTTCTTTCTGGAAACCTTCACATTCTTGATCTATAGGTGGCCATCTGTGACAGTTTGTCCAGAAAGAATCTATACATATTGTGAGAACTCTTCCTTTCTTCTCCCATTTCTCTTCCCCCATTCCAATATTTGCTACCTTCACTCTGGATCAAGAGAAAGAACATGTGGCTGTTGGTATTTGGGTCTGCTGTTTTTGCTCCTGACTACACTTCTTGATTTCAGAGACAGACAGGTAGCCAAGTTTTCACGTTCTCCAGGAAGGTGACTCTCGCTTTTCTTTCCTTCGCAACTGAATCCTGACCAGATAGAATTTGTAAGTCTTCCCTTCAAGGCCACTCCAGCGTGACCAATCCAACAAGTTTGGCTTTGCACTGAAACCAAGTACTATTTCTGCAAATCAAGAAGATCACTATTCTCAGGAGATGCCCTGATTTAGAGCATGGGCTTAGTCACATCAGTGGCCAGTTCTACACCTCTGAAAACAGGGATGGACTGTCTCCAACTATGTATGACTTTGGGGTTGATATTTTACCTCCAATAGAACCAGTATGGGTCTTCATGCCTTCAGACTTTCCCCCGGAATGTATTCTTGAAAAATTGGTCAAACTTAATGCTTAGGCCCTCAAAAAGAATTTCTTTATTCTCCTTTGTAACAAAATTGGGCCCTTGTACCCATTCCTGGACCAGAAACTCAGGCTACCAAGTGGCACACTGAGCTGTAACACCACCCTACAATTGGATCTCTTTTGCATTAATTTAGGAAAGAACTCTCAAGTTCCTTACGTTCAGGCCTTCAGAGCCTTGCCACAGGACTCTCTACTGTGGGAAGGATGTCATGTTTCCTGCTAGATGGTTTTTATAGTAGCCCATCTTTACACTAAGTCCCAGATGATATTATTACTAATCGTTCCTTTGTGCTCATTCAAGCTCATGCTTAACCCTCAGTCTCTCTACCATCAGTCATCCTTCCGCCTGGCAACTCTGCTCCCACTTCCTCTCTTATGACACTCTCTTTTCTTCCTCTCTACTTGCAGAGATCTCTCTAAGAGCTCCTCCTTCTTATCCAACTTCACTCTCCTTTATATATTCTCTTGGGAATTTCGTATTTAGAGCTCAAGGAGCAAAAAACCATTACTCCCCTTTTTGAGGTGACCAATGGGGATTAGGCACCATCTGCATACATGTCCCATTACCCATGTCTGACCTGTTCCAAATATTAATATAAATACATTGGTGTCAGCTTGTCATCCCTGGATCCAATAGCCAATCTCCTGTCCATCCTATACTCTTTTTCCTCTTCTCATTACTTTTCCAGTAAAAAAAAAATAAAGTAGTCATTTTCTGTCTTCCACACTTCTTCAGAGCAACAAATGCCTTGTGTATCCCAAACTAAAATTATGGGATTAACATGTCAAGATTTTTGCTCTCTTTTATCTCCCTTTTGTCTTTGCTTATACTAAGAAAACTCACTATACAAGGTCATTTGATTTTCGGGCCAGTTCTTTCAAAAATGTAACACTCTGGAATACAAAAGAGCCTCTTCAAATAGCCAAAGGGCAAAAAATCCTGCTTGGTGCTGGCAACAAATAAAAAACGTATAATTTAACAATTGTGGACAAATAATTGCATGTTGTTTCATTAATATGCAATTTAGATTGAACTCTCTTTTACTGAGTTGGTAAATGTGTTTATTTTGTTGTTCTGTTTCACAATATTAAAGAAAAAAAGTAGAAAGGAACAAGTATGTAAGAGAAAAAAGAAACATAAGAAATGATACACGTATGAAGATATATTTTGGAAAAAATGGTTATAAACAAAACTTATTTTTTTGATAAAGAAGAATTCTGTATGAGGAAAAAAAATTTTCTAAGATAAACCATTTTTCCAAAAATAAATGCAAAAACGAATCCAAAACCATAAAGCTTAAACATGTGATAAAGGTCCACATATATCAAAAAAGGTTTATGGTGAATGAAACTTAAAGATAACAAATGTATGGTGATGAAAGCTGTTAAAATACCTACAGTCAAAACTGATTACATATAGATAAATCTGAAATCCAGTACTTTGTTAGAACAATGAGGTTCTCTTAACATATTGTTCTTCTCTTGATAAATTCACAAAAATCTGTCTTAAAGAACAAAGACTTTCTGTTTCATCAAGATAATTATGTTTTCCACTAAATTTGTCAGCCATTTTAGCCATTTAAAAACCTAAGATTTTTAAAAATTATTTATTTATTATTTTTATTTTATGTGTATGAGTGTTATGCCTGCATGTAGGTAAGTGCACCCGTGTCATGCAATGCCCACAGAGGACAGAAGAGGCTGTCAGATCTCCTAGAACTGGAGTTACAGACAGTTCTTAGCTGCCATGTGGATAATGGGATTAGAACCTGGGTCTTCTGCAAGAACAGTCAATGTTCTTAACCATTGAGCCATCTCTCCAGCCCCTAAAAAACTAAGTTTTTAAAAATTATAATTCATTAAACAGCTGTTTTGTCTAAAATTTAAAAAGGTAAAGTTTAAAACTAAAAGACCAGTGAAACTATCTGAGTATTCAACAGCAAGGTGAAGAGTCCAAAGCCAAAACAGAAAGAGGGACAAAATATAACCAAGATTTTGGCCCTTACCCTCCAAGGTCCTGCCCTTAGCCAGGACATGGAGAATGACAAAACCTTCTTTTGTGTTTTAAAGCATGTTTATTCAAAAATAACAATACACTTTAGAATCATACAGTGGAAGAACCAAGTTTCTTGGTGTTTTCACATTTCTGGCATGTTGCTCTTTGAGACTCAGGGACAGTACGTCAGTATTCCCAGGAATTCTCAAGCTTTTCAAAATTATGATTATTTTAAACATACTGCTAACAATCTTCATACTCTATTATTTGAATAGCTAAAATTTTTATTGGAAGAATAAGGCCTGGAGAGATGACTCAAAGGTTGAAAGCATTTGCTGCTCTTGCAGAGAACCCAGGTTCAGTTCCCAGCACCCAGGTCAGGCATCTCACAACTCCAGGACATCCTAAATCCTATTCTGGGCTGCAGAAGAACTGGGTACACACATGATGGACATACATTATTCATAAAGTAATAAATAAATTATTTTTTAAAAGAGTAAAATACATAAAGAACTGCAGCCTACAGGAATATTCAAACATATTTCAAATATTTCAAAATGAAAAAGATAATTTAAAATTCCAATCTGCCAGTAAGGTAATAGCACCTGATGGGACCTCATGTGATCACTGCCTGTTTAATGATTTCTTCTGCACTGAAAATTTGTTATCCCTTAAGAGAGCATTCAAAGTACTTACATGAGGTATAATATATATAAACATATATGTGAATTCATTATTATGTATTTTGTCTTTTAAAATTTTTTATGGATGAGAAATAATCTTGTATGTCTGAAAAGTCTATGGTAATTCCTCCTTTCATTTTTTTTTTTGGTCTTTTTGAGATAGGGTCTCCCTGTAGCCCCAGCTGGCCTGGAACTCACTATGTAGACCAGGCTGGCCTTGAACTCACTGAGATCCACCTGCCTCTGCCTCTGCTGGGAATAAAGGCATGCACCACCACCCCCGGCCCTCTCCTCTCATTTTTAATTTTTTAAAGAATTTCATACA
>NW_008358629.1:908474-938980 GCF_000622305.1 Nannospalax galili | reverse complement strand
GTACTTACATGAGGTATAATATATATAAACATATATGTGAATTCATTATTATGTATTTTGTCTTTTAAAATTTTTTATGGATGAGAAATAATCTTGTATGTCTGAAAAGTCTATGGTAATTCCTCCTTTCATTTTTTTTTTTGGTCTTTTTGAGATAGGGTCTCCCTGTAGCCCCAGCTGGCCTGGAACTCACTATGTAGACCAGGCTGGCCTTGAACTCACTGAGATCCACCTGCCTCTGCCTCTGCTGGGAATAAAGGCATGCACCACCACCCCCGGCCCTCTCCTTTCATTTTTAATTTTTTAAAGAATTTCATACAAGAGTACTATATTTTATGTTGCTTCCCCATCTCCCCTTCCCCCTTCTTACTCTTACTCCTTTTCCCCACTATCTCACAATATCTTGATCTCTTCTTTAATTATGATTTATATATATATATATATATACACACACACATATGTGTGCACGTGCGTGTGCATGCATGCATGTATGCACACCTCTGTGAGTGTGCGTGCATAAATAATCTATTGAGTCCATTTAGTGGAGCTAATATATACATGTATTTAGGGATGACCACTTGGAATTGGATGACCTAACAGGGAGCTCATCCTTAGAGAAAACTAAGTCATTCTCTCTAATCAGCCATTAATTGCATGTAGCGCTTCATCTAGAGGTGAAACCTTGTGAAATTCCCCCCATCCAACTTAGCATGCCAACTGTTAGTGTCATTATGTAGGTTTTGTTTAGGCAACTATATTGAGATTCCGTAGGTTCAGCTTCCTTGTCATGTCTGGAAGACATTATCCAGCTACAAGTGCTTACATTCTTTCTGCCCCCCCTTTTCTGCAGTGTTCCCTAAGCCTTAGGTGTACGGTTGCATTGTAGATATATCACCTGGTCTAGGCACACCACAGTCACTTACTCTGGATTTTGACCAGTTAAAGAACTCTGTATTTTTAATTGTCACAATCTGTTGCAAAGAAGCTTCTTTGATGAGTGATGAGAGCTACCCACTTATCTGTGGATTAAGGATTAGTTTTTAGAGTACAGTTCGAAATTGCGTTGGTTTAGGGAAATGGCCATAGTAGGTTCTTATCTAGGGTCTATGACCTCTCCAGCTATCGGTATTTAGGTTTACAGTACCAGGCATGGATTCCCTCTTACCAAGTAGTCCTTGAATCCAATTACACAGTTGTTGGTTATCACCAAGATGAAAATGCCACTATTATACCATTAGAGATATCTTGCTCGCTGGGACTGTCATTGTCCTTTCATTTTTAATTTTTTTAAATTTAATAACCACATGATTAGAAGAAGCATTTCATTACAGCTTTAACATATTCAATAACAATTTCCAGAGCAAGGATACATCTCTTGTGTGTGTCTGTGTCTGTGTCTGTGTCTGTGTGTCTGTGTGTGTGTGTGTCTGTGTCTGTGTTTGGTTTTTGCTGCTGTTGTTTTTTAAACTGAGCATTATAGGCATGAGGTAAATGTAATGGATGTTTGTGGGTGAAAAACACCCTTTTTTCCTACATTTTTAATGCTACTAACACTTAGATGTTTGCACATGTGTCTTTGACCTCTATGTATCTCATTATTAGTAGTCACAGTCAGTTACACTCGACTCCTTAGCACCTGTAAAGGCTACATAACAAGAAACAATGCCAGACAGGAGATGCCTTCGAGTTGTGGGCCAGGGTGGCTCCAAAGACTCCCGACAGTAACCCAGCATAAAACTGGGAAAATGAACAGCAGACCCAAATCTTATCTAAAGGAATATTGACAACTGATTGCTGCTAGATGAGGAAGAGCTGATCTTCCTAAAACAAGGATCTCTAGATAGGCTGACTAGATTCAGCAGACGGACAAGCTGGGGCGCTGACAACACAGTGGACAGTAACAGGGTTGACAGAGTATATGGGCTACAGTGTGTGGGAAGAGGGGAGGCTATGGGAGGGTGCCATTTGGGAAGTGGGCATATAGATGAATAAGATTGTGTGGGATGTTCTGTATGATATACACACAAAAAAATCAATAAATTTTTTAAAAAGACATATTTGAGGAGGAAGCATAAAAATGTACTTCATGTTAAATAGTAGAGCTGATAAACATAATAAAAATCAACAAATTTTTTAAAAAGACATATTTGAGGAGGAAGCATAAAAATGTACTTCGTGTTAAATAGTAGAGGTGATAAACATTGCCAGTGAAGTCCTTTCATTTTTTAAGATTTGTTTAAATGGCCTTGAATTACAAGATCAATCAGGATCCAGGGAATGATAAAACCTCTTTAAAAGATTCCTATACCTCTAATAATTTACCTGTCATTTTGATCAGAGAGGCTATGATGACCTCCAAATTTGGACTCTAACCAGTATACATCGTACAAAGGGGCATCATTACAGGAAAATTCCCCTATACTTTTAAGGAAGTCACATGTTAGCGAAACTCTTTTCTACCTTCATTTCTTTTGCAACTTGGGGGAGAAAGTTTTACCTTAGCTTACAATACCAGGTTATAGTCTATCATTATGGTAAAGTAACAAGAGCAGGAGCTTGAAGCAGTTAGTCACATCACATACACAGTCAATTACAGAGAGAAATTAATGCATACATGCTCACTCATTTGCTTGTTTTCATTTATGTTTGCTTGCTCTAAGCTTGATTTCTCTACTTTTACACACTTCAGGACACACTGCCTAGGGAATGATGCTGCCCACAGTTGGCTAGATCTTCCCACTTCAATTAAATTACTTAAGACAATCTCTAACAGGCATACCCACAATCCAATCTGATGTAGTCCATCCTTCACTGAGGCTCTCCTCTTAGGTCATTCTCAGTGGATCAAGTTGATAATTAAAACTAATTTTTGCACTGATACATCCTAGCAGATGGTACAACTGGTGGAGGAAAATTAAAGTAGCCAGGGACTCCTCATAAGTCCTTTGAGTAGCCTCTAACTAGCCATAAATTAAAGGAAACAGAAAAGTTAATTTTTGTCCACCTACATGGTTTTAAACATTCAGCAGGAGAAAATACAAAATAAATACCAATATAAGTAATATTATGAAAGAAAATTCTATCAGACCCAACCAGGATTCTCATCTTGACCTTGTTCACCTGGGTATCTGATACTCTTAAAACCAAAGAAAGTCATTCAGAAAGTTCTGAAGCTGACATAAAAGGTATCACTATTATTGGAACAGTAAAACCAACTGACTGAGCATTTATACTATCTCTTGAAAGGCAACACCATGGGCTATTTTCAGACATGTAAACATATAAGCCCATGTTCCATAGCTCCTGTTTTTAAACTTATCCAAATAGAGGATATCTTGATAACACACTTACCCTTATCTCTGCCTCACCAGGTACATCTTTTCTGCCTGCCATAAAAATATTTTCAAGATGTTCTATTATTCTGTCAAAACTAATTTGTTTGGCACTGAGCAAATAAAAATCCAATTCTCTCTCTAATGTCTCCTCTGTTATTATTGGGGAAAATCTACATTGTAGCTGAGTCTGTCATACTAATCCTTATGCTTGACTTAAATTGCCTGTATTTTATCTCAGTCTTTGAAGTATACCCTTAACTCCTCCTGTGAGTCGGAGATCCTCTCACCTCCTAAAGCCTGTTCAGCATATTTGCTGCAATAAAAGACCGTGACTTATAGAAGATAAAATTTATTTTGGCTTCTGGTTCTAGAGGGAGAATCCCTATTGGGTAAGGAGGCATGGCAGATGGTGGCTGGAGCATGAAGCTGAGATCTTACATTTCAATCACAAACACAAAACAGAGAAAACTGAAAGTGAAGCAGAAAGGAATACAAAATGTACAGTTTGAAGAGAAAAAGAACACTAGAAGGCTTAATGTTGCAATCATGTGATGGAAGAATGAGAAGGATGTCATCAGGGCAAGACTTCGTCCAGCAAACTTCCAAGTTGTGAAAGAGACTATAAGGAATTTTCTGCTCCTAGGGAGCAAATGATTGCTTCAACATACAAAACATACTGCTAATGTGGTCAAAGGGAGTCAGAGTCCACCCCAAGCTGGTAGCAGAACTTTGCAGTGCTGTCTACATGGTACTGAATTTGGAGACATGAAAAACTACAAGAGTGAATGGGTCCTGGAGTTTTTCTCCATGATTTCAGAGAGTTGCTGAATCCAGACAAGGTGTGCCAGTACTGAAGTCACTATAAGAAAACCCCAAGAGGCAAGAAGGCTGTGAAAAGCCATTCTGTGAAGCTGTAAAAGTAAAGCCTGGGTTACAGTGGAGGCTCCAAGATGTTGGAGATACCAGCGTTGGGAGACATCTGGCAAGGCAAATTGGAATCAACCCAAGGGGTAGAATCTCGCTGAGAGAGATGTATGTTACAGGAAGCAAAGCTAGTGGGGTGGAGCCACCTAATCCCTTTGAAACTGAAGTCCCAAACACCAGACATGGAGCTACAGGATTTGATGTTTGACTTCCTGATTTTTTATCTTGATTTGGTCAGGTATTTCTTCACTGTATCTCTATTCCTCCCCTTTGGAATGTTAATCTATATTCTGTGCAGTTGTGTCTTGGAAATATGTAATTTGCTTTTTGATTTTATAGGAGGTCACAGGTAAAAGACTGTAGTGTCTCAAAAGAGACCAGACTTTTAAGCATTATTGAAATTGTGAAAGATTATGGCACCTTTCAAAACTGAACTAAATGCATTTTGCATAAAGATATGGCTATGTGCCTATGGAGGCCAGGGAGTGGAATGTGGTGATTTGATTCAGAAATGTCCCCCATAGTCATCCCCAGTTGGTGGTGCTGTTTGGGACATCATGGAACCTCTAGGAGGTGTAGCCTTGCTGGAGAAATTGTGTCACTAAGGATAGGCTTTAAGCATTCATAGTCTTGTCCCACTTCTGTTGTGCTTTCTCTCTGCTTCATGTTTGCTGTTGGAGATATAACCTCTCAATTTTCACCTTCTTTCACTATGCTTGCTGTTTGCTGCCATGAACCCCTGATATGATTGGCTCTTAATCCTCTGGAACCAGAAGCCAAAATAATTTTCCCCCATAAGCTGTGTTTAGTCATGGTATTTTATCACAGCATCAGAAAAGTGATTAATACATTACAGCAACAGAAAAGTGAGTAATACATGTTAGGCAAAGAGTGACAAAAAGATTTCACTCCCATGCTTCCATGCAAGAGATTCAACTAGTAATAGTAAACACCTCATCAGATGGAGAGAGAAAATTCTCCATTAAAACAGTAAGGGCCTCAGAAGTAGCCATTGTCCTTGTGCAACATATTATTTCTTGTTTTGGCCTTCCTCTGCCTCTGTAGTTTACTACTGGCCCAGCTTTAATTCCCAATATTGCTCAGAAGATAAGTGAAGCTCTCAAAATTAAGTATTGATCCTATTAATTTAGAAAAAGTAAAAGGACTAATGTAACCCTTAAGAGACTATTCACTGGGCTCCTACTTGAGACTCCGGAGTCTTTGCCCATTCTCCCAACTGAAATTTCAAGATCTGGTGTTGCTCCCAAATCTGCAACACTCTTCATTCCTTTTGAAGTTCTCTGTGTAAATCCATTCTTCCAAGCAGACATTTTGTTGGATCCAGAGACCATGTCTCAGTATGCTTAATCTCTAAGACAAACGATGAAAGTTATCACTGCATAGCAGGAAAACTGAAGGCCTAAGCCTAACTGCACTTTGTTTAGATCACCTCCTCACACCACCTGGGAGGACTGAATAACCATAAGGAAACAGTCTTCCAGACAGATGGTCAGTTCCCCATATGAACTCACAGCATGGTAACAGCATGCACAAGTCCTATGCAAGCTCAAACAAGACAAAATTCCAGCACAGACTTAGGAAAATGGGTAATAAATTTCAACCTATCTTAAGAAACTTTTAGTAACTGATGGCTGCTAGGAGGGGGAGAGACAGTATCTTAGAGGGATAGGACTCTTGATGGACCCAGTGGATGGACTCACACTGAAGGACATTTGGGGATACAAATCAGACTGTAGGCCATATATATACATATATATGTATATATGAAAATACATTAAATTGGAAAAGGGGACAGTGGCGGGAGGTGCAGATCTGGGATGGGATTTAAATACCATCAAACTATATTTTATGAAAATTGCAAAAATTCAATAATTTTTTTAAAAATTACATACACAGAGTTAAAATGGTTTGATTCAACTGAAGACATTTTATGATAGTCTCTATAAATTCTTCATAGGTACCATCAGTGAGAAACTTTGGTTTTTTTTTCACTAGTAGGTGATAGAAGTACAAAATAAAGCCCTTTTATGTAACCCGTTTTTAAAAAAAAACATATTCTACCAAGTGCTGCTCAAGGTTCCAGCTGCAGTCAACTTACATGGCCTGTCACCATGGTTCATCTGTCCAGAGTTAAAATTATTTCACCCAGAAGCCCAAATGAACAGCCTAACCCTATAAGCCATTTGCAAGTCTGTTTTCAGTTCCATCAAGACTAACCCATTTCTTGAAGCTCATCATGGACCTGTTACTCCAAGATTTCTTAAACTATTACTAGACTGAGGTCATTACTTACCTGGGGTAACGACCCCTGTCTTCCTTTATTTACTTTTATATTTCTGAACTCCCATACTGAGTCTAGGATTCTTCTCACCTTAGTGATCACTGTTGTTTTACTCGTTATCTGCTGTTAGGGTCCTCGTAGGCTCTTAAAATGTTGGTGCAGCTCCCAACATTCTAAAACGGCAGGTTTGAACTTAGCCCTAGGAAAGTCCCTCTGTAAATTGGGAGACTAACCAATCCTGAGCTAAACTGCCCAGCCTATGTCAAAGAAAGTTACCCAATCACCTAGCTGCCTATAATAGACGTCTGATTTCCCTGCTTGCTGCTGTTTCTCTGCTCCCTGAGAGGCAGCCCAGCAGTCCGTTTGCTCAAAGATAAACTGCTGTTCCCCCATGGAGTTGTCTGGTTGGTGGTCTTTGCTGTTCCCTTCCATACATACAGTACCGAAACCCAGGAGGAATGCCTGGGCTCCTTATGACCTGGTTCTTCCTTTTACCAAAGCAAACTGCTGATCAGGCCTTCCTGCCTGTGATACATACCACCTTGCCTATGCCAACTACCACCACTTACCACATCAGGCCCAAGATTACAAGTCTATCTGCTTTGCTCTTTCCTGCTCACCCTCTAACACAGTTTTGCTAAGTGTTCTCCCGCAGAGCTGCATATCTATTTCTCTGTATTCTTTCTCTCTCTTTCCCATCCTTCTCCTCACAGTCTCTTGCTTTCTTTCCTTCCTCTATCTTCCTGCCTGGAGGTCTTCCCTTCTTTCCTGAGGTGTTCGACTCAGTTTCAAGTCATACTACTGTTCTAAATATCCTTCCACATCTTGCTGGGGGCACCCCTTGCTTGTCCTTGGGATGCCTTGACAAGCAACTTAAGATTTGTCAAGTAATTCTTCAAAAATTCCTTAAGTTGCTTGTATAATTCCGAGCCAACAAACTGAGATCCTCCAGGTGTCTGCACCCCCCCTTATTTTCACTTGGAAGGAGGCACTCCAGCCACCCTGTGCTTGGTTGGACTGGTATATACTAATACAGTAGTTATAAACATGAATGTAGAGCTCCATGTATCTGGACTTTTCTATACTTTGTCTGGTGTACACCTGCTGAATCCCAGCTCTGAGGTCATCCCAGGTCTGGTAAAGACCAATCTGCTTCAGTCCAAAGGGATTCTGACTCCTGTTTGAGGACATTGTGAGTAATGTTCTAAACTCAGAATGGCATCATGACAGGGATGCTTCTCATGACTGCCATTTCTCTGGGAAGATCTCACGTTTGTCTTCCTCTTCCTGGACTTGGAAAAAACTCTCTCATGGAACTCTCTCACCAGTCTAAGGATCAAAGTGGCTGGGGCTCTGACCACCCCCGACTGGGCCCTTGTCCTATGACCTCCTCCTCTCTCCTTTCCTTGTCCTGGGTTTGGAAGGTTCTCTGCTTCATATGCTCTATGGCTTAGATGGCTTGGAAACTCCAGGAGATTCCCACTGGGCCCCATATGACCTCTTAATTCTCCCTTCCTTGCCATGAGCTTAGAAGGTCCTCTGTCTTCCAACTTTCTCTCTTTGTCCTCTTCCAGTGTCTCTCTCCCTCACTTTTCTGGGGATGGGCTATGATCCCTGACTGATACTGCTATTTTCAATTTAATTTTAGGTCTCCTTTTCTTCCATCCTTTACTCAAGACTGTCTTTCCTCCCTCTAACCAGTTATGAGTTCCCTGCACAGGCAAAATTGTCCAACCCCTCTCTCCCCCTCCAGTTACCCTTGTTCTGCTTCTGGGCCCAGTTGCAAACATGTAGGTCTCTGTAAGTCTTCCCGCTTTTCTAAATTCTTCAAAGAAGTGTAATTTTCTCTTCTTCTTTATATCCTTTTTTTTTTTGAAAATGCTTTCTTTAACACTTTAGGCTGCATTAGCGTCTTGTACTTCTTTACTTTTCTCTAAAGCTTTCTTCTCCCCACCATGTGGCTGCCAGTCTGCCATGTGTCTAACCTCCAGACAGGCTCTAAAGCAGCATGGCCTCATGGCTTTGTCCTAATACTTCTGTTTGAGCCCATTAAATGAGACCGCGATCCCTCTAGGGGACACTTTTTCTCACCATATCATCTTGGCAACCACTAAAGAACCCAAAATTCTGACAACTTATTTATTTGTTGGCCATGAGGAAAGACAAACTTCTTTATCTGTGTTACTATCTTGCCTCAGGGCATTTGACAGTGCAAACCACTTGCCTCTCTGACAAAAGGAAAAAAAAAGATTTTAAAAGTAATTTCTTTCCTGGACTTTTTTTTTTTTTCAGACTTTTGGGTTCTTTTTTCTACACCATGGTCCTCTCCATGGGTGGGAGAAAGGAGCATAGTCTTAGGAGCCTGGAATTTGGACCTCAGTCCCCATTGTACAACAAGCAAGGTTTAGACCATGTGGTCCCAAGGCAAATACTTTTCTAACTAGATGTAAGCATTTTTAAATTTTGGTGAACAAGGAGTCACACTCCATGTACCTGTGAGACACATACTCTCAGAGCAATAGCCAAGGATGTGTGTGCTGGACATAGTTTCCTATTTTTTTCTTTTCTCTGCGGCCTTCAGGAGTTTCTGTTCTAGCCAACAGCCTGTACCTAGGAATGAAGAGATTCAGAGGACACTGCTTCAAATTGACAGCTGCAATGGGTGGTGAGAGACATGGACTCCCTTCCTTAGTTTGAGACCATGAATTCCTTTGCTTTGCTTTCCTGTTTGGGGCCTATATATCTGAGGGTAATTTCTCCTGTTATACCAAGTTTAACTTAACTGGGTGCTTTCTAAAAGTGAAAAAGTTTTGCTGTCCACATTTAATCTGTGAGGCATGTGAATCCCACAGGGCTTGTATCCTGGTGGGGGATAGGCTTATTGTATCATGGAACTGAGCTCACTATGTGGCTTAGCCGTCATTATGGCTAGTGACCTTACCAAGAGGGAGGCAGCCATGTGACCTGGGCTCCCTCTTGGTAGATGACATCATCAATATGGGGACCGCCATGTGACTTGGTTGCCATCTTGGACAGTAATTTTCAAAATGGTAGTGACCTGTGTGACCTTTCCACCATCTTAATTCAACCACATGGCATAATTCAAAATGGTGACATCCAGGAATTTACCTGTACTTCTGAACTCTAGGGGATCATGATAACCTAGGAATTCCCTGGACTGCAGACACTCAATCATATGTCCTAATCAACTTGCAATTTTTGTTTTGGTTTTCATCTTGGATTCTTGATTAAATCATAGAAAAACAAGAGATTCCAACAGTCTCTATTGCCTTGTAACAAGGTCAAGATATTTCTATGTCCAACCAAGGAGGTAATATCAGACCTCCACAATGGGAATTTAAATTTTAATATTATTTTAACCTGTTTCTAAATGGAATTATTTGAATACTATTTAAATTTTGTTTATTCTTAACCTGAAGTCTTAATGGTTACTCTCTTTCCTGTATCCTCTGATTTATGTTATGCTAATAACTTAGACAAGGGAAACTTTGCTGGGTTCATATATAAAGGCACCTCCCTCTGTAAGAAAATTTAAATATTATTCTTCTCTTTCAAAACCTGTAAAGCTTAGAACTTGGTTTATGATAAGAAATTCTAATCTTTTAATCCCATCATACCTTATAAGACTTTTGGGTTTTTTAAATATTTTATTATTTTTATTTTATATGTACGCATGTATTGCCTGCATGTGCACCTGTGTTGTGCAATGCCCATGGAGGACAGAAGAAGCTGTTGGATCCCCTGCAACTGTACTTACAGACAATTATTAGCTTCCATTTGGCTTCTGGGATTTGAACTCAGGTCTTCTGCAAGAGCAACCAGTGTCTTTAACCCTGAGCCATCTCTCCAGCCCAAGATTTTCTTTAAGGTAAGGCCCTGGTACATCCCTCAACCTGACAGCCTAGGGAAGCTGGGCTCTTCTCTCTTTAAGAGATTACTTATGCAAAAGTAAAATCTGCCTTGCCAAGTTACTTTTGCTTTGTCCACTTGTTCTTTGTGAGGTATTGATAAGGTTCTTAGATTCATATGGTTTTATTTATAATACCCTTCAATTATTTAGCTCTTAAAAATGGAAAGAGATACTACCTTAAATCTACATGGCAAACTTAACCCTTTCTTTTAGGCCACTAAGCTTTTTTGCATATTAAAGAGCTAGAGATATAAGCTTTCTGCCTTATCCTACTCCTAGATTTCATGCATTTGTGTTATGTGTGTCTATGATAATTGTTTTCATGTATTGTTTATTTTGACAAGTTTTGAACTGTGGCCACATTAGTTTTTCTCCTTTTTCATTCTTTTATTGTGCACAGGAATTATTGGTTTTATTTTTGGCATGCCTAATCAAAATGCACATTTACAAATTTATTAATATAAATATCTTGATGATACATTCAAAGTCTTTATAAACAGGTACCCTAATTATTTTAAAATCTATTAAGCAGTGTCTCCCGTTCTATTAAATGTTTCACAAAACTTTCAAATGCTAATTGCTTATACAAAACAGCATCTAAGCCAGTGTGTGAAAACCCTATTTGTTAAATACCTTTTTTGTTGTTTTAGTTTGCTTTCAAGATATTTTAAGGTATCCAGTTTATGTGTCTAGTTTATGTGTTTTGGTTTAAAAATAACAAAAAACATATTAACAAAGATTAATTACAAAATCTTAGTTACAAAAATCTATCTTTTGTATAATTAGATATTTATACACTTTATACACAGTCAAATGAGTTTATGGTTCTTAAAATTAATTTACTTGGTATCATATTGACTTATAAGTAAAGTCTCTCAGAAACTAAAACTGTTAAATTAACACAAAAATATTTTTTCATGTCAAAATATTATCTCTTTAATCTTTATCCACAGGATGGTTCCTATTACTCAAACATGTGTGTATGTGTGTGTGTGTGGTAAAATACTAATTACTTGGTAAATTCTCACAACAAATGGCAAATTTTTTATGAATTTTACTAAGAAAGATTATCAAAGGCCCGAGCAGGGTTATAGCACAGTTTTCCTTAAGTGATTATGCTGGAGGCTGTGAACTTCAATTTGATAATGTTTTGCTATGTACCAGTTGCTTCTCTTTACCAAGTGTTTACACTCCTTCAAAATCTAAAGCAAGGTTTTCGTAGACCACTCTCTGAACTACATGATATAAAAAATATTTTTAAGGGTTTTGTGTCTTCTATAAATTTTACCTGGGAACTTATAAAAGCACAGTGTGTACATGGGTAATATTAACTCATTACATGATATTAACTCATAATATTAACTCATTACATGTGTAATTTGGATTCCAAATTCTTTTAATAAGATGCTGCTGCCTAGCACTCTTCCGAGCCAAATAACTGCCATGTTAATGACTTCAGCTGTGCCTACTTGCTAAAGATCATCACAATTATTCCTGCTGACAGTTGTGTTCCTTCATTAAAGGAGGCGTAAGCAGGGTCATTAGACCCTCACCTGAGTATCCAGCCATTCCTCTCAGCCAGCTGTATGTAAATTCTGCCCTAATCAAAAGTGGTCTCCTGGATTTGGGGAGGACTAAAGTATATAATCTGGAAAGAGGTAGAAGAGGGGGCTTGAAGTTATAAAGTCAAAATCCATACTGGGTAAAGGCTTTCCAGTACAAGTACTCTCAGGTCACCCATATACCTCAATAACCCCTCACTCATCTCTAAGTAAACTCAGTAAACTGATTGGTTCCCCAGGGTGAACTTTAATGTAATCAAACATTGGCTTGACACTAGAACCTTAGAAAGGGGATAAACATTGCTTAGTACCACAAGGAATAGAATTCTCACAACAAATGGAGAATTTATTTGTTAATGTTATTATGTATAATCTTAAAATTTCTAAGGTCATAGTTTAGTCAGCTAGTTTAAGGAATAAAATATATGTTTAGTCAAGGTTTATTTTGGAACATTTTGTTTTTGTCAAAGCTTTATCTACATATTACATGGTAATTAAAGTACCAGATTGGTGTAACTAACCTTCTTGGATGTTTAATAATCATACTTTGAGGCCTATACTACTCTGGTCAGAGAGACTTGAAGGGACACTTTTTGTTCCTTGTCCTCCAAGGTTGGCTAAGTTCCAGGGTGCTATAAAGCATCTCTCAAAATGTCCTGTGACTGTGATGAGTCAACTGTTATCCTGGTCAGGGAGGCCATGGACACCCCCCACTAGAATGACTCAAACCAGTGATCAGTCTGCAATGAGGACAGTTAACCCAGAGGAAAGTTTCCTCCATGCTTCTAATTGAAGCCATGGTCAATCAGGACCTTTGACGTATCCTTGTGTAGATGAAACTGGTAAAAGAAAGGCCTAAGGAGATAGATGCTCCTCCCAAGCCCATATAATCCCATGAGGAACAGATCCTCAACCAACATTAAGAGCAAAAATAAATTGGTTTATTTGGGTCAACTGCATGGTGTTAAACACCCAACAGGAAAGTATAACCAAAGAATAAAATGATTGATATATTTCTTTGAGTCCAAAGCATTGAACTTCCCAGACATTGGGCTTAACTTCATATAAGATCTATTTAGAGAAATTCTCACTAATGACTTGTTCTTAATAAGAAAATGCTGCTTAGGTGTAAAAATTCAAACCCTGGCCTAATCTACTCTGAAGTCCCTACATACAGCCAAAAGAAAAAAAAACACTATTCTTATCTAAAAATTAAATGATGGCTAAATTTCTTTTCTCTCCCTGTCTAAAGGAAATTTGGAAGGGAACTCACACTGTGATTCTAGTCACTCCAATAACTATTAAAGTGCCTGAAAATCAAATCCTTAATGTATCCATAGCAGCCAAAAGAAAAATGAGGAGAGATCTAGTAGATGGATGCTTTTGGAAGCCTGCATCAAGAAACTCTGATTTGAAAATTCACCCTGTTCTGACTTCTGGTTCCCTACCTAGAATTTGTGCCTAACTACTCTTGCCTTTGCTTCTTCCCCTCCTCAGTCCACTGATATCCATCCTCCTCATAATGATGCTTATTCCATGTCTTTTAAATTTTTTTTCAGGATTGGAATCAATGAGGACCAATAGTCAGTGAACCAGATGCTCTTAACCAAATTCCCTCAGGTCTCTTATTGCCTCTCCGCCTGAACCCACACTTCAAGCAGATGTTCCAGCCTTTTGAAACAATCCCTCTTTGCTGATGTCCCAGTACAGCAGGAAGTAGCTAAAGAAAGGCCACCATAGCAGGCTTCTAAAATGGTGGTGCAGCTCCCAACATTCTAAAATGGTGGGTTTTAACTTAGCCCCAGGAAAGTCCCTCTGCTTATTGGGAAACCAACCAATCCTGGACTAAACTGCCCAGCATATGTCATGGAAAGTTACCCAACCACCTAACTGCCTATAATAGATGTCTGACTTCCCATTTGCCGCTGTTTCTCTGTTCCCCAAGAGGAAGCCCAGCAGTCTGTTTGCTCAAAAATAAACTGCTGTTCCCCCATGGAGTTGTCTGGTTGGTGGTCTTCACTGCTCCCTTCCATATACCCACCTTTCAAAAACAACTCATTTAAGTCACCTAAAATATTAGCTGTGTCCTTCTCTAGTGTAGCCTTAATCAAATTACTCTATAAGGTAACTAATGTGGTGAATATATTGTATGGGGACCTACTACTTTTACTCTTATTCTTCTGTCTTAAGAAACCAAACCTCCCATACAAAAGTGCCTCTTTCCTTTGCCTTTCTTATGTCTGAAACACTTAAAACCCCTCCTAGGAAGGATACCTTGCCACAAACATGTAAGCTAGCCCCATCCTGTAATAATTATCCTGATATTGACAGTTTTCCTATCCTGACTAACCTACAAATTGTTTCAAGTCCCAGAACAACCATGACAGTTTTTTTTTCATCCTAGCAGTCTTCCCTTGTGTTTTGTTTTCTTCACACACACACACTCCAGTCCAGCCATAAACAGAATAGCTGCTCTGTCTAATCTGGCCAACTGTCAGATTTGTCCACAAAGTTATTCAATAGTGCCTGTCAAGGCACTTCTCCAAGACTGACTCCTGGACATGGAATCCATGATTAATTAATACCTCCTGCCAATACTTGATTCACTGTTTTTAAAAGTGTACGTGTGTGTGTGTGTGTGTGTGTGTGTGCGTGCCTGTGTTGTATGTGCAAGTGTAGAGGCCAGAGAAGGGTATCGGATGTGTTAATCTATTACTCTCAATCATTTTGAAGGTAAAACTAGCAAGAATTATGAAAACATAATGATCAATCCATGTGAAAACACACTTGGAAAAAAATTTTATATAGAAATTTTACATGTCCTTAAAAAAACATGTAATCAGATGTTAACTGAGGTTAAATTTTATAGGAAAATAATGGGAACAAATTCTAAACACTTGAGAATTTGCTAAATCACAAAATACCTGTAAAATGAAATACTATCATACTTATTAAGAAAAAATTTCACATCAACTGATAATAAAGCCTATCAAATATAAACTGTGAAGTGAAAGAATATATATACAGAGTCATATATACCATAGGCCAACCTGGGGGTTGGGCTAGGGCCTTTCAGTGGGGAGGTATATTGTGAGTGGTGGAGGTGAATGGCAAACTAGGTGTTTCCTCTTTAAGGTTGACTTGCAAGCAGAACTTATGTGGAATTAGAATCATTTCAAAAGCTTCATACTTATCCTTTCCATGTCTGAGACATGTCAGAAATTCTGACTCTGTTCAAGACCTAGCACTGATTTTTAAAAATTATCTGCATACTTTCATTATTTGAGTATGATACATATTCAGGGAATTTGAATTCATGCAGAATCATGCAGGCCTTTTGAGTTGAGGCTGTATAGATAAGAATTAAAGTATAGTAAAGCATTTGGAGTTTATAAGACATAGGTGAGTGAGATGGAGAAAAAGTCCAGAGACCTATAGAAAGATTCGCATGAGGATTCAGCTAAGCACTGATAACTTCCTGTTTGTGAGAAAAATTCTCAAAGTCGGGGGAAATGTCTATAAAATATTAGACTGTGGGACTGGAGAGATGGCTTAGCAGTTAAGAGAACTGGCTGCTCTTGGGAGACCGAGGTTCAAATCCCAGTACCCACATGGTGGCTAACAACCATCTATAACTCCAGTTCCAGGGACTCCAACACCTTCTTCTGACTGTGGGCACTACACGACAAGGGTGCACTTACATATATGCAGGCATCATACTCATACACATGAGATAAAAAATAAAGTTTAAAAATATTAGATTACTCAGTACTGTCAATGATAAAATCTCTCTGTCCGCCAGTCAAAATTCCAATTTCGTGTTTCACTGAATGTGGTTCTCAAAAAGATCTTGGGTCCATGTAAGAAATAATTTGTTCTAGTTTGTTTCTTCATTGCTGTGACAAAATACTCTGACCAAAACCAACGTGGGGAGGAAAGGGTTTATTCGACTTACATCTCCCGGGTCACAGTTTATCAGGGAGCCCAAGGTAGGAACTCAGGGCAGGAACCTGGAGGCAGGAGCTGAAGCACGGGCCATGGAGGAAAGCTGCTTACTGTCTTGCTTCCCTGGCCCCTGTGCAGCTTGCTTTCTTATGCAAAAAAGGCCCACCTGCCCAGGGGTGGCACTGCCCACAGTGGGCTGGGCCCCCAGCCCTCCCATATTACTCAACAATCAAGACGATGCCTCACAGACATGGCCACAGGCCAGCTCTATAGAGGAAATTCCCTAATTGAGGCTCCCTCAACCCAGGTGTGTCAAGTTGACACTAAAACTATGCAGCACATAATTGATCCTAACTCAAAGAGAACTCTGATACCATCTAACACACTTCAAAAGCAAAATCTAAAATGATCAAAACTGTTTCCAAATAACTTGATTTCAGAACAATGCTCAAACATGTTTATGTGAATACAGAAAAAAATTCAGGAACCAAATATGTAAAACTCAAAGTTTCTGGTATTTTTAAAATAGTAGGCACAACCCATACATATAATAACTGTTTTTTGACAAGTGTGCAAACAAATCTCGTTCACTGCATTAATTAAATTATTTTTAATAAATGTTGACAGACTCTAGACCCTCCATCACTTGTTGGAAACAAATTATAAAACAACTAGAAGTGAATGAAATAGATAAAATAACTTCATGGGCTCTCTAGGAAACATGAAAGTCTGTATTAATCAAGTTACCCACCCAATCAAGAAGAAAAGAACAACATTGAAATGGCAGGAGATTTCATGACATTTTACTTATTTTTGTTCTACCCTCATTCTGACACAGTAAGGAATGTGTGGTCAGAGCAATAAGGGCTAAATTTAAATTCCTTTCATTGAACTAGAGGAAACACAGACAACTTCATTAACAACAACCAAAGCACTCTGGAGGATGCCCGATGTACAGTCTGTTTACTCTGGTCTTGGATGTAAGAAAATAGCTTAGCTCAGAGCTCAGGCTGGGAATTGTGAAAGAAAGCAGTGGGACAGTTCTTGTGATAAATCTGCAATGGAACTACAAACTCACAGAGTCTGGGGTAGAACATTACAGGTAAGGATCTAAATAGAACATTGAAGCCCCTAGAAGAAGCTGTGAGAGACATTGCTTTGGGAAATGAAGGAATTGTTAAAACATTTCATTTTAACTGACACATAAAAGTTGTACATAAAAGTGAAAGGAAACCAAGACATATAAAATGGCCAAGCATATGGAGAAACTTAAAAAGAAGTTCACACAGATCCAGTCAACAGTGGTGGCCAGAAACCAACAGAGAAGAATTTAGACCCTTGAAGACTGTGTAATTTTAGGATGTGCCCTGCTAATCGGTAAAGGCCATTACCAGCATGAAGCAAGTTTGCAAAGACTAAGATTAGTACCTATTTTCTCAAGTGACCAGTTTTCAACAGCAACACCCACAAATCATACAATGCAGCAAGAAAATATCAATGATAGGGCACAGGGTGAATCAACCCCCTTTCAAAGGCCTGGACTGATCACCATGGTGAAATTGAAAAGTCTACCCAGCCTTCCTATAGTGTTCCTGGAGATCTATGAGGCAAGTACAATGGGTTTTAAGCAGGAAAGGAAGGAAGGGAAGAGCTCGCCTAAAGCCAAAGAATTATTTTTATTATGAATGAAAACGTTTTTAGCTGGGCATGCTGGAACATGGCAGTAATCCAACACTGAGGGAGCAGAGGAACCATGACTGCAAGGTCAAGGCCAGCCTGGCCTACATAGAGAGATTCTGTCTCAACTTTTTTTAATGTAAATTGCAATAGAATGTTTGCTCTGATTTGTTGATTGAAAGGAAAGAACTCTGTTGAATACAAGACACACTAATAACTAATGTGTTGTTTATGGAAATTCACTGGTACAGGTAGACAAAACAACTCAGTTGTTTTTTTCTAAGAAACAGAGGAAGACACAAGTATCTGATACCTACTACATACTTTATGCATTATACTTCAGATGATCTCCAGCTTGTGAGAAGGCAATCGTGTTCTGACCATTTTGTCCTCTCTTTAAAAAAATTATTTTAATTTTATGTGTCTGAGTGTTTTGCCTACATGTATGTAAGTGTACATGTGTGTGCAGTGCCTTGGAGTCCAGAAGAAGGCATCAGATTCCCTGAAACTAGAGTTATGGACTATTGCTACGTACCATGTGGATGCTGAGATTTGAACCTGAGTCCTCTGGTACTGAGCCAGCTCTCTAGTCCCTCATTTTTTTTCTCTTAAAGGTAATTTATTTCATTAATCTTTTCTTCTACCTTAGGTTGTTTTCAATCACATCCTATTAAGAAATTGTTTTGGGACTGGTGAAGTTGCTCAGTGGATAAAAGTATCTACCACCAAGAGTGATGACCTGAGTTCAGTGCTTATCTTCCAAACTCACGTGGTGGAAGGAGAAAACTGACTTCCTCCAAAGTTGTCCACTGACCTGCCCACATATGCCATGGTACACACACACACACACACACACACACACACACACACAAATAAATAAATAAATGCAATTATTTTTAAAGAATATTTTCAGTTACAAGGAAAAGTTAATAAGAATAAGATTAGCAAAATACTTCTAATTTGGGGATCCAACCCAGATGCCCATCAACAGATGAATATATAAACAAAATGCAGTACATGTAACAGTGACATTTTAATTTTTTTATTTTATTATTTTAATTTAATTTATGATTTTGAGACAGGGTTTCCCTGTAGCCCCAGATGGCCTGGAACTCTCTTTGTAGACCAGGCTGGCCTTGAACTCAGAAAGATCTACCTGCCTCTGCCCCCTGAGTGCTGGGATTAAAGGCATGTGCCACCACATCCAGCCAATAGTGGCATTTTATGTAGTCACAAAGAAAATTGAAATAATGGCATTTGCAAGAAATTGGACACAACTGGAGATCTTTATGCTTAGCAAAATATGACACACTCAGAAAAACTAATACCATGTATTTTCTCATATGGAGACTCTAGACTTGTGTGTGTGTGTGTGTGTGTGTGTGTGTGTGCGTGTGTGTGTGTGTGCATATGTGTGTGTAAGTCATGAAAACAGGGGAGAGAAGAGATCTTAAAGAAGGAGGGTGAGAGGAAAAATGGCAGTGATGGAACACATATAACTTGAAAACTAAGCAAAGGGAGGGACTATATAGGGGAAGAGGACCAGCAAGAGGCAGTCATGGAAGATGGGGGAGGGTAGTGGGTGAAGAAATGAATAAGAAAAAAGTATAGTGACATTTATGTATGAAAAGTTAAAAAAATTAAAATACATAAGCAAACTTTTGGAGTTTGTTTTGTTTTGCCCTTAGTGTTTTTTAATGTATGTTTTTATTGAGCTTTTGTACATTTCATATAATAGGTCTTAATCAAGTTTAGACCCTTTCTCCCACTTACATCTTCCCCCTACCCCCCCACCGGATTTAATGCATTCTGTCATCTATGTTAAGTTCTTTCCAGTCAATCATTTGTACTCAGATGGCCTTCAGCACAAATTCATCTACTGGAGTCTAGTCAGCCTTTCTAGAGCCTCTCCCTTCTACACTTGCTTACCCAGCAGTAATCAGTTGCCTAGGCTAGGGTTGGTTCCTCTGCCAATTTCCCTTCTTTCTATGCTGGGTGTTTGTCTGATTGAGTTGGCATCGATCTTGTGCATGCTGTCACCATTGTTGCAAGTTCCTATGAGCAAGTTCCCAGTGATCTGAAAGCCTCTGTTTCCTTATGTTCATGCACCAGCCCTGGCTCTTTCAATCTTCCTGCCTCTCTTGCTCTACGGTCCCTGAGCCATGGGTGGGTGAGGTTTAGTATAGGAGTCCTATCCAGGGACACACACTCTGCAGTCTCTTATTCTCTAAAACTTGGCCAGTTGTGGCCTACTGTCTGCATCACAATCTGTTGTATGAGCAATCTTCACTGGTGAGATTTGAGGAATGTATTAGTATTCTATCTACCCACTGGTCCACTATGTCCCATGAGCCTTAGGTGTAGAGGTTCCATTGTAGTTGTGTCACTTAGGCCTCAGCATCTCTCAGACATATATTCTCTCTGTGTGACAAGTTGTGGAACAGTCTAATATCCTCCATCTGTTGCAAAAAGAAGCTTAATAACTATAACAATTGGCACAGCAAACTACTTCTTTTGGTGTAGCAGTGGCACTTTTATCTAGGGGATAATCAACAACATTCTAATTGGGTATAAAACCCTCTCAATGGGAAATAACTCATGGGTGGCACTGTAAATATAGCCAAATACACATGGCTGGAGAGGTCATATCCTAGAGAAAAATCCTATCCCTGCCATATCACCAAACAAATGAAATTTTACTGTATGCTAAATATGGATCCTTATATTTACAGACACCATTCATCAAACTTTTTAAAAATTGATTACATTGGATTTTTTAAAAAGTTAAATGGAATTTTTCAAATTTCATAAAATATATTTTGATCATGTTTAGGCTCCCTCCCCTAACTATACCCCCCCTTACCACCCATGAGTATTTAAAAAACATGTGCCTCTCCACAGAATCCACTAGTAGCCAGCACTTTAGCAGCAATAATACATGATTGATTAATGAAAGGCCAACTCTTGTGCAGGCCCAGTGGAGGAAAAGTCAGCTGCTGTGGGATCATGATTGCAATGGTTGTGTCATGCCCTAAGGTAGCATTTCACAGCCCTTTGCCCTATAATCTGGCTCTTACATTTTTCCATCTCCTCTTCCATGCTGTTCTCTAACATTTAGAAGAGATGGTATAAATGCCCCTGTTTAGGGCTGAGCACTCAACTATCATTTATTCTTATCACCTTGCACAGCCATAACACTGCATTCACTGCATTAAAGCTGGGAGTAGTGTCTGTTTATGGATATAAACATATATTTAGAAGGCAATTTGGAGTCATGTCAATTTAGCTACAAAACAACTGTAACCTCCTTTCTAGAGCCTAAGGCCTCTTCAGCCATGGAGTTTTATTGGGCTTACAGCACCAGGAATTAATTCTGTCCTTTGTAGCAGGCCTCAAATCTAATCAGAGACCAGTTGGTGCTTTCCTTTCCTATAGTAGTGCCACTACTGAACCAGGGGGCATATATTTCCTGTCAGGTTTGAATTGCAGTCTCTATTGTTCACAGGTAGTTAAGACCATTGATGTCATTTCTTTTTAGAAGCATGAGTAGAACCTTCTGGCACTACCAAATCTAAACAGCAAAGGCAGGCATTTCCATGTCATTCCAGCTGAATTTCTCTGTATTGTGCAACAAATATCTGTGATGTCTTTAGCAGGAGGGTCTTATCAGCTATTTCTGGTGGGCTGCCAAGAGCCTGTGTTGTTTGAGAGGCCTGTGGTGTTTCCCTGACCAACAGCTCACAAAGCGGTATCTCATACCCAGCACTGTGATTTTTGTTTAATATCCCTTGGGTTTTACCAACGGCAATATCCAACCATGCCAGATAGCTCTTTTTCTAGCATTTTAAAAAATATTTTTAAATTTTATTCTTTTTATATTTTTATTAATTACATTTGTTCTTTGACAATTTCTGTTCTTCCTCCTACCTTTGGCAACCTGTTTCTTTCCTACAAATCAGTTTTCCACATTCATGTCTTTTGATTTGCTCTTGTGGCCCATTAAACCAGTGACCACACAGATAGCCCTGGTTAAACTCAAGGGGTAATACAACACATTTTTGGCCTTTTTACTTAATTAATAAATTGTGATCTCTGATAATTTCTGGTTTCTCTCTCTGCATTCTCTTATTCTCTCCCATACATGCCAGTTTCCTTCATTCTTACAAATCTCTTTCTATATTCAAAACTTGTTTTGTGTCTCACAGGTTGAACTGGGGCCATCTGTGTGACCATGAGTTAGGAACTTTCCATTAGACCGTGGTGGGCTCATTAGTGGGTACACAGCTGGGTATTATGTCTCCTCCTTTCTCAGAATCTGAATAGTCCAATAAGACACTTGCTCATCCATAGATGACTGTTGAGTCTGACTTGTATGGTCCCAGTGCCAGAATATGCAACTGCTGTGAATTCATGACCACCATAGTGGTACCATACTTAGAAGACAGCAATTCACAGCCCTTCTTCTTATCCTCCAGCTCTTACATTTCTTCTATTCCCTCTTCTGCAATGTTCTCTGAGCCTTAAGGAGGTATGTAAATGTCTTATTTAGGGATGAACCCTTAAAATCTTTTATTCTCAGAATCTTGTGTAGCCATGTGTTTCTGAATTGTGGTGATTGGAATAAAAAGTGTTTCTTCCTGTCATGCTTCCCTGCCATGATGGACTCATCCTTCTGGAACTGTAAGCCAAATAAATTCTCCTATAAGCTGCCTTGGTCATCATGTTTTATTACAGCAGCAGAAAAGTAACTAATGCATGCATCTATACCTATTCTCTGAAAAAAGAGGCTTCTATGATTAAAGCTGAGAGTAGTCTTTGTCTGTGACCATAAACCTAGTTAGAAGAAGGTTTGATGCTGTCAATGTAGCTTAGCAGCAGTACTAAGTTCTCCCTAGTACCTAAGACCTCCTCAGTAATAGGTTTTGGACTGGATGAACATTGCAAGGTATAGATTCCCTTTTATGAAGTATGACTCACAAACCCAGGGAACAGTTGTTTACCCCCATAACAGTCATGTCATTATTGTACCAATGGGCACCTCTTGCCTAGAAGGTTCATACTGCAGTTCAGAGAGTTCACAACTGGGCAAAACCATCAATGCTTTTAGTCTCTCAGAGGGTGCCAAACTATATACGGCTCTATGAAAGTTAGGCAGCAGGGAGGACGTTTCTAGCAGAATTCTAGCTTTATTTCTCTATATTTTGCATATAAGGCAGTGGTGTATTCAGCAATAGGGACTTAACAACTAGTTCTGGTGAGTAACCAAAAGGGGAGGGAAGAGCCTTTATCATCTCGGAAGACAAAGGCTACATGCTCTCTCTCATATGTGTATCTAGATTGTGTGTTTAACTCAGAGTACCTGTAAAAGCCAGGCAATAATAAAGGGACCATTGGGGTGGGAGATACCTTAAGGGAGGGAGAGAGTAAAATATAACTGACATGAAAGGAGAGAGGGAGAATACTGGGGTTGTAAATGTTTAATCAGGAATAAGGGTGAGGGTTGGGGAGCCAAGGGAGAAAGGAAAAGAGTTCAACAACTTGAAGGTTATAGGAAAAACACATATGGAAATCTACTACTTTGTAACCCAATTAAAAAACACAAGACTAAAAATAGCTCCTGAGATCAAAGAACTGATCTGGCTTTCAAAACCAGCCACTTCTTGGCCTTCTTTTGATGAATATCATTTCACAAAACATTAATATCAGACAAGTCTGCTCTATGTCTGTGATATATCAAGATTAAAAATAAGGCTACTCTGCAATCATTTATGAACAAAGAAAAACATCATCTGAATCACAAGCATGGCAAAATATTCCATTCTAGATAATAGCAATGACTTTTGCTCATTTTAACAATCAAAACTGTAGCCTTAGCCCAGTCTCCCTCACTTATAGAACATTATTTACTTAGCTACTAAACAGAGGATTACTGAGACTTCTTGAGAACATTTAACACAGAATTCCTTAAACCCTCCTCCAAATCACCCAATATTCCCCAAATCCTAAAATAACTTACTCTTAAAACCCTCTTACTGAAGTGCCTGCAAGTCTCCATGACGTATGCTCTTGCTAGGTGCGATAATAAACTCTTTTTCAAATACACACATGTACTAGTGATCTTCAGCTCAAGAGAACTGCCATTCATGATCTTTGACAAAGCAGTTCTACTGTAGGGAATTTATCTTACATGAATGCTCTAAGATGTGAAAATATGAACAAGGACACTCATGGTAGACAGAATTCTCATAGGAAAAAAAATCCTGTAAGTGCTCATCGCCAAATGATGAAATAATGTGATAAAACTGATATGAAAGAATATATGCAGCTGCTGAAAGCCATTTTGTATGAAAACCACAAAATACTTCTGAGAGAAATTAAAATAAACCTAAGGAAGTAGAGAGTAATATTCTGTTTATAGGCCAGAGTATTTAATATTCTTAGATGTCAATTCTTGTTAAGGTTATTATACTGATAACAAGCTATACCACTCACAGGTGGAGTATTTTTATACATTGATAAGATGATTCTAAAATTTATATGAGAAAGACTAAGAATATCAAGAAAGAGCAAGATTAACCAAAACAATTTTTAAAAACAGTAAGTTAGAAGAATCATACTGCTTGCTCTCACATTACAAAGCTACTGTAATGAAAGGTACAAGAGATGGCTTAGTGGTTAAAGTATTTGTTGCATAAGTGTACAGACCAGAGTTTGTATCCTCAGAATCCACATAAATGCCATGTAGGCATAGTGATCCATCTGTAATTTCAGCCTCAGAAGGCAGAGACGGGATCCCTAGAGCAAGCCTGTTAGCAAGACTAGCCATATCAGCAAGCTCTGCCTTTGATTCAAAGACCCTGCCTCATTAAATAAGGTGAGAAAGTGGTTCCAACATCAACCTCAGGCCTGCACATGCATACTCACCCATGTTCATGTACACCCCACATATCTGTACCCACACAGGTGCAAACATGCATATACAAACATACATGGAACACACACACACACGCGCACAGACGCGCGCGCACACACACATACACACACACACACACACATGCACACACACACCAGAAAAAAACAAGAGAGAAAGCCACAGTAATTAAGACACAGTGGCACTGACATCAAGATACACAAGTGGATTAATGAACAGGGTAGATTCTGGAAATAGACCCATACATATAAGGACAACTGATTCTGTGAATACATATTACATTTAAACAGTACCAATGAGGATTTGGAGAGATGGGTCAGTGGTTAAGAGCTCTTCTGACCTCTGTGGGCACTGTATGACACTGGTGCACTTACATACACACAGGCAATACACGCATACACATAGAAAATAAAGACAATAATTAAAATATTTTTAAAATGGCAACAATGATATGAGTGTTAAAGATTCAAAAGATATGATTACATATTCTAATTTTTGGTGCTCGTAGTCAAATAGGAGATGTATGAAATATGGGACAACTGATTTGCAACAAAGATATAATGGCAGTCCTGGGGGGGGGAGAGTCTTGTCAGCACTAAGTACTGGAAAATCTGAATAATTTCATGACAAATAAATGAACTTTGACCTGCAACTTGTACTATATATAAAAACTCAAATTTTATTACAGTTGTTAAAATTAGACTATAAAATTTTTAGAGATATAAAGTCTAAAATAGGGCTGGAGAGATGGCTCAGTGGTTAATAACACTGGTTCCTCTTGCAGAGGACCCAGGTTTGATTCTCAACACCCACATGGCAGCTAACAACCATCCTTAACTCCAGTTACAGGGGAATCTGATGCCTTCTTCTGACTTCCAAGGGCATTGCATGACATGGGTGAATTTACACATATGCAGGCAATACACTAATATACATAAAATAAAAATAATTAACAAAATATTTAAGATATAAAATATTGTGACATAGCTAGACAAAAATTTCCAATATATAACACCAAAGCCCAATTGATTAAATAATTATTAATCAAAAGCAAAAACTCCATGAAAGTAGAATGAAGACTTGCTGAGAACATGTGTTCCAGTGGATGAGGGAGAGCAATGAGAGGATCAGAGTTGTAAGTGACTAAAATTTGTTATATAAATGCATGAACAAATGAAACAAAAATTAAAAACTGGTGCTCTTCAAGACATTTTCAAGTGAATAGATTTATCACAGACTGTGAGAAAATATCTACAAAATATTTCTCTGACAACATACTAGCATCCATTAAATTTTTAAAAAGACTCTTAAAAACTAGCTGTAGAGGCTCATGCTTGTAGTCCCAGCACCTGGGAGGCTGAAGCAGAATTTCTGTGGGGTTGAGGCTAGCCTGATCTATACAGGGAGCCCCTATGTAAACAAACACCTATAAATAAAAATCCCAGTGCCAGGTGTGGGATTTCTCCTGGAATTGTTATGTGTAGGTGTCATAGAGAGCCCCCAAACAATTCAAGCTATTGCCATTGAAGACCGTTACTGAAGACACCACATACTTTGGTCATAGTATATAGAAAATTCAAGTTGGTACTAATCAGGAAGCTTCCTCCCTGCTGCTGTCTGGAATTGATAGTAATAGAAGGTTGTATGTAGGCTGTTTTGGGGGCGGGGATTATCATCAAAAGTCTTACCCAGATGTGAACCCTGTGAACTACAAAAGTGACTGGTATGGCAAACTATGCCTATAGGTGCAATAGTGGCATGAAAGTTATAGGGGTAACCAACCACTGATTGAATTTAAGATTTAAGGCCTGCTCCACAGGAGGAAATACATGACTGGTACCATTAATCTGGCCAAGAGCCCATGGTTGGGAAACTCACAGGACTCAGGGATGAACCTACTGCTATTATTTTGTTAATGGACATAGTAGCAAACTGTGCTCTAAATTCCTATCTCTATACCCATAGGTTAGTGCATTTATATAATGAATTTTAGTCATTTACAACTCTGTTCCTCTCTCTCTCATTGCTCTCCCTTATCCACTGGAACACATGTTCTCAGCAAGTCTTCATTCTACTTTCAATGGAGTTTTTGCTTTTGATTAATAATTATTTTGCCAATTGGGCTTTGGTGTTATATATTGGAAATCTTTGTCTAGCTAACACAGAATTCCACAACTGGTCAAATTATGGAGAATAATTGTCAATAGAGTGCTCAGCAACAAATGGGACATCTATGCACATCCTTTTTCCAAGGTTTGGGGACCATAGTGGAAGACAGGGAAAAAGACTGTTAAGAGCCAGAGGTCAGATAGTACAGGAGTGTCTTCTGGACATGACAGGGCCACTGCACTCATGAACTCACAGCAGCTTTGATTGCCTGTACAAGATGAAGACAATCAACATTCTAGCCTGAAGTGGAGGAGGAGCTTCTAACTGAGGAGTGATGGACAGCTGGTGGCTTCTCAGGGAGGGAGGGTCAATATCTTTAAGGGTATGGCTCCTTGTAGGTTGACCATGCTGCAGTGGATGGCTCAACACTCAGGAGTATATGAGCAGCACAAATTAGAGTCAAAGGCTTATTTTTTGTTTTTAAAGGGCACAAAGTTGGAAGGGAAAAGAAGTGAATCTGAAAAGAGTTATGGGAAGAATTTATGAGGAGTGAATGTGGTCAAAATATGCTGTACGAAATTCTCAAAAGAATTAGTAAAAATATTTTAAATGACTTCAAAACAAAAAAAGTATAAATCAATGTTTTAAAATAATTATTTTTATGTGTACGAGTGTATTGCGTGCATGTATGTGAGTGCACCCATGTCATGCAATGCCCCGGAGATCAGAAGAGGGCGTTGGATTCCCCTGGAACTGGAGTTAAGGATGGTTCGTAGCCGCCATGTAGGTGCTGGGAATCGAACCCGGGTCCTCTGCAAGAGCAGTGCTCTTAACCGCTGAGCCATCTCACCAGCCCTAAATCAATGTTTTAAAAAAGAGGACAAAATTACAAACACTTCACTGATGATACATAGGTGGCAAAATATGCATATGAAAAATATTAAACATTAGATAAGTGCAAAACATAACTAGTATGAGATATAGATATTAAAAGATTGGCCACAGTAAGTACTAGGCACGAATGGAGAGCGGCTATTATATCCAGTTTTTCCAATGAAAAATGGTACCATTCTGGTAAAAGTTAAAGCATATACCTACTGTATAACCTAACTACTCCACATTTATTTTTATCTAGAAGCACTAAAAGCATATATCCTAGAAAAGTTTGTACATGAATTCTCGTATCAGTTTTGCTTTGACAGGGTGTCCCTAGCACCAGACCACCTCACTATGTAGACCAGGCTGGCCTCCATCTCAGAGATCTGCCTGCATCTGCCTCCCAAGTGCTGGGATTAAAGGTGTGTGCTACCACACCAGGCATTTTATATCAGTTTTATTTGCAATAACCCCAATTGGAACCCAATGCCAATCAACACTATGGTGATAAAATGTAACAATCTATGGTTATAAAATGTAACAAAGGGGGAAACTCAAATAATAATGCTGAGTGAAATAAGGCCTATCCAAATATTACATATTACGCGCACACACACACACGCACACAAAACTACAGAAAATGATTGTGGTATCATAAGGCAAATCAGTAGTTGCCTCAGAATAGGAAAATGGTGGGAGGTAGACATTACAAAGAGGCACCTTGGGTGATGAATACGTTTGGTGTTTTATGGCTATGGTTTCAAATGTCAAAACTTATCGAATTGTGCACCTTATGGCATAATTTGAAGTCTGAATAAGGGTTACCTCTATTATAAACTACAAGTAGAGAGAATGAGCTGGTTGATGTGAAAGTGTCTTTGTTCTTGAAACACTGTCATAGGGAACAAAGATCTGGATAATTTGAGATACAGGATGAGTGATCTTATACATAGCTTTCTTTTGTATATCAGACAAAACTTTTTACAGTATTATGCAGTGAAAGTATGCAAGGCGTGGTCACAAGAAGTTGTGGATTTTAAAGATTCAGTTCAATGTATATTAATTCAATTTCAATAAAGCTATCATAAAAGCATGTGGTAGATTTGTGTATTAAGTTGTAAAGGTGACTGTTTAGAGGAAAAGGAAAATTGCTGAATACTGTTCTCCCACTTTTGCAAATGAATAAATGTATACACCATATATTAAAAGATTATGCAATGGAAGATTATAATACCATATATATTGGGGGGGGGGAGGAAACAGAAGATGCAGATTTTGTACAAGGGTATTTATTGACATGGAAAATATGTTCATAATATATAGTTAGTTGGGGGACAAGAAGTTACAAATAGTACTTACAGTAGATTTGTTTTTTGGCTGTGAAAATCTTAAACAAGTAACTTCATGGTTTCACACATAAAAGATTTTCTCTAGTATCTCAAATGAGGAATTTTAATTCCTATCATGAGTGTTGGAGAAATCAACTGCAGCCCACAAGTCCTGAGATGATTTCTGGAAAATAGACTTCTATAAATCACTGAATCTTACAGGATGAGACAGCAGCCTATCTCCTATATTGCTAAAGCTGCAGTTCTGGGTCTAAATCTCTCTGGTTAAGTTTAATCTAAATTTCAGATAGTAGAAATGTAGACGTTGGGCTTTACTGTTAGAGACATTTGGCCTTTCATGTAATACATAAAGGACTAAATCACAGTCTATTACTATTATAGCTATGATTTTTACAAGGAAAATGAAAGCAGCTACCCTTTTAATGAGTGGTATAAAAAAGGTACATAAGGATTCTACCTCTGAAAAAAATTACAAACAGGAATATTTCATTTAGCAGGGGGTGGGGGTGGGGATGGGGATGGGGGTTTAAGACAGGGACTCCCTGTAGCGCCAGCTGGTCTGGAACTAGAAATGTAGAACAGGCTGGCCTTAATCTCCCAGATACCCACCTGCCTCTGCCTTTTGAGTGCTGGTATTAAAATTGTGCATCACACCGGGCTCAAGTTTCACTTTCTTTGATTCCACATCTACATATTATTCATCCGACAAAGTCTTAGATACCTACTGTTACCCATACACTACCTGGTAAAATACATATATTCATATCAAGACTTTTCTCCTGCCATCTAGCCATCTATGGCTAAATGCCTAATGGGCATGCATTTGGAGGAAGTTAAAGTTGTTAACACCTGCCAGGGGCATTATGCACTGCAAACTTAAACTATTAAAACCAAACAGCCTCTTAGTTTGAAGACTACCACTTTACAAAGTTAATGAGTGTTAAGACAGTATGATGAGATAGGTTCTGGTGTTAGACAAAACACCAATTCCACTTGCCAGCTGTAAGTAAATAAGAATATTTATTGGTTCGAATTCTGACGGGGGAATGTCCAGAATGAGATCTAATAAAAACAGAGTATCTACTACCTAGCTCAGAGAATCACTGTATGATAAAAACAGTGTGCAACTCCTACCCTCAGGCCTCTCTTGGGGTAAGTCTATAGTGGAGCCCTCCGCACCTTGACTCCCCCAGCCTCATTCACCCTTCCATCTCCCCCGCTGTTCTCTCCTCCTAGTTTGGGCCCTGTGCCATTCCTAGACTTGGGGCCCCAGACACCTGGGAAACCAATACTGCTTCTTGATCCTTTCCACCCAGACCAACTTAGCGCCTTCTTTGGGCCCCAGGAGCACTGCTTCTGGACCTGGCCCTGCCCTCACCTCCCTCTATTTCCCTGGTCCTGCAACACCCGCCAGCCTCTTTCTGGGGCTGACAGCCTCTTTCTTGGGCTCCGAGGCTTACCTTTCCTCTCCCTGATCCTTTGCATCCAGTACAACCCAGCTACTAAATCCACTCCCTGGGAAATCTTGGGGCTTCTTCCCACCCCATCTGCCTTTGCATCCCTGC
>NW_008358629.1:907613-908046 GCF_000622305.1 Nannospalax galili | reverse complement strand
ACAATATAAAATCAAAAGAGAGAACCAGAAGCTTAGACGAACCAGCTCTTCATACCCAAAAAGTAAACCACAAAGACACATAAAGCTCAAAAATAAAAGAAGCAGAACTAAACTTGAAGAGTCAGAAACTACAAAAGAAATTCACATGTCAAAATCACAGAGAAAAAATAATAACATGAAAAACCAAAATAACATATCCCCACCAAATACCAATAGTACTCTAGAGGAGTACAATGAGAACCCCCTAGAGACAATGCAGGACATGGAACTCAAAACAACAATGGTGAATATGATAAAAGATATCAGTGAATTTAAAGAATACACAAACAAGATAATCATAGAGCAGAAGGAAGTAGGGATAAACTTCTGAATGAATTCAGAAAAGAGCTAGAAATATTGAAGAATACTCAGGCTGAAATAAAGAATGAAGTGA
>NW_008358629.1:797427-902418 GCF_000622305.1 Nannospalax galili | reverse complement strand
ATACTACTGGAAAAATGAACAGCAGACCCCAATTCTATCCAAAGGAATACTGACAATGGATTGCTGTAGATGGACCTCTGGCTGACTAGATTTACCAGAAGAGCATATGGGGGGAATGGATGGGGTGCTGACAGCGCAGTGGACAGTGGCAGGGATAGCAGAGTGTGGAGGCTCTAGTGGGAGAGGAAGGCTGTCTACCTGACGAGTTTGTATTAATGCTCAGATGCCAAGGAGCTCAGAAGGTGGGCGACTGTGACCGTGTGATAGTCGTGTATATAGAGATTAGAAATGCATGTGAAAACGTCTCAATGTCAGTAGCCTTGGAATGAATTTTTCTGAATGAAACTGTGTGTTTTGACAACGAAGTGGAGATCTTTTTTAAACGTTGGAGCCTCATTTAATTTTATGTCTTATAGAGTTTGTAATGAATATTGTATAAGTGTAATAATTCATCTGTAAACCTAAAAATGTACAGCCAATTTTGAAAGAGATATACCCTAGCTCAGAAAAATGTTAATAGGTTAACGCTGTTGTAATGAAATGCTTCTTCTAATTAAAAAAAATAGTGTGCAAAAAATACAGTGCCAACTAAGTGTCGGTCAGAGTGGGCAACAGTAAATGTTTCCTTTCCACACCTATTTGACTCTCTTCTCTGAGATGACTGGCATAAATGAAATAGTATAAAAATATGAGTAATGTAGAAGCAACATTTAAAAATGAACAAACTTTCATGTGATTCAGGGCCACTTTTTGTTTTGCAATAAATGTCTGCTACATATGGAATAAGGGGAAAACAGAATCCCTCTTCTATTAAATAGGCTATAGCAACTCCTGCCTCCTTTTCCCACCAAGAAGGCATTATTTAGCAATGAGCATACATATACAAACACACAGTGCAGGAACCATCGGTTATTTTTATTTGTGTATGTGTTATTTCTGTAACTAGATTACAAGACCAGTAGTCATTTCAAGTCACAAATGAATCTAAGCAGATATTAATGATCAAGGTAGTATATGTATGACAGCTGAATCACAATTTTATTAACTAAAATGTTAAAAATCTGCCAATATAGATAAGACAGGAATCAACAAACTTCTTTATCTCAAGACTCAATATTCATTTAGTACATCAAATGGTCCAGCTCCGAGCTACAACCTACCACAGGTAATAATTTTTATAAGATGTAAGATAAAATGTGCACTCTGTAATAACCAAAATACTATGCAAATCTCTTTGGGAATGTGGACCCCACCAGAGTAGGGACACTATTCAGTGTTCTTTCATTTCTAGGTCATTTTACATTGCTTCGATAATCCCCTTAACTTCACGGAAAATGGCAGTAAGTGTACTGTAACTCACGTGATCAACAACTACAATCGAGCCCTTCCTAATATGTTCCTTTATGTTAATAAAGATGGCCACAGCACTAACAAGATTAGCTTTTGCCTCATTTTGGTGAAAGATGAGTTTTAATGCTGCTAATGCCTTCATATTGATCATATCTCTGGCTGCATTTGGATTTTCAGACATATTCAAAAATACTTTCAAAACAAGATTTCTAGTTTTACGATTTCCCTGGGACAGCAATTGAAAAAGCTCTGAAAAGTAACTAACAACAATGTAGTGATGGACAGACTCAGTAGTCAGCTGCCCTAGTATCTTTAATCCAGATTGCTGTCCAGGTGAGTTTAAGGGGAAAGACACGGTTTCTTTACACATATGCTTAACATGAAATTCAACCCTGTGTTGTCTTTCATCCCCAGAAGGAGGATTCAGAGTGATTACAGTCTTTTTTCTACTTTCAGGAGAAGAAAAACTGAGCAAGCTTTCAATTAGTGTCACTACACCCACTTCGTTAATGAATTCTCGGGCAAATGGATGAACTTTATGGACACCCATTGCAATCTGTGCTATTTTATGAATGAGAGGATCGGTAGTTGACTTAAGTATGCTCACAAGCTTTTCAAATTCCTGAGAATCCAAATAGCATTCCATTTTGCAAGGGCAAGCAAATGGCTTAATGCCATTGGCTTCTCTGATCTTGATTTGGTGTCTAATTTCATCTAAAGTCTGGATGCAAGAGTCAGAACCAAATGGATACTCAGGGATAGGCTGCGAGCTTGAGCGCTTGGAATGGCTGTGTTTGTCTGCAGAAGACTGAGTATCTTCTTCATCTGAAGCCAGAACAACATATGAAGAGGGCTTTGTCTCACATGAAGCCTGGGATCTATATCCCAACACTGCTGGCACCACAGCAGGAGCTTTGGGCCAGATAGTAACCTCAGACCAGTCCTTGGGCCTATTTTTCTCATTAATTTCATCAACTGGCTGAGGCTTAACTATCTTGAACACAGGCTGAGGATTAGGATCAAAACTATTGTCATCTCCTTCCCAAAACCAGTTCCCAATAACGTTCTCTTCCTCCTCTTCCTCAGCCCCTGACCTAGACTTGTAGCTGGGCCCAGATGTAGGCTCCAACTGTTCAGTATGGCCTTGGGCGCCTGTATCAGTTTTACTTTCACACTTAGCAACAGAAGGACTAGCAGCCTCTTCTCCCTTCCAGAACCAGGAATTGATACTAGCCTCTTCCCCAGCCCAGAACCAGGTATCAGTACCAGTCTTATCTTTATATGCAGAGCTAGTGGCCTTGTTCTCAGCCTTGGGGTTCAAATCAGATGAGATTTTTAATGGAGCCTTGGGCTCTGACCTGGTTCCTTCCTTCACCTCAGCAACAGCCCTGCTCTTGGACACAGCCTTCGTGTCTGCTGCTGCATCTGTTTTAGGTCCTTCCTTAGCTTTTGCTTTGGCGGTGGTTTTGGCTGCAGGTTTCACCACACTAGCAGCCTCCTTCTCTGCACCAGCTTTAGCTTGTACATTTGCCTTTTTCTCAGTTTTGGCCTGGGCTCTACCCTTATTCTTTCCACCCATCATGGTTGAAGGTCAATTATATATACACTTGTCCAGACTTATTCTTAGTTATCAGTTTGTCCTAGGCTGGTATCTTTACACGTTTTTAGTGGGCCAGAGGTGAATGTGGCAGAAAGAGCTAGAGTCAATTGTCAGTTTAGTAGCCAAACAGTTTCCTTTCTAGACAAATAGCCTCTATCAATGAATGACATGGACAGAGTAAAGGCACACTCTGGCTGGGTGAAGGTATTGGTTTCCGAAGGCAGATCTGTTGAAAATAATCTTCTGCCAATCCAAAGCTACCACTGGAGAAAGACCTAAGGTGGGAGAAAGAAACAGACTTTGAGTCTCCTCCAACTTTGGTTCTTTATACAGATAGCTACAGAAAAGGACATGAGAGTGAAGATGGACTTGTAGGGGATGTGGATTAGCAGAAAACTCTGCTACCTCATTTTATTTATTTCATCCAGCCCAAGTACCACCATTCTTTTCTCTCTACCAGATACCACAAGCATGGAAAGTAAGGCTTCTAGGGGATGGGGGGCTAAGGAGCCCCTTTGGACTCAGATTGGTCCACATCAATAGGCACTATAGGTCTCTTCAGACAGTCTCACACCAACCTGTACTGATGTGAGAATTTTCTTCTTCTGTACTTCTCTTAAAAAGAAGTATAGCTGACTTCACAGGCAGACCTAAAGACAAAAACACATGTGGGATTAGAATTTTTGAATATCTGATATACTGACCTGAACTCATGCCTCCCAATAAGTATCTTTTCAAATCTAGAACTCTGACCATGTAACACTTGCCTACACCTTGTTCTTCTTACGGGAGTTCCTCCACATTTCCTCACACAGCATCGGCTAATTACCTATAGACCCAATCTTGGCTCCCTTTCTCCCACTACCTATACACAGATGTGAGGGCAGAACAATCTGGCAAGTTGGAAAACAGTTCCATGGTACTATTTAGTCTCATCTACTTCCCAACAGCCATCTCCACCACCACTGTTTACCTTCATACTCACCTTGAACCAAGTGAAGTTTTTGGTCTCTTCTTTAACTAGCTTTGGAGGGAACAGCTACCTACAGGTCTCTATAGGAGCCTAGAAAGGAAAAGATCTACGGATAAAAAGGCAGAGGCAAAATCAGAAACAAAATAAAAAAAAATACAGAAGGGATTGAGACGCTAGAATAGTCGTGATAAAGTTGTTTGTAACACATGTTCTTACATACTTAAGGTTGTTAAATGTCTGCCACATATCAGCCCCTCTCCAGTGATTTCCTGGATATGAATAACACCCGCAATCTGTTTGAATGTACATCTTCCCAACCCTGAAGTCAGCCATTTTCCCCAGCTAGGACTAAATTTCATTCCCTAAAGAAAAATACAAGTTGTAGAAATAAGTTGCAGAACATACACAACTGTATTTGAAAGGAAGGCAGGGAAGCTAATAGATACAAATTATTTCAAGATCATCTTTTTAGTACCAGCCCCCCACGTATACCTAGATCATACCTCAAGTGCCATCAATGCGAGGCTTACCACAAAGCAGGATCCTCAGCAGATGCTATCCTTCCTAATGAAGAAGAGTCTTCTGGTTGGAGAATAGTCAACCTATAGAAAGGAAAGAGACACACTAAGGGAAACATTAAAGAAAATGTTCACTGTGATAGGAAATTGTTAGCTTTATGGACAGATTTCTGGAATTAAGATTCAAACACTCCTTTTTAGAGTATCAGGAATCAAGTCAAAGAGCTCTAGCAACTCTCTTCTGTGGTCCAGGAACATACCTTCACAAATACTCCAATATATTCTGTGGCACTGCTTCTGTACAAAACAAGGAACTAGAAACCGTGGCTGGAAATGTTTGGGGTCCCAGAAAAACTGCAGCGTGATTTCAAATATTTTAAGTTGAACCCCTCCCAAAAGGCTTCTCTACTTTCATTCCCATTTTAACACATCAAAAAAAATTATCAAAAAAAAAGAAATGTTGAGGAAACAGATCCTGAACATAAAAGTTAGGCTAATGTCACACTATTCACAACATCAGTTGTAAATAGTTATGGCCAATGCTTTACCCTTACCACTTTCTTGCCCTAAATTAGGCACGAGGCTCTAAATACACAAAGCAATAAAACAGCTCTTTACTGAATGGAGATGAAAATTTCATTCTGTCGTAGTGACTTCATACTCCACCCTGTAGTAATGGTTCCACTTCCCCAGAAATCCCCAAAACTACCTCAGACAGAAGACTCCGCCATCAAGTAGAGCCTGTGGGAGGGACAGCACCCAGGACGTGGGCACGAGCGGTCCCTCTCCGGAATGGGCGCCCCAGTGGCCAAAGGCACTCCCCACCCACCAGCTGAGCTGGCCACACAGCTGGCCACCGCCCCCCAACCCCCTCGCCGCTCCGTGGCCTCCCAGCGCCCTCCCCCCCGCCCCCCAGCTCCCGTACCAGCATTTCTCCCGCAGTCGCCTTCCCCACAACCCTCGTGGGGCCCAGACACCGTGGAGGGCGGGTCAAACCGGCTGCCAGGCAGTCTGCGAGGCAGGTCTCCCTCCAGACCTTTGGGCCCCACTGCCCAGGCCTCCCCTCCACCCGTAGCCGGCCCGGGTCTCCTCCAAGTCACCGCCAGGGGTCTCCGGGCACTACGCACCACCCCCGCCCCCGCGCCCCGTTCTACTTGGGGCAGGGCCGGGGTCCACAGTGCCTAACCACTCCGCGACCGCGACACATCTCCACTTGCCTGGCCAGGCACACGGCCCGGGTCGCCGGACTCCCCTCGTCCCCTGTCCACTCCCGGCTGTGCTCTATCCAGCGCAGCTCCCCTTCTGACAGGTTCCCGCCGCTTGGCACGCGAGCCGAATGGTAAAGTGTCGTCTCGCCCCACGCCCCTGCACCACAGCGGCCAGGGGCTGCGCAGGATGCGGCAGGCACTGCTCGCCTCGAGGGTGTCGGGAAGGGGGCGGAGGGATATGGCGCACTCCACAGGACGCCCCCTCCCAGGCCCACCGTAGTTCCGACCCGGAGTGGGCGGGGCCACAAACACTCCACTTGGAGGGGAGGGCTGCGCAGGCAGCCTCTGCGGACGTCCGCGCACGCCAAGGCCTAGACCACCACTTTTCTGGCGCTGCCAGTGTTGTGTAGGAAGGGAAAGCTGAGGGCTAGGGCTCAGGAACTTGGAGGGGGCCAGGCCGGGAAGGAAGTGTGGGGTTGGGGAGCTGGAGGGAATACAGGATGACTGCTAAGAGACCCCTTAGTGCATCTGCGCCCCAAGTCCCAGGCTAAACCGCCTGCTCCTCCTTCTACTCCCTCCCTGCCCCTGCGCGCCCTCTTCGCCTGTTGTCAGTGAAAGAGTGGAGGTTGTCAGTACTGCAGCCAGAACAACAGACTACGGGGAGGCCTCTTGGCTTTTCCATTTCTTTCCCTGCTTCACGGAGTTCCTAGGGGAAGTGAGGTGGGGGGCACCCATCACAGGCCTCACCACTGCCTCAGTTACAAGTACATCTCCATCCCCGGGAAACCAACCAGAAGTCTGAGCCAAATGCCATTTTTTTTTTTTTCCTACTACCCTCGCCTCCTCATATGAAATGACAGGAATTTTCCCTGTCAGGATACAGGGGCAGATGTCTGGTCCATAGTCTCTGTTGACCCAGAGTCAAGCGTCAAGCCCCAGGTATGGACTCTCTTGACTTCCTGGCCATTCTTCTGTCAGGAAATGGCACCAATTTCCATGTACTTCCTCAAGGCAAACCTTACCTCCTGTCTTGGAAAAAAGCATGGCTTTCAGCCCTGTATGATGCCTAACATATGCACATATACTTTTCCCTTGAATATATACATGTTTTGACTCTTTCCAGAGGTATGGAGTTTGACTTAGACCGAGTTTCATGAATGAAAGGTCCTTTTTGAGGTCTTTTCCACCAATGCATCCCCAACACATAAAAGACAAAGTAGTAAATGGTTGAAGATGAGGGACCATTGTGTCATAAGAATTCCATTGCATCCATTTCTGTTGTATCTCAATGCTAATCCATACGTGTGTATTTGCCTTTGATTCCTATAACCCCTGTGTGTAGCTCAGAGTCTGACCCAAGAAGTCAATCCCTCTGTGGCTTTTCAATGGAGAAAAGAAAGCAAGCTGTGAACCTGAACTTCTGAAGAACATTATGGCAATTTCTTAATGATCATGTAACGTTAAAATTTCTAACAATTTACTGTCCCATATCTCCATGATATAGAACTAGAAATTTTTCTGATGAGTATTGCATAGATTCTTTGAATTTAACATAAAAATATTAAGTATTAAATTTGTACTTTCCTGACCTTGAATTTTAAACACTAATAGTTTCTTGGGAGTGACATGTGAATCGGAAGACGGTGAAATACTGCCTTTTCCATTGTATGAAATCATCTTTCACAGTGGTGAAATGTCTGTGGGGAGATTGTAGCCATAACTCTGTGCTGTGGTGGTCTTCACACTTCTCGTGCTGTGCATGTGAAACCTACTTTTTCTCAGCACCTTGAAGCTCGTGTGCCATAGTTCACTGTTGTCGCAGCTGGTGTAGAGAAAGTTGTTCACGTTTTAGCCTCCATTTTACTGACTAGGGTAGATAAATACTTTCCTTGGCTGAAGTTGGGGGACAACCAGGGAGTCTGGCTTATTCCTATGGGTGTATCTCATGGGAGAAATCAAGCATTTTTATTAGTCTCTCTTATTTACCCATCCCTTAAATGGAAATCAAAAATGGCTTGAAGTCTGTCAGGTAGCAGGCAGCAAAGTCAAGGTTGGAATGACTTCCCAGGATGTTGCTGCTCCACTGTCACTTCTGCAAAGAGCTGCTGCTTTTGCAGTCTGAGCAGAGACACTCTAGCCTCCTTTGCTTTGCTTTCTCTTTTGGTTGGCTTGTTTTTAAAAAAACTCAGTCGCTTTAGGGAATGCAATTTACAAGCTGTCACCAGTCACTTAACTCACTGTGAGGATAAATGTGCATGCTTTTTGTAATGAACTGGTGCTTTGAAAACCTTTTTTAAAAAATATTTATTATTTATTTTTTATTTTATGTGTATGAGTGTTATGCCTGCATGTAGGTAAGTGCACTTGTGTTGTACAATGCCTGCAGAGGACAGAAGAGGCTGTTGGATCCCCTAGAATTGGAGTTATGGACAGTTGTTAGTTGCCATGTGGGTGCTGGGATTCAAATCTGGGTCTTCTGCAAGAACAGTCAGCGTTCTTAACCGCCAAGCCATCTCTCCAGCACCTGAAAACCCTTTTTTAAGGAAGAAAAATCTCAACCAAAGTTATGCTCATCCAGGCACGCGGACCCTGAGTTAATTTCAGCACAACTCATTCTTCAGTGCCTCATCACATAAGGCTTCCAGACAACATGTTTTGCTATTAGAAACATTCTTGTTTTCCAGCAGTGGATGGTTTCCTTCTAAGGTAAAACAAACTAGGTGCTTGTACATATTTTACTACCGTTTACTGCATTTCTGTAAAACCGAAATGCACAGAAATGTAGATTTATTTTAATAAATGAGAACTCCCCCCGAAAAAAAGAGAAAGAAAAAGCAATGATACTTCCATTATAAATAAGAGAGAACAAAAAAGCAGAAACAAATCATTTCCATTATCTTGGAAATTTCCTTAATCTGACAAAATATAAGTTAGGTACTAATCATAAAAGTTTATTATCCCTTATCTAAAATATTTGGCACCAGAGCTGTTTACAGGTGGATCACCTCTAATTTCCGAACCTAAAATGTTCTGAAATCTGAATTTTGAAGTTTCAAGTATCTCAAGCAAAAATCTGAAATATTTTGGATTTCAGATTAGGAACACTCAATCTGTCAAGTCTATGTGAATATTAAGAAATTTGAAAAACTTTCAATCTAAAACACTTCTGATTCAAAGTTACTTTGGATAAGGGATGCTCAGTTTGTGTATACAAGGACATTCAAGAAATGCAATATCTTTTCATATTTTATTTATTATTTTAATTTTATGTATATGAGTGTAATGCCTGCATGTAGATGGATGCACCCATGTCGTACAGTGCCTGTGGAGGTCAGAAAAGAGTATCAGATCCCCTGGAACTGGAGTCACAGACAGCTGTTAGTCACCATGAGGGTGCTGGGAACTGAACCCAGGTCCTCTGCAAGAGTAGCCAGTGCTCCTAACTGCTGAGCCATCTCTCCAGCCCCAGTATCTCTTATAGTAGTAATTAATTACAAATGATGTCATTGATGAAAAGATTAAGTGAGGTCCATTTATTTTATAACCTACTATTTTACCTTATTATGTTAAAATAATGAAGTCACTCTCTGTACCCAGATGAATATAACTCCAGATACAACGTAAAGTGAAAATACAAATTGTAGAATACATATGATTCCTTTTATGGAAAGTATGCTTTGTGCCACACACACACACACACACACACACATGAAATTTGTCCACATAAAACTGTTGAGTATTAGTTCTAAAATATGGGAGAGTGTTTCATAAAGAAGCTCATCTTCCTTTTCCTTCATACATTGCATACTCTCTGTTTAGCAGTGAGATTATATTTCTACATGATTGGAGTCTTTTAGCAGGTTTGATTTGGACCCATGTTTTGTTTTCTCTTCCTAAGACTCTAATGTGACTTCTGTTGTCATATTGTTCACATTCTATTTATCTAGGAGATGTAATTCACTCACACAAATAGAACGAGAATGGAGTCTTATACTAGGGAATGATGTAGGAGAACAGTTATAATGATGCTCCATGATGGATTGTCAGTTTGGCAAGGAAGGAAAGAGTGGAGTGGTAGCATATAATAAAAGGGGTAAGGAACAGGAGGAGCACTAATACTTAAATTTAAGGATTATTTTTTAAAAAGGAGCAAAGTGCCACAAGAAGTAAGAACAGAAAATGAAGACAGCAGCAAACAGCTGTTCTGCAAGGTGAGGTGAAGGCTTAAGACACTGGTTTCAGTAGCAAAGAAAGAAAGGGAATTTTGGAAAACAGAATTTCTTTATAGACAGAGCCCATGGGAGGTGAGAGCTCAGCACCTCTGTTTTGGGGTGTTCACATTCCACTGAGTGCAACTGCATCTTATAACACAGATTAAGACAAAGAGAGAGTCTCAAGAAAAAAAAAGACAGCCTCATACAGCCCAGGGTGGCCTAGAACCTGTATGTAGCTGAGGATGGCCTTGAATTCCAGATCCTCTGGCCTCAGCCTCACAAGTGATGCAGTTGTAGGTGCTTTCCACTATACCTGGATAGTATCAGATGAATTTAAGAAAGAGAGAGAAAGATAACAGAAGCCTCACTTGACAGCTATACCAGCAGAGTAAAGGTCTGTTCATGCAATACCAGGAAAATCCATTCTTCTCAACCCTTAAATAAAGCAGTGAGAAAGAGGACTCCTACTGACTCTGCGGCAAGTCAGCTTAAGAGGCAAAGGTTCCTTCATGTAAGGCTCACTTTGGGAAAACAGATCAAGTGCCATGGACTATACTGTGACACCTGGCCTATAGATTCCTCTAGCTAGAGGGGCAAAACTTAGAGCCAGAACCAGATAGATTTCTGTGAAGTAAAAATCTGGTCTGAATCATGAACTGAAATGGACAGGGATGGTACCTGTTCACACACAAAGAACCTCACTGAGACCGGCTCGAGACATGTACCTGTACCCCAGGGGTTGCACAGAAGCAGACCTGACACCTATACCCACCTAAAGGACCAGATATAGATTCTATACCCTTATTTTATACATTCCTTATTTAATATCTAATTCCAATTAAGTGGACAAACTTTGTCTTGCCCTGTTCTCTCCCTCTCCTCTCACTTTTTTTTCATTCTTGGATGAACAAGTTGGCCTAGATTTAGAGGTCTTCCTGCCTCTGCCTCCTGAATTGCTGGGATTGTCTCAAGTTATCTGATTGCATTTGTTTGTCTCTTTCTCCTTTCCTTTTAACTGTTGATGCCTTATCTACTTCAATTTTATTATTCTTCCTTTCTTTTTAAATCCTTTTCAAATTTAATTTTAAAAAATATTTTATTTAGTATTTTTATTTTATGTGTATTGCCTGCATGTAGGTAAGTGCATCTGTGTCGTGCAATGCCCGTGGAGGACAGAAGAGGCTGTTGGATCCCCTTGGAATGGGAGTTACGGACAGTTATTAGCTGCCATGTGGGTGCTGGGATTCAAACACAGGTCTTCTGCTAGAACAACCAGTGTTCTTAACCACTGAGCCATCTCTCCAGCCCCTAGTCTTCCTTTCTATCTACTTTTCCCTCTTCCAATTTTTTTCTATTACTCTAATACTAATCATTTATCTCACTTTGCTTACTTCCTTTCCATTTCTATACGTAGTAACTATTATCTTATTATGCAGTGTATTAACCTTATTCCTTTACTACCCCCAAATTAATGGAATTTAATTGAGTATTACTGCATTGTCATAGTAGACCTATCCATCAGTTGGGGTTGCTTCTGTAGTTATTATTCTACTTTCGGAGCAGAGTTGGAGATAGAGCCTGCTGCAATGATCATGTGGGTTAAGGGTTTAGGAACTGAGCAACATTTCCAGTGCAGTGGGAAGAACATGTATCTCCACTCTACTACAACCCAGTTCTACTTGAAATACTTCACTGAAAGGATACATGTGATATAAAAAAATCTAGTCAATGACCTAATTCCAGATACACAAATCTCAATACAGAAACAAAAGAAACATAAAAAATCAAGGCACGAAGACTCCTATGAAAATTACTAATTTTATACTATTAGATGCCAATGAGAGTGAATTGGATAAATTCCAGTCAAAGAATTCAAAAGAATGGTTACAAGAATGGTTAACAAAATTAAAGAGGACAAGACTAACTCCTGCATGATTTAAGAGCACACACACACACACACACACACAAAATAAGTCAACACAAGCTATGACAGAGATATTAAATAAGGGGATATAAATACCAAGGAAAAATTGAAATTTTGAAAATGAAAGCTCAACAAATCAAATAAAGTATTCAGTGGAAAAGCCACACCAATAGAACTGATCAAGCAGAAGACAGAGTATCAAGGCTCAAAAACAAGACAGATGAGTCAGAGCATTCAGACAGCGACAAAGATAAGATAATAAAATATGAACAGAACATATGAAAACTACTGGACATAATTAAAAGGCCAATCTATGAATCATGGACATAGAATAGGGAGACGCTCAGCCTAAAGGCATAGAGAAGAAATACAATTAAATCCTAAGAGAAAATTCACTAACTCTGTAGAAAGAAAGGACCATCCAAATACAGAATAGAATGCCAAAGAGAAAAGATCAGAAAATAACCTTCTCATGCTATATTATACTGAAGAAACTAAGCACGCAGAAGAAAGAACTCGAAAAGTTACAAGAACACAAAACCAAGTTGCATACAAAGGCAAGCCCATCAAATTAACAGCAGGTTTCTTAACAGAAATTAAAAAAAAAAATACCCGAACACAGAACCAAGTATTTCAAGCTCTGAAAGACAGTAACTAGCAAACCCAGATTGATTACTATTTTCAGCAGTGCTAGCCTTCTTAATTGGAGGAGAAAGAAAAACTTTCCATGATGAACAAAAATTAAAGGTGTTCATGCTCACTATGCCAGTGCTACAGAATATATTTCAAGGCATCCAACTCATTAAAGAGAAAGCTAACTGCATCCATGGAATCAAAGAGAAGAATAAAGCAGAATAGCAAGAGTAAATAAGCAAATAAGGATTAGGAAAATACCAAACACTATAAAACCAACAGAATGTGAGGGGTGAGGGATCAATACATATCTTTCAATAATAACTCTTAAGAGTCTCAATTCTCTAATCAAAAAACACAGACTAGGAAACTGGATTAAGAGAATGGGCCCCAAGTATTTGTTAGTACATGAAATACACTGTGATAGTTAATACTGATTGACAGGATCAAGGCTCACATAAAGGACATATTTTCAGGCATGTCTGTGAGGATGTTTCTACGTAGGGTCAATTAATGTGGTGACTTAACTGTGTGTGACACCATTCCATGGGATAGTTTCCTGGACTGAATTAAAAAGAAAAAGCAAGCTGAGCACCAACATTCACTACCCTCTGCTCCCTGACTACAGATGCCATGTGACCATTTGTTTTGTACTCCTACCACAATGGCTTCCTTGCATGATGTACTGTACCTTGAAAATTTCTTAAGCTACTTCTGTCAGGTATTCTGTAACAGCAATGAAAAAGTAGCTAATATAGTAAATTGATACCAAGAAGTAGAGGTATTCCTGATCATGTCATTCTCAGGTCTCTGGAACTAGTTTGTAGGAAGAATATGAAAAGTTTAGAACTCTAGACGAGAATAGCCCTAGAATATATAAGTAGAGTAGTAATTTACCATTCTGGTGGGAGTTTAGAAAACTAGAATGATTAGAAAAATGTGAACACTGGAGGCCAAGCTCAACAAGTTTCAGAGGAGAACAAGGAATATATTGGGAACTGGATTACAAGCACTTCAAGGCTACATTATGAAAAAAAATGGCTATATTCTGCCAATATCATGAGAACTTGATCAAAGTTGAATTAAAAATAATGGACTGAACTGTTTTGGGGGTGAAATTTTAAGACAAGGCAGTATCTAGGATGTAGCATGGGTACATCTCAAATCTCCTACTCAGGCCTACATTGAAAGAGCAAAGAAAGGGGGCTAGAGAGATGGCTCAGCAGTTGAGAGCACTGGCTGTTCTTGCAGAACAGCTGGGTTCAAATCCTAGCACTCACATGGTGACTAATAACCATCTGTAAATCCAGTTCCAGGGGATTTGACATCCTCTTCTGTCCTCCACAGGCACTGTACAACACGGTTGCACTTATACACATGCAGGCAAAACACTCATATACATAAAATAAAAATGAATAAATCACAAAGAAAGGAAGAGAAAAGAAAGACAGGAAAATGTCATAAAGTTTGGCAAAGAAAGTGTGGGCAAATTTAAAGTTGCTGACAGGGAGAATGCTGAAAGTAGCCGTGATTGTTAAGGAGATTAGCATCATTACAGAGGAACTTTGTGCTAAGCTAGGATAATAAGAAAGGTTCCCCAAGGGCAAGATCTTATTGCATTAACTTTTCCTGGGGAGATACATACATCAATTCACCACAGATGGGTATCAAAGTACAATTTCACCAAAGTCCAACTTGATGAGACCAGTGAGTTTATTAGGATTTCTTACAGAGCACAGGTGAGTAATTACTTACAGGAGATTGGTTGACCCTGGAACACCTGCATCATTGCAAAGTCCCACTCCATCATAGATGATGACCTCATGGAAGATGCATCATAGAATTCCACTTTTAATTAATCTTCCACTTCCCAAATACTATATTATCTCCCAGGATCACTTACAGTTGAAGGAAGGGATACAGAAGCAGTATCTGGAACCTCAAGTTAGGACCTCCTTACTTTCCTTTCCTCCATCCACTAGGGAGTGCTGATAGTTCCATTACCATTACCATAACCCAGCTGTATTTTTCTCCTTTAGTTGCCATGGCTATAGGGGAGAAGCCCAAGATATCTTGTCTTGACTTCAAAAAAAGCACCACAAAACACACCATCCATTGAAGGCACTCTTTGTGAAATGCAATCCATTTGAAGGATAACCTAAACTGAGAATGCTTCTGAAGGGATCCCCTGCTCCTCAAAGGCAACTACCTAGGGAAGTGTTTTCCCAAGGTAAAAACACAGAGGCTGATGCAAATATGGTCCAAAGAGGCCAAGTTACATCTTGAGCTGGCAGAACTTGGCAGCTTCATCTATGTGGTGCTGGTTTTATAGACATGAAAGATGGAAGAGTAAGGGGGTATTGGAGGCTTCTACAAAGATTCCTAGTGGAGGCCAGACAACATGTGGCAGGGTTGGAATTCCTGAAAGGATACTGAATGAAGATGGGAAGTTGAAGTCAAAGTTGGAATGGAGAACCTAAGATGCTGGAGTTGCAAGGACATGGAAAATCCACTGAGGAAGGCTACACAGAGTGGATCTGGCAAAAGAGGAAGGTTGTATGTACTACAGGCCACAGAGTTAGAGAGGTGGAGCTACCCAAGTATGCTGGACCCTAGGTAAGTCCATCTCAAACTGCACATGCCCAATGGGAGCTCCAGGATTTGATGTTTGCCCCGACTTACTTTTGTCCAATCATTTTCTGCTATAACCCCAGTCCTCCATTTTGGAATGGAAATGTTTACTCCATACCATTGTATATTAGATGTGACTTGATTGGGGAGTTTACTTTTCTTGAGAGATGGTTTCCTTGTAGTCTCTGCTGGTCTGTAATTTCTTATGTAGTGCAGGCTATCCTTGATCTCACAGAGATCTGCCTGCCTCTGCCTCCCAAGTGATGAGATTAAAGGAATGTGCCACCACACCCAGCATAATTTGTTTTTTTGATATTATAGGGGCTCATAGTTAAAAGACTGTCTAAGTCTCAAAAACATGTTTGAAAAGTGCTGTGACTATTCAACACTATCTTAAAATTGGACTGGATATATTTTACATTATGAGACAGCCATGAGCCTATGCAGACGTGGATGAAATGTTATGGGTTAAAGGTGGTATGTTACAGCGTCTATTTGGCAAGCTGTGGACTTATAATAGTTAACACTGATTGTCAGCTTGACAGGATGTAGAATCAGAAGCCCATGGACATGTATATGAGGAAGATTCTATATTTGGTTGACTGAAGTACGAAAGAGCCACCTTACTGGAGGTAGTACCATTTCATGGTATGTGGTACCAGACTGAATTAAAAAAAGCCAGGGGAGCAGGTACATGACCATAAGGAAACAGTCTTACAGGTTCCTGGGACCTTGCTCATATGAACTTACAGCAATGGTGACAGCATGCACGAGACCTATGAAATTCAACCAGACAAAACCCAACATAGAACTGGAGAAATGGGCAGGAGGCCACAACTTTGGTGAGGAACTACTGGCAGCTGATCACTGCTGAGTGAGGGAGAGTAGATCTTCTTCAAGGAAGTGATGCTAAACAAGATGAACAGGTTCGAGTGGATGAACTCACACCAAGGGACATGTGGGTGCACAGGCTTGACTCGATAGGCTTTGACATGTATGACAAAATGCATGAAGTCCTGTGGTAGATGCAGATAGGGAAGGGGGGCTAAATATAATTAAATATAATTAAGATGTATTATATGAAATCCACAAAAATTCAATAAAAATATTTTTTTAAAAAGGGAAAAAAGTGAGCCAAGCACTAGGATTCATTGCTTTCAGCTTCCTGACAGCAAACACAATGTGACAAGCTGTTATCAAGTGCCACCTCCATTGCTGCATAATGGACTGTACCCTCAAAGTATAACCTTAAAATTTTTTTCTTTGAGTTACTTTTGTCAGATATTTTGTCACAGCATTGAGAAAAATAACTAATACACACAGACACCTCACTGAGAAAGACAAACACAGCATTCCAAACAAGCAAGTCTAGAGATACCAATATCTGACAAAATTACATTAAACCAAAATTTGTCAGGATAGTCACTTCATAATGATTACAGTCATTTCACAATGATATCACATCAAATTGATCTACTGTATATCACAATTCTAAATGTATTCTATATATTGATGCACCCAACACTGGTATATCCAAACTTATTTTTTTTAATTTTTATTATCATTTTACATGTATGAGTGTATTGCCTGTATGTGTGCAAGTGCACCCATGTTGTGTAATGCCTTTGGAGATCAGAAGATGGTGGCATATCCCCTGGAACTGGAGTTACATCGGTTGTTAGCTGCTATGTGGGTGCTGGGAATCAAGCCTGGGTCTTCTGCAAGAGCAGCCAGTTCTCATAACCACTAAGTCATCTCTCCAGCCCAGGTATATCCAAACCTACAAAGCAAGCATTACCTGTTGTAAAGGCACAGATTGGTCTAAATACAGTAACAGTGGGTGATATTCAAATCTAACAGATTGGTCATCTATACACACACACACACACACACACAAATAAATCAGCAGAAAATGGAGCTACATGAAAGTATAGCTCAAATAGATTTAACACACATATATGTAGACTATACTATCCAAATACTATAGAATACCCATTCTTCTCAGCAGCCTAGAGAATTTTCTCTAAAATAGAAACTATTTTGGGACATGAAATGAATCTTAAGAAAAACAAGAAAATAATAATTATTTCTTGCATTCTATCTCCAAAAAAATAGAAGCAATAAAAACTACAGAAAATACACACACTCTTGGAGATTAAACATACAAATGAATGATTAATGGGTCATTAAAAGAATCAGGAGACGGGCTGGAGAGATGTCTCAGTGGTTAAGAGCAGATTGCTCTTGCAGAGGACCCGGGTTCGATTCCCAGAACCCACATGGCGGCTACAAACCATCCTTAACTCCAGCTCCAGGGAAATCCAATGCCCTCTTCTGATCTCCGCGGCATTGCATGACACAGGTGCACCCACATACATGCAAGCAATACACTCATACACATAAAATAAAATATATTTAAAAAAAAGAATCAGGAGAGCAGTTAAAATATTGCTAGAATCAAATAAGAATGAAAATACAATGCGCCAGAGTGTGTGGAGTACAATGGAGGCAATTCTAAGAGGGAATTTCATAGTTATAAACGCCAACATTAACACAGTTAGAAAGCTCTCAAATAAGTGATTTAATGATACACCTTAGGGCCTTGAAGAAACAGAAACAAGCTAAAGTCGGAATCAGTGGATGAAAGAAATAAGATCAGGGAAGAAACTTAATGGAATGGAAACAACAAATATATAGAATCAATGAAACAAAGAGTTGATTCTTTGGAGAGATAAGATTTACAAACTCTCAGCCAAAGTAAGCAAAAGAAAAAGAAGGAAAACACAAATTATTGAATTAGAGATGAAAATGAGAGGTGATAACAGACACCAATGAAATTCAGAGGCTCATTAGGGCCTTTGAGAATGTATATTACAATTAAATAGGAAATCTAGAAAAAAATGGACAAATATCGACTCATAAGCCCTTACAAAATTAAAACAGCTTATAAGACAGATATAAAATGCAATGCGAATGAAGCAGTAATAAAACATCTCCCAAGTAAAAAAAGGCCAGACCCAGGTGGACTCATTGCTAAATTTTACTGGAATTTAAAGAATGCCAATACTTCTGAAACTATTCCATAAAATAGAAAGGGGCAAAAAACAGTACCAAACTCATTTTGCAAAGCTAATATTATTATATTGATCCCTGTATCATATTAGGACACACTAAAAAGAAAATTACAGGCCAATCTTCCTGATGAATATGGATGCAAAATGTCAACAAAATATTTGCAAACTGAATTCAACTATAAATGAAATCATGAAATTTGTTGGTAAATGAATGGAAAAATTATACTCAATGAGGTCATCCAGACCCCAAAATATAAACACATGTCTATCTCATGTGGATCCTAGCTTCAAATTGTTTGTGTGTTTAACTTGGAGTACATGTCAAAGCCAAGAAACTAGAAACTGGCCCTTGTGAGCAGATGTATTAAGGGAGGGAAAATAGTAAATATAGGTAAAATTATAGAAGAGAGGTGAATACTTAGGTAGACATATTCAAGCACTGTAATGGTGTGGAGGATAGGAAAGGAAGGGTAGAGGAAAGACTTAACCAAATTGAAGGGTGCATGAAATAGTCATGTGAAAACCTACAATCTTGCAACCCAATTAAAAATATAATTAGAGGGGATAGTAAAACACATATGTCGTAGAAGAATGGGGGTCAGATATTGGTAGTTAAATGGTTAGTTGTGAATGAGGGCAGGAGGTGGGAAAGAGGAGTGATAGGGGATTGGGTTAACCAAAACTAAGGATGTATTAAGAAGCGTTATGGAAACCTACTATTTTGAAAGAAAATTAAAAATATACACAATTTTAAGCACGAGATTGTGAATTTTTAAGAATGTTTAAGAATTTTTAAGAAGAGATTGTGCACCATGCATGGGTGGACAATACTGCTACTAGAAGACACAGGTTAATTAAATGAAAATCTCAGTGCCAGGTGCAAGATACTTCCTTATATCAAGGAGGCCCCAGAGGCATACAGAAATACATCTTTAAAATTTTATTACTTACATTTTTTATTTTGTTAAAAAAATATACTTGGGGCTGAAGAGACAGATCAGTAGTTAAGGACACTGACTATTCTTGCAGAACCCAGGGTTGATACAGAAATACATCTTTAAAATTTTATTACTTACATTTTTTATTTTGTTAAAAAAATATACTTGGGGCTGAAGAGACAGATCAGTAGTTAAGGACACTGACTATTCTTGCAGAAGACCCAGGTTTGAATCCCAGCACCCACATGGCAGCTAACAACTGTCCATAACTCCAGTTCCAGGGGATCTGACAGCCTCTTCTGTCTTCCGTGGGCATTGCACACCATAGGTGCACTTACCTACATGCACGCATAGCACTCATACACATAAAATAAAAATAACAAATAAAATATTTTAAAAAAACATACTTTAGGTTTAGGAATATAATCTGCATATTAACCAACACTAAAATAGAATGATATTATACAGCTTTAGGAAGAATAAAAGAGAAAAATTTGAGGTTACAGAACACCTCCCAAAGAGATATAAGTGCAGAAAAAGTCCAAAATTTAGAAAGGAGACCAAGGGAGGGTAATAGCAGGTGATGAAAAAGGAAGGAGTATAGGCAAAAGGACTCATGAATCATGAAAATAGATATAAAGCTAATTATTTTCTAAATGCACCTCCATCATCATTCTCCCCCACCCTTTGGTGGATACGTGAATTCAATTTTCTTTATCAAAGTACCAAGAACCAGTTTTAGATTTCCAAAGATTCCAACATGAGTTAATCCTTTGAGGCAATGACTATGAATGTTTGACACTCACTTTTTATATATATTTTAATTGCATTTTGTGAATTTCATACAATATATTTTTTATCGTATTTATATCCCTTCCCTATCTGCTCCCCATTACTCCCCCGACCCAGTCTCATGTGCTATAATTGGGCTTCCTTTTTAATTCCATTGATCATGAATGTGATAGGAATTAGACATAATGAGCCACTGAATGCATTTGTAGCACTGACTGACTTAAAGCAATCATGAACTGACCAAGAAACATAGTAACTTACTGCTAGCTGAGGAGCTATTGGAATCTTATGGATCCTGATGGAGTGAGAGTCACATTTTGGGGGGGGGAGTGTGACTGCTGGTAGGTTTCCTATGCCCCAGTGCATTGCCCCACACCCATGCACATAGGAACAAGACTTATCGGACTCAGTGAGTTACTATGTTTAAAAAAGAGGACATAAAATTTGAAGGGAGATATTGTAGGGGGGACTAGGGAGACCTAGAGAGAGTAGGGGTAGATATGATCAAAATAATTGCATATATGTTTGACATTTTCAAAGATTAAATTTAAAATATTATTTTTTGAAAAATATAATTCACCACAAAAAAATGGAATTCGTTCCAGGGACTGAAAGATTATACAACATATGCAAATAAATACATGTATTAGAAAACATTAACAAACTCAAGAACAGATTTTCACATGACAGTCTCCAAAGATGAAGAAAAGCACCTTTGGCAAATTCCGCATCCCTTTATGATTAAAGCCCTGATGAAACAATAAATAGAAGGAAAATACTTCAACATAATAAAAGGCACCCATGACAAACTGTAGTTAATATTATACTAAATGGTAAAAAGCCCTAAACTTTTGCACTAATATATGGATAGAGACAGTATGTCTTTTTTGTGGTGTGTGTATGTGTATATGGTGTATGTATATGCACTCTCCTGTAGAGGCCAGAGATGGATGTGTGATGCTTTCTTCTCTTGCCCTCCCCCCTTCTCCCCCTCCTCCTCTGCCCCATTCCCCTCCCCCTCCTCATCCCTATTAATTTTTTGAAACAGGGTTTCCCTATAGCCTCAGCTGGCATGCAACTCACTATGTAGACCAGGCTGGTCCCAATCTCATGGGGATCCACCTGCCTCTGCCTCCAGAGTGCTGAGACTAAAGATGTACACTACCATGCCTGGCTTTCCACCTTAGTTTTTGAAACAGTGTCTCTCACTGAGCCTGGATCTTGCTGTTTTGAATAAATTGGAAATAGCCAGTGAGCTCAGGTCCTCATGTTGAGAACGTAATCAAGAAATCCATTCCATATACAATAATTAAACAAAATACATCAGAATAAGCCTAACCAAGAAAGTGAAAGACTTCTACAATTAAAAAAATTAAGCACTCTATTGATGCTAGAGAGCTGGCTCAATGTTTAAGAGCACTGACTGCTCTTGCAGAAGACCCAGGTTTGATTCCCAGTATGCACATGGTAGCTAACAACCATCCATAACTCCAGTTCCAGGGGATCTGAGACCCTCTGACCTCCACAAGCACTGCACGATACGAGTGCACTTACCTACATGCAGACAATACACTGGTACACATAAAATAAAAATAAATTAAAATATTTTTTAATTAAGTACTCTAGAAGGAAAGTGAACAAGACACGAGAACATGGAAAGATCCCATGCTCATGCATTGGTAATTAATACACTGAAAATGGCTATCTTACTGTAATGGTTAAGTGTATTGGCAACTTGACAGGACCGAACCATCAGAGAAACACACCTCTGGTGTGTGTCTATGAGGGTGTTTCCAAAAAGGTTTAACTGAAAAGAGAAGACTCACCTTGAATGTGGGCAGTCAGTAGTATCTCATGGGTAAGGTCCTGGCCTGAACAGAAAGGAGAGAGTGATCTGAGCACCAGAACTCATCTTTCTCTGCTTCCTGACTATGGATAAATCTGATCAGCTGCTACACACCCCTTCCATAATGCCCTTCTGTCCATTTTGAACTGCATCCCTTCTTAGACTATAAGCCAAAAAACCCTTCAACTCTTACATTCCTTCTTAGAAGATATTTGTTCACAACATTGAGAAAAATAACTAATACAATTACTAAAAGTTATCTACAGATTCGACACAATTCTTACCAAAATTCCAATGGCATTCTTTGGAGAAACAGAACAAGTATAAAATATACAGAAGCACAAAAGACTCCAGAAAACCAAAGCAATCCTGGGTAAAAGAAAAATATTGGAGATATTACAATAACTGTTTTCAAGTTATACAACAAAGCCAAAAATGAAATCATCAAAATAGCATGGTACTGAACACACTATATACATTAGCTATAGAACAAACAAGAAGACATTAAGCTCATGCTGACTTCAGAGTCACATCTCTACTGGATAGCTTTCATAGTGTTGGAAGGTGCTATGCATGCTACAAGAAGGAAGAAAATAATCATCAGTCCTACCCAGCTGTGAATCCTGTGAGCTACAATAATAACTGGCCTGGCAAGATATGCCCACCAGTGCAACAGTGGCATGAATACTATGGGAGTAACCAACCACTCTCTAATTGAATTTAAAGTCCACTTTATAAGATAGAGCCCATATCTGACATTGATATTGGGCTTAGGAATGTGAGACTAGATAGGTCACAGAGCATAGGGGAGAGTCTAATACTAGTTGTCACTGAATAGTTACAGGATCAAAATGACGTCTAGGGGTTGGAGACATGGTTCAGTGGTTAAGAGCACTGACTGTTCTTGCAGAGAGCCCAGGTTTGGTTCCCAGCACCAATGTGGCAGCTAACAACCGTCCTTATTGCCTGTTCTAGGGGACCACATACACTCTATTGATCTTTTAAAAAATATTTTATTTATTATTTTTATTTTATGTGTATGAGTGTATTGCCTGCATGTAGGTAAGTGCACCCCTGCCGTGCAATGCCCGCAGAGGACAGAAGAGGCCATTGAATCCCCTGGAACTGGAGTTATGAGCAGTCGTTAGCTGCCATGTGGATGCTAGGATTTGAACCTGGGTCTTCTGCGAGAACAACCAGTGTTCTTCACCACTGAGTCATCTCTCCAGCCCCACCCTCTTTTGATCTTTACATACATTATACAACATGGGTGCACTTATACATGGAGGCAATACACTCATACATATAAAATAAAAATTACTTAAAAATCACAACCAATGACTTATTGTCATACCCATAGATTAATGCAGCTTTCAACTCTCACCAGAGAACTTTCCTTATGCAGCAGATGGTGATTAACACATAAACACAGCAGGCCAATGTGCAAAGAACAAGAGGCTGCAGAGTGCTTATCCGTAAATAGGATATCTATATTAAATTTATGCCTCCCAAGGTTCAGGGATCATTAGGCAAGAGAGGGTCAAAAGAACATAAAAGCCAGAGGTTGTGGATAACCAAAAGGAAACAGAGTTTTCCAGACAGCTGGTTAGTTACTCATATGAACTCACAGCAATAGTGACAGTATGTACAAGTCCTATGCAAGCTCAAACCAGACAAAATCCCAGCAAAGACATGGAGAAGTAGGTAATAAAACCCAACCCATCCATCATATGGAACTTTTTTGGCAAGTGTTGGCTGCTGGGAGGGAGAAAGGCAGTCTCTTTTAAGTTTGGGACTTTTGGTGGATTAACCAGGCTCCAGTGCATGGAACTACATGGCAAGACATTTGGGGACACAAATTAGACCCTATAGGCCTTTATATATATATATATATATATATGAGGTGAGGGTAGTAAGAAGGGTATTAAATGGGGAGAGGATCTAAACTCAATCAAAATCTATTTTGGGGAAGTATAGATAAGGGAGGGGCTCTAAATATCAAATTATATTTGATGAAAATCTCAAAAATTAAACAAAAAATTAAAAATACACTAAAAATCGAAAAATCAATCAAAATGGTGAAAGCCTTTAACATTAAGACCTGAAATTTTTAAACCATTAGAGGAAAACACAGGGAAAACTCTTCAAGATATAGGCATACACAAGGAGTTTGTGAAAAGTGTCCCAATAGTGTAGCAAATAGCCCCAGGAAGAAATAAAGGGTATTATGTGGAATTTAAAATGTGCTACACAGCAAAGGAAACTACCAACAGTTAGAAGGTGGCCTAAAGAATGGGATACAGTTTTTACCAGATGTATTTCATAAGTGTTACTATCTAGAATATATAAATTCCTACACACACACACACACACACACACACACACACACACACAGCGGACTCGCATCTTTCAAAAAACAGACTCACATCTTTCATTCAACAAATGGACTGAGATTAACATTTTTCAAGAGGAGCAACAAAAATACCCAAAAAATACTTCTAAAAGTGTCTATCATCCTTATCTACCAGGGAAATGCAAATTAAATTCACTTTGAGGTTCCATCTCACCCCAGTCAGAATGCCAACCATCAAGAAATCAAGAGAGAGCAAATGGTGGTGAGGATGTGAGGAAAGAACTTTTATTCACTGTTGGTTGTGATGTAAACTGGTACAGGCATTCGTTAAAAATAAAAAAAAAAGTCTAATATATAACCCAGCTATATCACTCCTGGGCAAATATTTGAAGGACTCTACTCTTATCACACAGATATTCACACATCATTGTTTATTGCTACACTATTTACAAAAACTAGAAAATGAAACCAGGGTAAATGTTCATCAATAGATGAATAAAATGAAATACATATGCACAATGGATTTTTATTCAGCTATAAAGAAAAATAAAATAATGACATTTGCAGGACAATGGTTGGGACTTGAAAATTATTAAGTAGTCCAGACTTGGTTGGTATAGATCAGGAAACAAAATAGGTTACCATGAGAGGGAGTTAATGAGTTCTCAAGGAAAGGGTAAGGGGTAAAAAGGTAACAGAACACATGTTATAGGAAATCAGAATGAGTGCTATTCAGAGGAGGAAGGGAACCAGTGGGGGTGGGAAAGTGAGTGGGGAAAAAATCAAAATAAAGAACATATGAAAATGTCATAATGAAACCCCCATTACTCTGTGAATTCTTAATAGGTAAATGAATGAATGAATTTAAAGAAGAAAGAATTGTCATATGACACAGCTATCCCAATCCTAGATATATTCAAAGGGCATTACATCCAACCACAGAGATAGTTACACATCCATATTTATTGATGCACTATTCAAAATAGGTAGCAAATGGAACCAGCCTGCATATCCATCAACAGATTAATGAATAAAGAATGCTACACATACACAATGAAATTAGCTACAAAGAAAAAAGAAAGCACGGTATTTTCAGGAAGATAGGTGTACCTGAAAATTACTAGGTTTACCAAATAAGTCAGACACAGAAACACAAATATTGCATGTTTTATCTCATTCATGAATCCTACCTTCAGTATAGATACACAAACCCATTTTATTTGTTTGGCAGTTCATTCATATATGCAATAAATTTTAGTTATTTTCACTTGCACACAAACCCTTTCCCCTTTTGCCCCCTTTCATTTTCCACTGAAAACACTTCTTCCCTACAAATTACCCTCCTTTTGTGCATAACCAATTTAGTTTCTTAGCTGAGTGTAGGTGAGAGAAATAACTAATCAGTGACTACACACTGAAGAAAATGACCCCCCCCCCAAATCATTACTGTAAATAGTCCCTCAGAGAGTGATGAGACATCATGGGCCTCTCATTCTTGATGAGATTCTGATGGGCTCAATACTACGCCAGGTCTTCTGTATCTAACCACAGCTACAGTAAGTTCATGAGTGCAATGACTATGTCCTATCCAGAAGATATGACATATCTCTATCCTCTGGCTTTTACATTATTTCTACCCTTCTTCCATATGATCCCTCAGACTTTGAAGGGTTGATCTAGCTGTCCCATTTAAGGCCAAATACTCCACCATCACTCATTCTTAGCACACTGGCCAGCTATAGGTTGCTGCATTAACTGTTTCCTGTTTTAGCAAGGAGCTTCTCTGATAAAGGGTGGACAGAGTAGTAATCTGTAAATACAGACACATGAACCCATTTTATTTGACAGTTTCTTTCACTTATTTGTCACTAATCTGCCAACATGACCATTTAACAAACCAAGAGTAGTAGGTTCTGCATTATGGCCCGGGTCCTCCCTAACCATGGGTTCTTGACTTGGTTTACAAAAACAGGTATGAGTACATTTCTGTGGAGCAGGCCTCAAGTCTAATCAGAAAGTGATTAGTTATGCCCAAAACAATCATGTGACTATTGCACTAGAGAACACATCTTGCCTGGCAGGTCATTATTGAAGTTGGCAGGGTTCACAGCTGGGTAAGACTGTTGATGATTTTTCTCCCCCACCAGCCTGCATAGCAACTTCTGACACTATGAAGGCTAGCAAGTACGGAATGGAGCTTCCAGCTCTGTTTCAGAATGATTCCTGTTTGACCTGTGATTCAAGTGAGTGCTGTTTACAGAAATAAGTCTTACCATCCAATTCTAGTGGGCAACAAGGAGCTATGGTAATTGCTTGTATTTCCTTGGGATTTCTGGGGCCTCCTTTACCAACAATCCATAGGGAAAGATTTACATTTAATAACTTATGGCTTCTGGATATTTCTGTTCAAACGTTTTTTCACACCAGACAAATAATGTGCCAGGGTTCTTGAAACAAGGTTTTAGGGAGGCATATGCCCATGCAAAGGCGTGAACACCAAATCATCATGCTCATGAACCAAAAAAGGATCCACTTTTTACTTGTATTTTTAATTAATTTACAAAATAATAGTTTTCCACAAGCTTTTTCATATCTTCATAGCTTAGCTTATTTTCTCCCACCTCCCTATCTTTCCTAGTTTCCCACCTCCTTTCCTGATTAGACCTTTCCACTTCCAGTATTCATCCTCCACCTTCATGTCTGAAATGTTCTATTATCCCCACTCCCTGAAGGCTTCCATTCTCACCCCTATAATGGCCATTTCTATCTTTCTGGCCTTTGCCTATACTCAAAAGTTAAGCACATTACTCTACAATTTTGTAGCTAGGATCAGTATATAAGGGAGAACATGCGGTGTTTGTCTCTGAGCCTGAGTTACCTCATTCACAATATTTTTCAGATCCATCCATTTTCCTGAAATTTTCATAATTTCATTTTTCATTATTTCTGAAAAAAATCCCATTGTGTATGTATACCACATTTTCATTATGCATTAATTAACTGATGGACAAGTATCCATTCTCACCATTAGATGGATGAACCAGACAAAAACAAACACTGTAATTAACAACACTATAAAGTAAATAAACCTAACAGTCATGTACAGAACAATCCACCCCAACACTACAGGACACACACTCTTTTCATCAGCTCATGGAACTTTCTCTAAAATAAATCACAAGGGCTGGAGAAATGGCTCAGCAGTTAAGAACACTGGCTGCTCTTCCAGAGGACCTGGATTCAGTTCCCAGTACCCACATGGCAGCTAACAACCATCTATAACTCCAGATCCAGGGACTCTGATGTACTCTTCTGGTCTCCACAGGCACTGCATGCATGGGTGCACTGAACATACATGCAAGCAATACATTCATATACATAAAATAAACCACATATTAAGACATAAAACAAGTCTCAACAAATAGAGGAAAATTGAAATAGTTTCTTGTCTTCCATATGATTCCAGTTGAATAAGACTATAAATGAATGGTAAGAGAATTACAGAAAATATGCCACTATGGAGATTAAACAAGACACTATTGAATGATGAATGGAACATGGAGGAAATCAAGAAAGAAATAAAAAATAATCCTTAGAATTGAAAGAAAATGGAGATACAATTTACCAAAATCTGTGGGATATAATGAAGGCAATCATAAGGGAGTTTATAGTTCTAAGTGTGCACATTAAAAAAAAATCAGAGAGTAAGAGCTATGGGAGGAAGTGCATTGACGACATGGATACAGAGCCTTACTGACTCATGGGACCTTGTACATATGAACTTTCAACAATGGTGTCAGCATGCACAAGATCCATGCAACATAAGCAGACAAAAACCCAGCATAGAACTGTGGAAATGAACAGCAGAACTCAATCCTAGCCAAAGAACTATTGACAGGTGTTATGACTGGGTAAGGAAGAGCTGATCTTCTTTAAGGGAGTGACTCTAGATAGACTAACTAGACCCCAGTGGATGAATGTGCACTGAGGGATATCAGGGGATACTAACTTGACATGATAGGCCTTAACATAAATGACATAATGCATGAAATCCAATCGGGGGGCAGGCTATATGAGGGTGCTGAAGGGAATGGGGGTATAAAGATGATTAAGATTTGGTGTATGAGACACACAGAAATTCAATAATTTTTTTCTGAAAAAACAACAACAATGCAAACACTAGTCAAATTAGGTTGCCAATCACACAGTAGTTTGTGAACATCCCAACTCTGCTCAGTCAGGACTTCTATCTCAAGTCCAAGGATTAGGATATAAGCATCACTGATCTACCATACTGCATTTTTTTTCTTTTTCCCTTAAAAAAAGAAGTGGAAATCACATGAAAATTAGAGCGCTGATCCAACACATCTGGATTTCTCATTACCTTTGCTTTTAATTTTTTCTCCCTCCCTCTCCTTCCTTCCTTCCTTCCTTCCTTCCTTCCTTTCCTTCCTTCCATCCATCCATCCATCCATCCATCCATCACTTTTATTTTTTAGAGACAGGATCTCCCTGCAGCCTCAGCTGGCCTGGAACTCACCATGTAGACAAGCTGGTCTCAATCTCACAGTGATCCATCTGTCCCACCCCCCAAGTGCTGGGATTACAGGCATGTGCCACCAGACCCAGCTGCTTTTAATTTTTTTTTAAGATTTATTTTATTGGGGCTGGAGAGATGGCTCAGTAGTTAAGAGCACTGGCTGTTATTGCAGAGGACCCAGGTTCAATTCCCAGCACCCACACAGCAGCTAACAACCATCTGTAACTCAAATTCCAGGGGAATTCGATGCCTTCTTCTGATCTCCAAGGGCTCGCAAGACATGGGTGCACTTGCACACATGCAGGCAATACACTCATACACATAAAATAAAAAAATAAATAAAATATTTTTAATTTATTTCTCTATTTTTATTTTATGTGTACGAGTATTATGCCTGCATTTATGTAAGTGCATCCATGTCATGCAGTGCCTGCTGAGGACAGAAGAGGGCAACAGATCCTCTAGAACTGGAGTTTTGGATGGTTGTTAGCCATCATGTGGGTTCTGGGTATTGAACCTGGGTCTTCTGCAAGAACAGCCAGTGCTCTTAACTGTGGAGGCATCTTTCCAGCCCCAAATAAAATATTTTTTAAAAAAAGAAAAGAAGGGGGCTGGAGAGCTGGCTCAGCAGTTAAGAACACTGGTTGTTCTTGCAGAAGACCCGGGTTTGAATCCCAGCACCCACATGGCAGCTAACAACTGTATGTAACTCCACTCCCAGGGGATCCAAGAGCCTCTTCTGACCTCTGCAGGCATTGCAAGACACGAGTGCACTTACCTACATGCAGGCAATACACACATACACATAAAATAAAAAATAATAAAATTTTTTTAAAAAAAAAGAAAATCAGAGATAGCTCAAATAACCTAAAAATGCACCTTAAGATGTTTAAAAATAAGAAATCAAACCCAAATCAGTAAATGGGGACAAATAACTAAGATCAGGGTAGAAATTAATAAAATAGAAACATTTTAAAAAAACATGCAAAGATTCAATGAAACCAACAGTTGGTTCTTTGAAAGGATAAACAAGATTGACAAAGCATTAGGAAAACTGATCAAAATAAAGATAGAGGCATGATCTAAATACACTTATTCCTGTATTCATTAGTGAATTTAGAGATGAAAAGAGAAACATTAAAATAGGTATATACCAACTTAAATGAATCAAGGACCTCAACGTGAACTGCTGAAACTGTCAGGAGAAAACATAGTAGAACTTTCTGAATAGGAATCTATTTACTCAGGAATTAAGACCAACAGTTGAGAAATGGGACCACATTTAACTGAAAAAAAAAGGATCTGTACAGCAATGTAAACAACCAAATGAGTGAAGAGGAAGCTTGCAGATTGGGAGAGAATCTTTTCCGGCTATGCATCCAATAGAGGATTAATATCCAGAATATACAAAGAACTCAAACAACAAAGAATCAAGAAAATAAATGACCCAATTAAAAGACAGGCTACAGGGTCTGGAAAGATGGCTCAGTGGTTAAGAACACTTGTTCTTCCAGAAGACCCAAGCTGGATTCGTAGCACCCACATGGCAGATAACAACAGTCCATAACTCTAGTTCCAGGGGATCTGCCACCTTCTTCTGGCTTCTGCGTACACATGGAGCACTTACATACATTCAGGGAAAACACGCATACACATAAAATAAAAATAATAAAAAATTTTAAAAAATAGGCTACAGATCATAACAGAGTCCTCAAAAGAAGAAATAAAAACAGCTAAGAAATATCTTTTAAAATGTTCAACATTCTGGGGCTGGAAAGATGGCTCAGCCAGTTAAGAGCACTGGTTGCTCTTTCAGAAGACCTGGGCTCAAATCCCACCACCCATCTGGTGGTTAACAACCATCTGTAACTACAGTTCCAGAGGATCCAACACCTTCTTCTGATCTACACGGGCACTGCATGACATGAGTGCACTTACATACGGGCAGGCAATACACTCATACACAAAAACAAAAATAATAGTTATTAAAATGTTCAACATCCTTAGCAATTAGAGAAATGCAAATTAAAACTACTTTAAGAGTTCATCTTATGCCAGTCGGATTGCCAACGGAGAAAAGCAAATCAATCCTAATACTCACCTGTAAATCCTACGAACCACAACAATGACTAACTCAGCAAGATATCCCCAATGGTACAGCAATGTTGCTTTTTTCTTTTTGGTAACTAACAACTCTCAAGTTGGATTTAGTGCCTGGCCAATAGGAGAGAATCCATGCCTACTACTGCAAATTTAACCAAATATCCACTGCTGAAGTGGTCATAGACCCTAGAGGAGAACTTACTACTGCAATTTTCCTAAATCAATACAATATCTAACTGTATTATCAATATTTATCCTTATACTCACAGATAATTATAGCTCTCACCCCTTATTGAAAAAACTTATTTTTGCAGCAGACAAAGGCTACTACAGAAATCAAAATGCGGTGGCTGTGGGGTACCTAGTCCCAAGTGATACATCTACAATGCAACCCCTAAACCTAAGGTTCAGGGGACATTGCAGAAGGGGCAGAAGATTTTAAGTGTCAGAGGACCAGGACTCCTGCTGCTAGATAGTGTCTTCCAGCCATGACAGAGAATTTGCATCTACTAAATCTCAGCATTACAGTTGATTATGCAATACCTACACAATGACCATTACAGGTAATATGCCAGTGTAGAGGGGGGAAATATCACAAGACCCGACCTCTAGGCAAAGAGCTACAGGCAATTATTGGCTGCTAAGAGATAGGTTATCCAATCTCAAGTGGTCAGCCCTAAACACACACACACACACACACATCTGAACACCACTAAATGGACTAAGTAGGATATATATATATATATGTGTGTGTGTGTGTGTGTGTGTGTGTATGTGTATATATGTATATGTATATATGTAATAATTAAAGGAGTCATGAAATTGAGGTGGAGCAGGGGGACATGGGAGTAGCTAGAGGGGGCAGAGTGAGAGGTAAAAATGATGTAAATTACTATACTTATGTAGGAAATTCTAAAAAAATTTAAAAAAGGAAAAAGTTAAAAAAAAATTTATGCATGGGACAAAAATACAAGGGAGACTTGGGAAAGGCTGAAGATTAGCATAAGGGTAGAAGAGGAAAAACTGGAGAAGATGTAGGCCTAAATATGGCCAAAGGAGAGGATACACTTGTAAGAAACTTACTATATAAAGCCCAGTACTATATGCAATGAATATATGCCCACAAAAGTAATTCACAGCCTTTAGAAGAATGATTGGCACCAATAAATTACTCAGTTAACAAAACAAATCCCTGAAGGATGTTGACATAAAAAATCTTCAAAAATAATGACAACAAACTAAATAACACATTATAAAAATCATTATCTATGATCAAATGAGATTCATCTCACAGATGTAAGAATGGTTCAATAAACATGACACACTGTGGACACGGCTCAGTGGGTCAAAACACTCTTGTTATACAAGAATGAGGAACTGGAATCAGATCCCCAGAACTTACATCAAAAGCTGGGCATGGCCAGCATGCCTGAAAACCCCAGAGATGGGGAAGGGGAAGCAGGAGTATCTCTGCGTCTTGGTGCACTAGCCTAGCCAAAAAAGAACGACAGAAGCAGAAAAAGAGCAATAGAAGACACCTGACATTTTCTGGTCTTCTTGAATGCACAGGCATGTACACCTGTATGCATACAAGTACATAGACATATACTACACACAGACACATAGTCTCTGTCTCTCTGTCTCTCTGTCTCTCTATATATCATTAATAGACACAGATGAAGAATTTGATAAAATTTAACATCTCCTGATGACAAAAATCTCTCAACAAATTAGGCACAGGAGGATTGTTCCTTTACATGATAAAGGTTCACATCATACCAAATGAAGGCAAGTCAAAGAGTTTCCTTTAACGCCTGGAACAATGTAAGGACAGCCAGATTCACCACTTCTACTCAACATATTATAGAAAGTCCTAGCCAGAGAAATTACATGAAAGAAATTTAAAATGGATCCTAATTTGAAAAAGGAATTAAATTGTCCTTGTCTAGAGAAGACATGATTTTATATCGAGAAAACATTAACTATTGTACCAAGAAAACCTGTAAGAATTAGTAAATAAATTTATTAAAGCTGCATGATATAAAATCTATCCACAAAAATCAGTAGTCTTTAGACCCAAGCAAACTCAAGCAAACAAAAAACCAGCACAATTCTGTGGAGATGGGTAGCAGGCCCCAATCTTAGTTGAAGAATTGTTGGTAGATGACTACTGCTGGGTTAGAAAGAGTTGATCTTCCTAAAGGGAGGAACTCAAGATAGGCTGACTAGGCCCCAGTGGATGAACTTGTACTGAGGGACATCTGGGGACACTAACTTGGCACAATAGGTTTTAACACAAATGAAAGAATGTATGAATTCCAGTGGGAGGCTATAGGAGGGTGCAATGGGGAAAGGGGTATAATGATGATTAAGATGTTCTGTATGAAATACACAAAAAATAAATTAAAAATTTACCAAAGAAATCAGTAGTCTTTCTATACACCAGCAGCACCTTATCTGAAAAAGAAACCAAGAGAACAATCTCTTTTATAATAATCACCAAAGTAAAACACTTCAGAATACATTTAATCATGAATATGAATGATAGCAAGATGTAGTGGTGCACACCTTTAATCCCAGCACTCCACAGGCAGAGGCATGTGAATCTCTGTGAGATCAAGGCCAGCCTGGTCTACATATTGAGTTCCAGGCCAGCTGGGGCTACAGGGAGACCCTGTCTCAAAAAACAAAACAAAAGAATATGAATGATTTGTACATTGAAAACTATAAAAGATAAAATTAAGAAAACACAGGCACATGGAAAATAGTCATGATTTTGGGTTGGAAGAATTAATTTCATATTTCCCAAAGCAATTTACCAGTCCAATTTAATCCCAACCAAAATATCAATGGCATTCATCTGGAAACTAGGAAGATTCCTAAAATGTATATAGAACTACAAAGAACACGATAACCAAAGCCAAACTGAACAAGAAGAACAAAGCTGGGGGTACCACTCTACCTGATTTAAAATATAGTACAGGAACAAAAACAGATATTGGCATCAAAACAGACAAACAAAACAGAGTAGAAAATCTAGAATTAAATCCATGCATCTAAAACCAACTGATTTTTGGCAAACATATCAAGAACACACAATAGAGAAGGGGTACAGGGGCTGGTGAGATGGATCAGCAGGTAAAGGATCTTAGTGCCAAGCCTGATGAACTGAGCTTTGATCCCTAGACCCATATGACAGGAGAGAACTGATTCCTGCAGGTTGTCCTCTGACATCCACATACATGCTGTGTTATGCACCCCATCTGGGTCTTGGTGCCCACTAGCCTAGAAACATGCAAACAAAATACATAAATAAAATGTAACTTAAAAACAACAACAAAGGATAGTCTTTTCAATACAGGAGATGGGAAATTGGATATCTACAATCAGATCAATGAATCTAGACCTTCTTTTCCTGCCATATAAAAAATGAAATTCAAAATTAATTAAATATCTAACTTTAATGTACAAAATTACAAGAAGAAAGCAGAGGAAACGTCAAGCCATCGCTATAGGCAATGACTTTTTTTGGGGGGGGTCTTTTTGAGACAGGGTCTCCCTATAGCTCCAGCTGTCCTGTAACTCACTATGTAGACCAGGCTGGCCTTGAACTCACAGAGAGCCACCTGCCTCTGCCTCCCTAGTGCTGGGATTAAAGGCATGCACCACCATGCCCAGTGGCAAAGACTTTTTTAAAGATTCCAAACACACAGTCAGCAAAGCAAAATTAGATAAAGAGAATATATCTAAAAGGCTTCTGCATAGCAAAAGAAATAACAAATTGAAAACACAACCTACAGAACCGAGAACGTATCTACAAACTACACATCTAAAAGTAGATAACACACAGAATATATAAAGAGCACCAGCAACTCAACAGCAGGACAAATGACGTGATGTTTAAAAATGTATGATAGGCATGAATAAATACTTCCCCAAAGAGGATATAGGGTAGGAATACAGCTTAGTGCTAGAGCACTTGCCCAACATATGCAAGGTCCTGGATTCAATCCTCAGCACATCAAAAATAAAAAGACACACAAATGGCCATGAGATATGTGAAAAAATGTCCCATATCGCCAATCATCAAAGAAATGCAAATTAAAACTACAATGGGTATCAAACTTCAATCTAGCCAGAATGGCCACTATCAAAAAGACAAAATATAATGTGCTACTTAGTACACCCCTAGTTATGAGGTAAATTAGCACAGACACTATAGAAAATAATATGGAGATTCTTCAAAAGTTTTTTTTTTTTAAAGTACCAAAGAGGCCTGGAGAGATTACTCAGTGGTTAGGAACACTAGCTGCTCTTACAGAAGTCCCCAGTTCAATTACAGCACCCACATGATGGCTTACAACCATCTGTAACTCCAGTATCAGGGGATCCAACACCCTCTTCTGATCTCCACAGGCTTTACATGAAATCTGTGCACTTACATACATGCAGACAATACACTCGTACATATAAAAAAATAAATCACCAAAGAAATGCCATGTGACCCAGCAATCCCACTACTGGGATACATTCAATTTCACATTAATTATTTATTTAGTACTATTTTTCACAATAACCAACATAGCAAATCAAAGTAACTGACCATTAGAGGATGAGGAGAAAAGAAAATGTCACATATACAGAAAGGAATATTCAGTCACAAAAAGAAATTCCATTATATACCTTGAATGAACCTGGTACATTATGTTAAGTGAAGTAAGCCAGGCACAGAAAGTGAAATACTGCATGATTGCATTCATATGTAGAACCTTAAAAAGTGTATCTTATAGCAGAAAGTACAATGGGAGTTACTAGAAACTGGGGTGACTAGCAAGGAGAGGAGTTTAGGGAATATATTGATTAATGGACAGACATCTATTGTTACGAGAAAAAGTTCAAGAGATCTATTATACATCTAGGGGAGTACAGTTCATGTTGTTATATTATATTCTTGAAAAACACAAAATAGTGTGTTAAAGCATTTTCCAAACAAAAATGATAGCATGAGACAATAAATTTGTTTCTTCAAAACATATTGTACATGATAAATTCATATAATTTCATCTGCTAATTTAATAAGAGGAAAAGATAAGTAAAATAGATAAAAAGTCTTAAAGACCAAATTACTAAAAAAGAAAGAGTACAATAAATCTTAATATTAGCAATAATTCATATCTTAAGCATTAAAATGTCTGGGCTTAACAGCCAGATTGGTTTGAATCACACTTCCATAAACCAAGCTTCTTTCTCTATGCCACCTGCCCCTCCACACTAGTTCTATACTATTCACTTAAAAAGATTCCCGCCGGGCATGGTGGCGCACGCCTTTAATCCCAGCACTCCAGAGGCAGGTGGATCTCTGTAAGTTCAAGGCCAGCCTGGTCTATATAGTGAGTTCCATGACAGCTGGGGCTACAGGGAGACCCTGTCTCAAAAAGACAAAAAAAAAAAAAGATCCCTAAGCTGAAGACATGACTAAGTGGTTAAAAGTACTTTTGCTGCTCTCACAAAGAACCTGGGTTCAGTTCCCAGAATGCACATGATGGCTCACAATAGTCTGTAACTCCAGTCCCAGGGGATCTGACACCCTGTTCTGGTCTCCATGGGAAGCAGGCATGTATATGGTGGACATACACACATGCAGGCAAAACATTCAAACACATAAAAATAAAACAGTCTTTTAAAAAAGGATTCAAATACTTAGTGTAAAGAAACAAATGCTAAAATAAGGGGCTGGTAATGTAGAACAGTGTTGAGTGATTGCCTAGCATGTATGAAGTCATGAGTTTGATTAGCTACATTTCAAAGAAGCAAAGGATAGCACAGAAGGGAAGTGGGGGAGGAGAGGGAAGGAATTACAAAAGTATGGTTAGAAAAAATATTGTGTAAGTATAGAGGATTTAGAAATTATTTCCTAACAAGGTACAAAGAATAAGGACAAAGGTCCAGAAAAATACCAAACTGGTCATTTTATTTGAGCTGGGCTAAAAAGATGAATATTTCCAACAGACAGAAAAAAATGGTTGTAAGAACATGAAAGATTGTTGGCAACAGCATAGGAGAGGCACAAAGTCCTAAAGTGCACAGTATTGTTAGGAAAGAGAAAGTAGTTCAGTGTGAGTCTGTTATTATCTAGGAATCTTGATCAGTCTGTTTCCCCCACAAATTAAAGAATCAGCCAGTCATGGTGGTGCACACATTTGACCCCCTGGATCTGTGAGATACAGGTTAGCCTGTCTCCACAGGGAGTTCCAGGCCAGCTGTGGCTAGAGGGAGACCCTGTCTTTAAAAAGACCAAAAAAAGAGAGAGAATTAAAAGACAGGCAAAATCCTTAGACACAGCAGAAAGCAACAGGCAACAAACTTTATTAGAAGCCTCCCCTCTAAAACACACTCACGGTAAGGAAAGCTGTCCCCAAGTGGAGAGTGGATTCATAAATTGAAAAAGTCAAACCCCATGGAGGGCTTGGGCCTTTTAAATGTTTTTGGTGGGATCCACTCCCATACTTCTGAGTTGTTCTACTTAAAGAAGAGAAAGCCATTGGGCTACAGCTCCAAGCTAACATATATCCAGGACTGGCCTTGGTCTTATCTAGACTGGTCTGGACTGATCAGCTGCAAGAAGGCCTTGTCAGTGGGAGAAAAAGCCTGCCAGGTCTTTGTCTCAGATCAAGAAAAAGCCAGAAGTGTACTGTTTTTATTAATCATCAATGGCCTTTTGTGCTTAGCAGGGATTTATTCCCTTGCAGGTTAAGCACGAGAAAAACAGAGCAAGTCCTGGAGTAAGAAGTGAATGCTTCATTCAACATTTTATCTCTAGTCTTGCCTTTGACTTGGAAGACAGTATTGGAATTTGTAGATACAATGACCAAATTATAGTTCAACAAACCTTGAAAGCTTTGATAGAGAATCTGGTGATATTTTACAGATGAGATCTCACTGAAGATTGTTCTTTTCAAATTGAATGGAGGGTCAAGGATTGGTGAGTAATAACAGAACAACTGTGCTGTAAGAAGATACATCTGTTTCATTCAAAACTAGAAAGATAACAAATTTCTAATTCTATCCTTTCAGAGTAATGTTTTAGGTAGGTAAGATCTGAACTGGACCTGATATAACATGAAAATGCCCATGATATTTATACAAAATGGGTGAAACAAGAAACGTGTGTGAATGAGATTTTTTAAAAATTCTAATTACATAAGAAAAAATTGAGAGATGACCCTGTCCTTTACAAACCCTACCTAAGGAGTGATGAAAATAAACAGAATTATTATTTTGGGCTTATAAGCACACACATACATGTGTACATGCATGCACACATCTTACCCTGTTTTTTGGCTAGAACTGCAATTTTATCACAGGCATAAACGGGTTAAATGTCTGCTGGGAGGAAAATATGAAACTTAGATATAACCTGTTGGATCAAAATTTGAAGTTCCACAAATATTACTGCAATACTGACAAGATTTTCAGGCTGAAGGGGTGTTAATAAAACAAAAGACAGATCAGTTTCAAAACTGCCTAAATTAAAAGTAATTGCACAAAATTATATACTGCTTTGGCACAGACTCTCCCTCCTTTAACTTAATTTAGGATGTATAGGAACATATACATATACATATACATATATAATGTATATGGAGAGAGAGAGGACTGTTAAAACTATAGACAATACAGCATTGTTCTGACATCAGTTCTTTGACATCAATCACCCAGAGTTTGCATCAGACCACACAAACTGAAAAGCACAGTCACCAAAAACACCACCATCACTTTAGATGAGACGTCAGCCTTTATTCTCAGAGAGTTATTCATACTTCTGACTCACAAGTTACAAATTTGGGAATACCAACATCACCAGATCTCCTAATTTACTAGAACTCATATAGGACAAGGTGAGGAAGGGTCTTGACCCTAGCTTCTATGCTCACTCCCTATGGAATTGGGGAATAGTCCCCCTTCCTACACAATAGTTTATTTACCAACTCAGCTTGAAAATAAGAATTGAACTTTTAACGTGTGTGTGTATGTGTATACGTTTGAAGGTTTGCTGACCCATGTGTGCTATATGTGCCTGTGTGGAGGCCAGAGGCTGGCACAGGGAGTCTTCCTGTATTGTGCTCTGCCTCCTTTTTGAGACAATTTCTCTCACTGAACCTAGAGCTCACTGATTGGTTAAACTGGTTATCCAGAAAGCTTCAGGGATCCTTGGTCTCCACCTCCTCATCTCTGCCTCACAGCCCCAAGTTTACAGGCATGTGCCAACCATGCTCCAATTTTTAGATGGTGCTAGGGATCCCAGCTCAAGTTCTCATGCTTGCTTGGCCCTCACACTGAGCAAACTCCCCAGTCCTCTGAGGTTTTTTTGAAAGGATTAATTGTATGAGCATGATTGACTGTCATTGTGATTGAACTCAATACTTGGCCCCACTTCCCTCCTTAGAGCTTGACATAGCCCCAAATTCTAAACCTCTATCACACAATCTTTTATTCCGGTGACCAGAGAATAGCCTATAGCACGATAAAGACACTCAATCTCTATGACTTACCAGGAAATTTCAAAGGTTTATGAAACCCTGTATCAAGAACTAGAGACAGAGATCAGATATATTCTTCTATTCCACAGCACACTTGAGGGCTTCTATTTTGTCAAACTCTTAAAAACACACAGACATAGACAAGAAACAACAGAGCTTGAAAGGAAAGGCTCTAAGTTGGTTTGGTGCCAGTAACAATATTACCAGAATTTTGCAGAGCAGAAGGTAGAGAATAATAACAAAGGGATGTTTGAGGACATGGGAATGTTAATTACTCTGATTTGATCATGACGTATAGTAAACATGTGCTGAATTAACACACTGTAACCCATAAATATGGATAACTATTGTATAACAATTAAAAATAAAAGAGATGACACAGGTATCTTTGTTTCCATTGCCTGGGACAGCACTCCTAAGGTCTTATAATTTCCTCAGTAACAGATAAAACACGGGCATGTTATATTACAAGACTTGGTCTTAGATTTTGGTTTCCTAATACAAGAGATATAAGACCTTTTAGGAGCCTTAGAATCTCTGGAGTATTAAAAACTGTATGCTGATGAGATGACAGGAGATGGGCTCCCTTGTAGCATAAGGACAGGACTGGTCACTAAGAAGACTAAGATATGCTTAGACAGATGGAACTTTTAGGGACAAGGGAATTGAAGATTGAGTTAATCACCAGTGACCAATTAATCAATCAAGACTATATACCTGAACTTCTAGAAAGACCTTAACTGTTGGAACTAGGAAGTTTTCTGCCTAGTGAATGCATCCATGTACAACTCCTTGGTGACAGCAGGTCCTATACCTTGCACCTTTCTAGTCATTCCTCTATGTACTACCTCATCTGGCTTGCCATTTATATCCTTTAAAACCTTTCATAATAACTCATTAGCAGTAAATTATTTTGGTGATCTACTTGTGCCTATATAACAAATTACTGAATGTGAGGTAAGTTCTGGAAACTTGTGATTAGTAACAAAGTCATACAGAAGTGTAACCTGAAGATTCACTACTTTGTGACTGTCATCTGACATTGGGGGCAATTTTGTGAGACTGAGTCCTTAATCTGTGGAGTCCGCACTAACTTTGGGTAGTGTCATATCTGAATGAAATTGTTGGGGTTTCAAGTGGTGTCTTCAGAGAACTGGAAAACTACCCGGCATAAAAAAGTGGGGGGAGCCTAGAGAGGTGGCTCAGCAGTTAAGAGCACTATCTGCTCAGCAGAGGACCCAGGTTCAGCATCCACATAGCAGCTAACAACCATCCACAACTCCAGTTCCAGGTGATCCAACGTCCTCTTCTGACCTTCATGGACATTGCATGACATGGGCACACTTATAAACATGCACACAATATACTCACACATAAAATAAAAATAATATTATTGAAAAAACCCACATATTTACTGTCATAAGAGTAAGCATATAACTGTTCATTTACTTGGTACCTGGTAGATCTATGTGGAAGAATACTCAGAAAGGACAAGAATGCATCAAGTGGTTGCTAGCTAAGATGCAAAGGAACACATCCAAAGAAAATGAGAAAGAACAAACCAAAAGAAAGAAAATGGTAGAGAGAGGAGAACCTGTGAGGTTTTCAATAAAGTAGTTTGTACAGGTTGAAGCCCCACCCCCACCCCAAAGACAAGGTGACGAGTATCTCAGATACAACACAGCAGGACAAGAGAGTCACATAAGGGTCAAGAAAAGGCAGATGTGATGTTCTCTCTTGTCTTCTCAAATTTTGAACTGATACCAGACATTCCTACTGACTGGATAATGTCAGTAAGGAAGACACACATAAAGTAGAAAATAAGAGCCCATGTGTACTGTCATAGAATGGTTTTCCCTCTCTCAGCTCCTGAAGCCATCTCCACCTGAACATTCATCTCTACCACCAAAACATATTCATAGAGTGTGGGGTGGAGGTCTAGGGATAGGATGAGGTGTTCAGAAAATGGGGAGGGAGGGTCTGAGGCATTTCAACCATTGTCATCTAGCCTCAGCCATGACCACTCAAAGGATGTCAATTCTCAGGACTCACCTCTTCCGATAGCAATTGCTACAGGATGACTCTCAGCTTCTTAAAAAATGTCACACACACACACACACACACACACACACACACACACACACACACCCTACTGAGTTTATTTACTGTTGCCCCTAAGCACATGTGCTTAGGTTATCCAATCCCAAGTGATCAGCCCTATCAGGTCAAACTTATTAGGGAGCTTATCCTTAGAGAAGACTGGATTCTTCCTCTCACAGCAGTCACAGATTGCCTGTAGATCTTCATCAAGGGATGGGGCCTTGTGAAATTGCCCCAATCCATATTAGGATGTGAACTGGAGATGTCATTATGCCATATTGGCATGGGAAATTGTATTGTCATTACGTAGGTCTTGTTCAGGCAAACAAATGGAGCTATATCACAAGGAGTGATAATGTTCCTCCCAAGGGCCACAGACTAACAAAAACTGCAGTGACAGGCATGGGAAACCTCCCTTCAAGTTATTGATCAGGGATCAAGAGACTCCCAAACAATATAGACTATTGCCATTGCCCTTGGTTGCCTCCCAGAACTTAAAGGTAAAATCATATTGCTGAAGATACCACACACCTCGGACACAGGACTTGAAGGAATCCAGCCGGAACTGGCAGGTACTATGAAAGCTGCCAATGGAGAGAAGCAGTCAGTAGTCCTACCCACCTGTAAAGCCCATGAACCACAACAATGACCATCTTGGCATGATAGTCCCATTGGTGAGACAGTGGCACTTTTATCTTCTAGGTAACCAACAGCTGTCTAGCTGAACTTCGGGCCCACACAATAGGAGAGAATCCATGCATGGTACTGTAAACCTAGCAAAATAACTGTGGCAGGAGAGGTCATAGACCCTAGAGGAAAACCTATTACTGTCATTTTCCTAAACCAATATAATGTCTAAGTGTACTCTAAATATCCGTATACCCACAGACAAAAGTGACTCCTACTCCTCATCAAAGCAGCTTCATTTTGTAACAGATGGAGAGGACTACAGGGAAGTGGTCAAAATGCAGAGAATAGATCATTATGGGGTGCTCAATGGCAATTGGTACAGCTACAACACAACCCCTACACCAAAGACTCGGGAAACGCCAGGGAAGAGGGGGCAGAATGATTGTAAGAAGCAGAGGACCAGGATGCCTGATGCTAGATACTGTCTTCTAGACATGACAGGGAAGCTGCTCCAGAAATCACAACTTCCGGCTTAACCTCCTGTCCCATCCCGATTCAGTTATCAGGTGTGTCTTTCCTTTCTTTCTCCAGGCCAGTAAACTTCTCTCTGCCTTTCGAGGCAAGAATCTAGTCCTATGATCTATCATCAGGATTAGCAGTGCATTTACAGTAGCTCTGCAGCATCAGGGTAGAGTCTTTTGCTTCTGTGTTGAACAACTTGCCAGAAGAACTTGAAGTCCTTCACCAGGAAGACAGAGAATTGGAAGGTTAGCTGGATTAGGAGCCAAAGCTTCCATCCTAAAGCGTGGGACTTGGTCTCTTAACAGTACATGGTGGATGGGGAAAAGTCCAAGGATTTGAGTCATGAATTGAGTCTCAAAATTTGTATGTTTAGACATAAAAACAGACACAGAAGATCTTGAAAATTATTAATAAAACATTTCTATTTCAGTTTCTACCAAGAGGATGATCACTCTTAAGATCTGAGGTTTGTAAAGGGGTACTAAACTGCCACTTTGCCCTATTTCCATCACTTTCTAGAATCAGGTGGGAAACTGTTGCACTTTTAGGTAAATTATACAGTAATTGAGTACAATCATCAGAGATAGTACAGCACAGGACTTCACATTCTATGAATTGAGCTACTTTTCAACCTTGCAGAGGCTGGTGTTAACATGTTTACATTATGTTCACTATACAGAGAAAACATTTGTCCAATAGTACAGATAAAATTAAATGTTCTAAGTCACTACCCTGTGAGACAGTAGTCAGTTTTTATATAATTCTGTAATACTACTCTATCATTTAATTTTGTGTATGAAGTTTGATATATTATTTATATCTTTATCTTGTGTATACTGAATAAACATGTATCTCCTTCAACTCTTTCTTGATCTTAGCAGTTGTCCACTGTGTTGGAAAAAAGTCTTTTACCATGCTCACTTTTAATTAACAAGAGTCACAATTTTATCTTTTTGAAAATATACAGTATTTTTAAACACCCCAAAATAAACATCCTCCTCAAGTCTAAAACCAATAAAAACATAGTTCCAACAATTTGGAATCCCTCTGCAAACCAACTCCATCCCTGACTTTTTCAATTCTTCTGTCATAAATTGTGTTGTAGACTTTTTTTGTCATGGTAAAATACACATAACATAGAACTTACCATTTTAATCAATTTAAAGTGTATAATTCAGTGACATAAGTAAATTCTCAATGCTGTTGCAACCATCATCACTGTCTAGTTCCAGAACTTTCTTGCCACCTAAAAAGGAAATGTTATGATTGTTTGAATGTAATAATCACACAAAAATGCCATATTTGCACCATCAACAGACTAATAAAAATTTAGTAAACTTGGTAATTTAAAAGGCTAGATTTATTTTCTGAAGTCTTGTCCATTTATAACTTTTCTACATCACTTTATCTCTAAACTTTTAAGACATTACGTTAATCATTTCTTGAACTGTATCCTTTTCAGCATGCTCACCTATAACCAGTCACCAGATGTATGCGCATTAACTTTTAAATTTTCCTTTTCATGTTTAATGTCTGCCTCTAAGAATTTAATGTTGTATATTTCATTCCAGACTATGGAATAGACAAAGATGCTTCAGTCACACTGACTTGCAGAGACAGACATTTCATGTATACATGTTTTAATGTAGGACCAAATTTTTCAAAGATGCCACATTCCTCTCTGTCTCACTGCACATAAACTTACTATTGTCATTTTCATGTGAGTTAATCTACAGTTACTTTAACAGCTGCATGATGTTCCCTTAATACTTTCCTTGGACTAACATGGCAAAAGTAACACTGTCTCTGAGCCCATTTAATTGGAGGCTTTGTCATTCACCCTTTAGGGTAGACTGAAGCAACAACTGTACTTTGAATTGTAAACTGTGCAAATTTGACTTACTCTATTCTCCCAAACTTACCTTATCCCAGTTTTCCAACTGCATTACTATGTTCCTTGCACCTATTCCACACATACTGGATATATTCATGCTAATATATTTTCCAATTACACACTTTTTGGATATCACCAAGGTTTATTTCCAAGAATGCCTATAGTTCAATGACCAATTTATCTGGGTTTCACTTCTCTGTAGGATTTTTCCAGTACCAAAGGCCCCAGGAATCTCTCCCTTCTTAAAATTTAAGAATAGGATTTTTCTAATGAGCATGTGTAAGCCCTAATACTAATGTGAATGTGCACCATGTATCTGCATCTGGATTTTAAAGTGAAGAAGGGTCATTTATGCCAATTTTAACGTACAACTTTATTGAAAACACAGACTCAAGTAGAGAACCACATGTTTAAACAACAAACAGCAGGGTAGCTTACTCGTTTGACTTGGTTCATTAGAAGCTCAACACTAAAAATATCACAATCTGGACAGTAAGACAAATATCAACAAATGTGTTTTCACTTCTAATATTCATTTGGCATCCACAAATGATCCAGCTCAGAACAAGAGTTTGACAAGTTAACATCAGCATTAAAAATATAAGTTACAACACAGAACCAGACTGTGAACACCAAAGCACAAGTCAGGGATCTTTGGGAACATAAGGCTGATCAAGCGGCAGGTGGATGGGTAATCACATTAACTTTGTTGTTCCACCTCGGGATCGTTCTGATTGTCAATTTGGATCTGCAGTTGCTTAGCTAACTCTTCAAATTCATGGAATGCAGAAATAAGTGGCTCAAGACTGAAATCATCATCAATTAAAGCCATTGCTCCACTTTTTACAATATTACTGATATTCTGAAACATCTTAATAACAATCTGAATGTTATCATTTGTCTCTTCTACGTTAAAGAGACCCACAAATATGGCCAGAGCTTTGGCACTGAATAGTTTTTTTGCCACCATAGGATTGTCAGACAAATTCAACAGCATTTTCAGAACATGAAACTTTGTTCTTGCATTGCCCGTGGTTAATAAGGAGAGAAACCCGGACACATAATTGGCAATCAGTGTGTGATAGTCAGTAGTCATAGTGAGGTGCCTAAGCATCCTTATTCCAGTTAGCTGCTCAAGGGAATCCACACCATGGGCAAGAGTTTCTTCACACACCTGACATATGAATGTCTCAATCATGTTTAGATTTGGATAAGGTGGAGCCATATGAATCATGTTTTCCAAAAAACTTGTCCTAACTCGGGAGGACGGATAATTCAGCAAGGTTTCAATGAGCGAGACAACACCAGAATCTCGAATAAAATCTCGGGTGAACTGAGAAGCAGTTCTCATGCCCATTGCAATTTTAGATATCTCATGGATAAAAGGATCACGGATTTTATCCATTAGCAGAAGGAGTTCTTCAAACTCCACAGAACCAATTTTAAGCTCACACTGTATGCAGTTGCAAGACCAATTCTCAGGCTCTGCACTTTCCCTGGCCTTAAGATGTTCTCTAATTTCCTGAACTGAACGGTAGGAGGGATCATACTGAAATGAGAACTCAGGTTCAGGCTGATTAGGCTGAAGCAAAGATACCTGTTCCACCTCCTCTGGGCTACCTTCCCCATTCTTGGCCTGTGCCTCAGTATTTTCAGAAGACCCTTCGGGAATTCTAAAGGAACTTGCAGATGGAAAGCCAACCCCATAAGGACCAGGTCTGAATTCAACAGTAACCTCTTCCCAAGTTTGAGGCCTGGATGATGCATTAAGTTCCTCCTCAGCTGGATCTCTGAACCGGCAATTAGCCTTGTACACAGGAATGGGATTTAGGTCATAGCATGCCTCATCTCTATCCCAGAACCAAGACCCAAATATGGCCTCTTCTTCAGACTCAGGCCTGGTCTCTTCTCTGGCCATAGCCCCCAAACTGGGCTTTTCCTCAGCCCAGAACAAGGATCCACCAATGGCTCCCCCTTCTGCCCCCGGCTCAGATTCACAGATTGCCGAAGCTCCAGCTCCAGCCTCTAGACTAGACTCTTTTTCTGCCCAGAACCAGGACCCAATAATGACTTCCTCCTCAAACCTGGGGTCCTGTTTGGCCCTGTCACTGTTCTTAACATCTTTCTGGTTCCTGGGGTTCAAGATGTTATTTGGCTCTTCCTTGTCTCTGCGCCTGAATCTATTAGCCTCTTCTCCAGGCAAAAACCAAGACTCTTTATAGAATTCATCTTCGGACTCAGATTCAAAATAGTCCTCTCTCTTTGCCCTGGGTTTAGGTCTGATATCTGCCTCTTCCCTGCCTCTGGGCCTAAACAAATTATTGGTATTTTCTCCAGACCAAAAGCAGAATGGGCTGCCTGCCTCATCCTCAGACCCAGACCAAGTATCAATATAAGGCTCTTGTTTAGATCTGGGCCTGTACCTGGCATTAGTCTGATGTTTAGCCCTGTGCCTGGACCTGGCATTTGCCTCTTCCCTGGGCCATGACCTGATATTTGTCTCCTCTCCAGTCCAGAAAGAAGACATTGTAGAGGTTTCATCTGCTGACCAGAATCCAGACTCATTAGAGGTTTCCTCCCTGGCTCTGGGCCTGGGATAGCACCAAGAACCCATGTTACTCTCCTCCCCCAGTCCAAACCAGGGTTGGAGTCCATGGTGACCCTGAGTGCCAGGAAAGGTTTCACTGTCCATACTGACTAGTTCTCTATCCATAGACAGACTCTTAGATTTCGGAACTGATGCAGACCTAGCACTGACCAGTGGCCATGTGACAGCATTGCTAGGCAGTGCTCCCTCAGCCTGTGACATGGCCTCAGGACCAAATTCACTCTGGGCCCACACCTGGGCATCATCCTTAGGCCTTGTCCCAGGGATTGGCTTGGCCTCAGTTTTAGGACGAGCACCACCTACTGCCCTGGCATCAGTTTTAGGCCTGGCCCCAGTCATTACCGGGGCCTCAGTTTTGGGCCTTGCTCCAGTCATTGCCTGAATATCAGTTTTAGGTCTTGTTCCAGCCATTGACTGGGTTTCAGATTTGGGCCTTGCCCGAGACAAAGATTTAGTTTCAGTTTTGGGTCTTGCCCCAGGTGTTACTGGGACCTGGGGCCTAACTTTGGGTCTGACAACCAGAGGAACTTCCCGTTCTGGCTCAGCCCCTCCCACAACCTCTTCCCCAGGTTTCTTTTCAGCCTTTGCCTGAGCACCAGTGTCAACCTCTGCCCCAGTCATGGTACAAATTAGAGAGAAGGCTCAACTAAGACTGCCTACCAAAGCCTCAGTCTCAACAACAGTTCTGTCACAGAAATGTATCTTCACACTCTGATCTTTAGATGATCCAAGAGATACAGTGAGAAACAGGAGTAGGTCACCAATCTGGCAGATAATGAGGTTCCTACCCAAGCACAGTCTCAGTCAATACTATAGATAAAGCACAGAAGAGGCAAAACCAAGCTGGGGGAAGATGGACAGGTCCTAGGTGGGTGCAGACTATAGAGGGTGGTGGTCAGCAGCAACTCCAGCACCACCACAGCTGCAGCTGGAGGTGGATCTAGGAAGAGAGAACAAAATGGGGAATCAGTCTTATCAAATTGTGTTGCCTCTTGTAGAGACTTACACAGAGACTGGTACTCAACGGTGACTGGCTATGAAAAATCTCCCTGTCCCTCTTCCGTGCTGAAAAAGAGGGACAAAGAAGGGGTGGAAGTACAAATGCTAGAAATGGAGAGGCAGAGGAGCCCGAAAAACAGAGAGAAGTCACTCTTGGATGGTCTTTACTGCCCCCACCTAAAGTGAATCCATCCCATACCAACCTTCACAGATGTGGTGCAATTTCCCCTCCTTTCTGTGGTGAAGCAGAGTTAAGACCTACAGCCAACAACAGGGGGTCCTACAGACAGACAAACAAAAGAGAACAGGACTCAGTGCTTGCTAGACAGACACCCTGATACCTTAAAAAAAGAAAAAACAAACAAACAAACAAAAAACAAAACCAAAACCAAATCAGGCTCCATTTTGGTCTAAATGTCCTGTCCCCTGGCCTCAACTCTTAGGTCTTTCCCTGCAGGTCACAGTCAGACTTACATCTACTTCAACATTCCTAAGACCTCTTAAAGGAAATAAATAAAGGAGGCTGTGGGCAGTGGGCAATTGGGGGATCAGGAAAGTCATGGTGCACCCATTTGGATTAAAGCAACCTGCATTTTTTCTCCTCAGTAGCTGTTTCCTGTGTTTTTCCCTTTCTCACCAACGTCCAGAGATTTGAGAACGGCTCCTAGTCCTTCTCTTTCTTGCAAAATCCACCAGCCTTAAAGCAAGCCTATAGAAAAAGAGAAGAAAAGGTAAGACAATCAGGGAAAAACAGCAGTAGCTGAGCTCACTGACCAGACCAAAACCAAGGACAGGACCGATATCATGTGTCTTTCCCGATTTGGACACTACTGCTGGAACATTCTTGTTTTGTTTAGGCTGGATGCAGGATTCAGGAAGCAACAACACCTCTTGATGTCATACACTTCCCATTAGTCCCTTCTCCAATTCTGTGGATTTACCACTAGGGGCGCCACATCTCCTAGACCTGCGCAGCAGAAAATGGGGGAAGGGCGCAGCATGTTCTAGAAAGCAGGTTGCGAAGTGGTCTTTGAATTTATGACTCCGTCATCATCCCCAACCCATCTTTTCAGAGCCCAAATTGAGGAGGAAAGGAGAGAGGGGAAGAGGGAGGACGAGGACGGTGGAGGAAGCACCTACACTGTGAGAAGTGACATTGGGAGGCCCTACTGGATGCCCACCTGTTTTGGGCACAGTCACCCCCACCCCTTCGGAGTCTCCGTTCGCTGTCTGGTCCCCCACGCCCCGCACTGCCACACACCTCCAGAAATCCAGGCCATTTTCCTGCTCTTCTTTTCTCAAGCCTCTGGTCTACAGATGCTCACTGTGGCCTGTCAGAATATGCCAGACCTACCATGCAGACAGAAGACTTTGCCATCAAGCAGAGCCTGTGGGAGGGACAGCACCCAGGATGCGGGCACGAGCGCCCCTCTCCGGAATGGGAGCCCCAGTAGCCAAAGGCACTCCCCACCACCAGCTGAGCTGGTCACACAGCTGGACACCGCCCCCCAACACGGCTCCGCGGCCTCCTACCCCCAGCTCCCGCGCCACCATTTCTCCCACAGCCGCCTCCCCAACAACCCTCGCGGGCAGCAGACACCATGGAGGGCGGGGCGCGGGCGCGGGCGCCTGGGAAGCCGGTTGCCAGGACCCTCTGGACCATCAGACCCCCGCTGCTCAGGCCACCCCTCCGTCTGCAACCAGCCCGGGTCTCCGCCTGCTCACCGCCAGGGGTCTCCGGGCATTGCGTGCCACTCTGGGGAGCTACCACCCCACCCCTTTGGCACAGGGCTGAGGAGCTGCGGAAATATGGGAAAGCGGGGCTGCCGGGATGTGGAGGATGCAGGGCTGCGGGGGCTGCGGAGAAGCGGAGCTGCCAGGATGAGATGGAGGGATACAGGGCCGGGTCCGCAGTGCGTGACCGCTCCGCGCCCGCGACACACCCCCACTTGCCTGGCCAGGCACACCGCCCGGGTCGCTGGACTACCCTTGTCCCCTGTCCGCTCCCGGCTGTGCTCTATCCAGCGCAGCTCCACGTCTGTCAGGCTCCCACTGCTTGGCGCGCGAGCCGAACGGCAAAGTGGCGTCCCGCCCCCACGCCTCTGCACCACAGCGGACAGGGGCTGCGCAGGATGCGGCAGGCACCGCTCGCCTCGAGGGTGTCGGGAAGGGGGCGGAGGGATATGGCGCACTCGGCACGACGCCCCCTCCCAGGCCCACCGTAGTTCCGACCCGGAGTGGGCGGAGCCACAAACACTCCTCTTGGAGGGGAGGGCTGCGCAGGCAGCCTCTGCGGACCCCGCGCACACCAAGGCCGAGACCACCGCCACTTTTGTGTGGCTGCCAGTGTGTGTGGGAGGGGAAGGCTGAGGGCTTAGGGGCTCCGGGGACTTGGAGAGGGGCCAGGCGGGGGAGGAGGTCTGGACTTGGGGAGCTGGAGGGAGCAGCGGATGGATACTGAGCGGCCCCTTGGTGCATCTGCACCCCAGACCGAGGCTGCAGAGCCTGCCCCTCCCTGTACTCCCCCCTGTTCCCCCTGCTCTCCCTCCTTGCCTGACGCCAGTGGAAGGGGTGGGGGGGGGTTGTCAGGACTGCAGCCTGACAGGGGACAGGTGACCTAGCAACAGACAGCCAGGAAGGCTCTTGTTGGCTCTCCCATGTTTTTCTTTCACTGGTTCATGCAACCATGAAGGGGAGGAGGGAACTTCTCCCTCTAGGGGAACTGAAGTGGGGGCTCTCATTACATCCCCCACCTGCTGGCCCTGTTTCAAAAGGATCACCACATACCACACCACACCACCCGGCCTCCTAAAGCAACATGTTTGTGCAAACGATTCTGCCGCACTGAGTTTTGGCGTCCCCATCCCCGCCCAGCTCCATTCTAAGTAGGAACACATTGGGTTTGGTCATTTAGTGTTCTCCCAGCTGCCCAAGACAGGGGCTTTTCCCTTTTCCAGGTCGGTAGGGATTTACAGGGCATGAAAGAGTCCTGCCTCTTGCTGCCCCACAGCCACCTGTTAGACCCCAGTTTGGTTTTCTTGCCAGAGGTTCTCTCTTGCCAGCCATGTCCAAGCTCTCATGTTTGGCAGTGTGCGAATGTGGGAAGGATTCGAACCAGCATGGACCTCAGCCATAGCTACCTGCCTAGGTTCACTGTGACTCTTGGGAAGGACTTTCCAGACATTCTCAACACAGATACTTGGCTGCTTTTGAGTCTTCTTCTTTTACCCCACCCACCTCCTCAGCTTTTGATGCCCTCTTTTCTGTGCTTGCTATGTCTGACAAGCAGTAGTGGCATTAAACACAAGTTGAGGCTATTACTGTTGTCCATTTTAAAACTCGCCTAAGGGACTGGGGGGTGCCCGTTCTTCTGTAAATAAACCCCCAACCTATGCTCTCTTAGGAAGCCCAATAAGCTCGTTAGGATAAAAAAAAAATCTAAACGTCTGGTTATTCTTAGAGAAGATGGGGTTGGTATCCCAGGACAGACATGGCAGCTAGCAACTGTCTGTAACTACAGTTCCAGGGGCTCGACACCTTCTTCTTTCCTCTGTGGGTGCTGCATGACACAGATGCACTTACATAGTGGTGTAATGCAAGGACAACACTAGTATACATAAAATCAAAATAAACTTAAAACTCATTTAAGCACTGCCCTAGTGTTTTACAGAATAACCCTGCCCATGTCCACACCCAGAGCATGTATATATTACTTGGCCAAGGTGAACTGGGGTTGCAGTTGGAATAAGGTTATTAATTGGTTGAATTTAACATAAAATTATGCTGAATCATCCTGGCCAGTGTAATTGCAAAGCTACTTTTGCTTGACAGAGTGAAACTTAAGAGCCTATCTGAAGGAAACAGCATGAGATACTAAACCAGAAGGCCCATTCTTGGCCTTGAAGGTGGAAGAAAATGACCCATGGAATGTAGGCTCTCTTCAGAAAGTGGAAATACAACAAAAGATTCTTCCCTAGTATTTCTGTAGGAAAGGAGTTCTCTGAACACCTTTCCATTAGCCTCAATTTGTTTGTCTCTAGCCTCCAGGACTATAAAATAATAAATATGCGTTACTTTAAGCCACTACTTTTTTTTTAAGATACAGTAACCCCAGTTACACCTTTTTATGTTTAAGGAAAGCTGGATGAGAAATTATTTTTTTAAATGTGTCTGTGCTAAGCTCATTTTTCTTATTAATATTCCCTAAGCAATACAGTTTGTTTCCTTAGAATATATAGTGTAGTATTTTAAGTAATCTAGAATAGGTTAAATTATGCTGGAAGAAGTATATAGGGCATATGGAAATTCTCTGGTCTTTTATATAAGCAACTTGAGGGCCCACAGGTTTTGGCCAGAGCAGAGTCTAGAACCAGTGTGGTGTAGCTATTGAGAGAGCTTTTGTTTGTTATAGCAGCAGTAGGAAACTCATTTACTGTCTAGTGAATCCTTTACTCACTATCTTTACCTGGGTTTCAGTCTTTGAAGACCTATTGTGGGATCATTTCTCAACAATACAACCATCCCATCTTCTTTTCTCTCCTTTTGTTAAAGAAGTTTTGCAATCACCCTTGAAGCTTATCTTGGAGATTTCTGCTGCTTTTTCTTTTCTTTTTCCAACAACCACTGATATCTTCCTGTCTGAAAGGAAAACCTTATTTTTCTGTAATTCCATATCAGTTTTTATTTGCTAATATATATTTACTACAGCCTTAGATTTTAAGAAGTATCTGCAAATGATTTTATAAAGTATCTCAAGATACACTGATGTTGTCTATCACAGGAAGATCGCTTTATTTCTGCTGTTTAAATGGTGTTGCCTGGGCCTGGAAAGATGGCTCAGCAGTTTATAGCACTGTTGCTCTTCCAGAGAACCAGACTTTGGAGTTTAGTTCCCAGCACCCATCTATCTCTAAGCTGCCTGTAACTCCAGCTCCTTTTTGGCCTCTGGGAGCTTGTACATACACAGGGCATACCAACACACACATACATAAATAAAAAAATAAATCTTCAGGGACTGGAGAAATGTCTTAGTGGTTAAGAGCACTTGCCTCTCTGGCAGAGGACCCAGGTTATGTTCCTAGCACCCACATGGTGTCTTGTAACCCTCTGTAACTCCAGTTCCAGGGTATCCCATGCTGCCTTCTGAACCCTGCTGGCATAGTATACACATGGTGCAACTAGATACATGCAGGCAAAATACACATACACATAAAATAAAAATAAATCTTTAAAATAGTCTTCCCTGAATGGTGCAATATTTTTCTTTTCTCTTTCTATACAGTACAAACTCATTTGTCAATGAATAATACACTTGAGCAATGTGAGAGTTCCAATGGTGTGTTTGTGTCTGTATCTTTTTCGCATTCCCTTAACTGTTCTTTTCTTTAAAGCCACTAATGACTTAAGGCCACTGATACATTTCATTTAGTCAAGTGCATATGGTGTCTCTACTTTGTCTTAGATAGTGGAGATACAACAGAAGAAATAGCAAGCAGAAATAGCTAGAAATAGCTATTCTCATGGATACTACATCTACTCTTCTTTCATTTGATTTTTGGGTTTTGGATTTGGGGGGGGGCTTTTTTGAGATAGTGTCTCCCTGTAGCCCCTATGTAGATCAGACTGGCCTTGATCTCACAAAGACCCACCTGACTCTGCCTCCTCAGTGCTGGGAATAAAGCTCTGCACCACCATATCCAACTCTTATTCAATGTGAATCCTAAAAGTTCACAGACATTTGAAAATGATGCCAGCACAAGTTCCTCTTCTAATTCTAGGGGTTAGGCATCTTAAAATCCTGATTTATCTACCAAGGAGTGGTTCTACCAAAAGCTGACAGACTGAAATACCTATTAGAAATTTTGTTGTGAATTTATTTGGAAAACATGGACTACATTTGGTGAACATTTCCTGACTTGAGAGCAGCCTTACTATAAGCTCTGTGTATTAGAGCTTGTAATGATATTCCAAAATATAGACTATGTGTTGGCTATGATAAAACACCATGACCAAGGCAACTTATAGAAGGAAGAGTTCATTGGGCTTAAGTTTCCAGAGAGATAAGATTCCATCATGGCGGGGGAGGCATGGCAGGAAGCAGCCAGAGCAGAAAGCTGAGCACTCACATCTTCAATGGCAAACAGCAAAAAAGCAAACTCAAAATGAGGCAAAACTATCAACTCTCAAAGCCCAACCCCAGTGACATACTTCCTCTAGCATGGCCATACCTCCTAAAGGTTTCAAGACCCGCCCCAAAGCCTATGCGAACACTTCTCATTCAAACCACCAGAGACTAGTACAATAATGCACTATTACTGCATATATGTAGCATATGAAGAAACCATCCCATATAAGTTAAATTATAGCTAATGCCAGAGATCAAATAAAAGATTTAAACAGGGGCTGGCATACGCCTGTTTGATTTCTAAGCATTATTTATTACCTCTTGAAATAGCCATGGTTTTACTCCCTACTCCTTGTAGTAGCACCCCTGTATTCCTGAGATTCCCTGAAATCTAAATTTCAGGAATACGACAGTAACAAAACAAAAAATCATTAAGTTCTGGCACAGGGGCAGCTGTGCTGGCTCACCATTCTTGTCACTCTATCCCAACCCCTTTCCAACCCCTCCCTGGTTGTGAAATGACATAGTAGCATATCCCTTCCCTGTGCAACTTGTGTCATGTCTTCTTGCCCCTGTCAATCACAGGGACACAGAGCTATTTTTACCTATTTTTCTTAATGGCATATGATGTTGAGCATCTATTAAGTAGGCTCATTTGCCATCTGTGTATCCTTTTTGGCCAGGTATTTATTGATAACTTGCCAATTTTAAAATTATGTTGATTTTCCCCATTATGTTTCAAGTTTTATTGATGCATGTAGAATAATGAAACTAGATTCCCACAACTCACCATGCAGAGAACTCAACTCCAAATGGGTCAAGGCCCCCAACATAAGACCTGATACCCCAAATATGACAGAGGAGATAGTAGAGAATATGCTGTAATTTACTGTCACAGAAAAGGGCTTTCTGGACAGGACACATAACGCAGGCATTAAGACCAATGAGACCTCATGAAATGAAAAAGCTCCTGTACAGCAAAAAATGCCATCATTCTAGTGAAAAGGAAGCCTAAAGAATGGTAAAAAAAATCTTTACTGGTTATTATCTAGAGTGTACAAAGAATTTTAAAAACCAACCAAACAAGAAAAAAACAATCCAATTTAAAATGGGGAATGGAAATAAACAGAGATCTTGAAAGGTGAACTACAAATAGCTGAGAAACTCTTAAAAATGTTCAACATCCTTAGCCATCAGGGAAATGCAAATTAAAACCACTTTGAGATTTCATCCTACCTTAGCAGATATGGGGAAAGGGAAACACTGCTGGTGGGAGTGCAAACAGGTGCAGCCACTGTGGAAATCAGTGTAGCACTTCCTCAAAATGCTGGACATAGATATACCACATGACCTAGCTATACCTCTCTTGGGCATATACCCTACTACAGAGATACTTGTTCATCCCTGTTCATTGCTGCTCTATTCACAATAGCCAGGAAATGGAAACTGATGGATGGATAATGAGAATGTGGTAAATTTGCACAATGGAATATTATTCAGGTGTCACGAAAAATGAAATTATAAAGTTCACAGGTAAATGGAGATGAAAACAATCATTCTGAGGTAACCCAGATCCAGACGAACAAATGTCATATATTTTCTTTAATTTGTAGATACTAGCTTTTAATCTTTAGATATGTGTTTCATTTGGAATACCCATAGAGGCCAGGAAATTAGTAAGGGGCCATAGGGTGGGGGTGGGGCTTTCAAGGAAGAGGAGATATAACACAATGGTATAAGGGAGAAAAGGTAAATAATGGAGTAAGAAGGGCTAGATGGGGTGGGCGCTAGGAGGTCAAGGACAGAATACAAGTAGGGACAACTAATTCTTTTGACAATTTCATACAATGTGTTTTGGTCATGTTCCTCCCCAACTCCTTCTCTTAACTCCTCCCAGATATACCCTAGCTCCCTATCCTCCCAACTTCATGTCCTTTTTTTTTTTTAATAGTTCATCGACTCTAATTTGTGCTGTCCATATGCTTACTATGTCTTCTTAGTATGTACTGGAGTCAGGTAAACATGTCTTCCAAGAGTATTTATTTTCAATACTAAGAAATTTTGCTTCACGGTCCTAGTTTATTTTTTCTAGTTTTCTCATTTTTTCACCATGGATGAGCATTCAAATATGTCAAAATTTTCCAACTATTGAAATAATTAAGCATAAGAGTACTATGGTAGTCTAGAAGCTGTCTTTAATGACCCAGTGAAGGAAAATAATCAGAATAAGAAAAATAAAATAGACTCTCTTCCAAAGAAAGAAAGAGAAAAAAGCATCAGATGTTCAGGTAGGATATCTGAAAAGTACAAAAAAGGGAGGAACAACTCATGGAGAAAAGGCCAAGCTGAACATAGCTCCACCTCCAGGGCTTCACAGGGGCAGTAAGAGGAAGCAGAAGTGAGCCAGATGGCCCTGGGGAAAGGAGACTATGACTCTTACCTTCAGGACAAGCCCACAGATACCACAAGCCTCAAAACCACTTGTTGATTTGGGTGATGCATTGACTCCTCTGGTATACTAGTCAGCAGTGGAGAGAAGTACCATTCTATCACTCTATATGATTCATTGAGCAGGGTCAAGACAGCATCTTGATGGAAAACATGGTTTGAAACAGCTACACTGGGGGACTAGGAATGGGGAACAACCACAAGGCAGGGAGGTAGAATTTAGTCTACCACAACCCTAGGTCAAGAAAGAGCCCCCGGGGGAAGTTGTGAAGAACTTGAGGGCCAGACATTAACAGGGCAAAGGTACAGGCAGAAAGAGGCTCAGCTCAGGCAGTAAAGTGCACTGGGAAAGGCAGGCCTTCTCAGAGACACAGGGAGCACGTCTCATTAACTGAGAATAACCCAGGAGTTAGAGGCCCCTAAGCCTCATCTTAGCAGGTGGATCAACCTCTGGGTCACCTATCTGCCTTCTACTGCTTAGGAGTCTTAAAACTATGAAGTTCAAGTAGTCTGTTTGACACCCACAGCTTCAACCCTCCAGTAGGTTGATTAATACTTAGGAGATCATGAAAGTATAAAGACAGGTCCTGTGTCTGTAGAGATCTCAATGTTGTGGTTGCTTCTCACACTCTCAATGCAGTTAGAAAACACACCCCAGCTAGAATTCTAGCCACTCTAAGGGGTACAAGCTGGGGAGTATAGGAAGGGTAAGACAACCTGACAATCCCACAGATGTGCAAAATTAAGCGTGGCCAGCAGAGGGCCTTGGAATGCGAAGGGGGAACTACTAAACAGTAGATCTAGTAGAAATGGGACACACTTGTCCAAGGGAAGTTCAGTATCCAGCATCAACCATAGGAAAGGTTAAGAGTTGGCAATTTCCACTAATCCTCCCCCCCATGAATATAACTGAAATTCTCCAATTTTTGAGGACCTAGAAAGAAGTCGCTTCAACTTTTTCCTCCCTTGTGCTTCTTTTTTTCCATTTCACTACACTTCTGACAATATTTTTACTTCATTTTATTGTAAAAATTTTTATTTGGGGTGGAAAAAAGGGCATGATAGCACTGCTGAAGACAGGGCAGAAAGACTGTAAGAGCCAGAGGTTGCGGAAGACGGCTATGAAACAGTTTTCCAGACATGACAGGACTAGTGCACATAAGGGCTCCTAGTAGCTATGACAGCATGCAAGGCCTGCACAAGCTCAGGCCAGGCAAAACTCCAGCATGAAAGGCAGAAGGGCTCATGAGACCCCACCCCAGCTGAGGAGCCATGGGCAGTTGGTGGCTGCTGGGGGAAGGAGAGTCAATTTTCTTCAGAGGTACAACCTCTGGTAGCTTGCCTATGTACTGGCAGCACTAACTGGTCTTGGTGGGTTAAGAAAAAGGGGGACATGTGGTTCAGAAGAAGTGGTGAGACATATGGGAGGAATTGGGTTAGAAAGAGTGGAGGATGGATTTGATCAAAACACTTTGTATACTTGTATGGAATTCTCAAATAATAAATAAAAATATATTTAAATTTTAAATTAGAAGTCTTTTTATTCACTTTCTTATATTCATCTAATTTACTTATGATTCTTTTGATTATTGGGCAATCTTTTCTTTTTAAATTTTGTCCCTTGTGAGGGCTGGAGAGATGGCTCAGCGGTTAAGAGTATTGGATGCTCCTGTAGAGGACCCAGGTTCAATTCCCAGCACCTAGATGGCAGCTAACAACTGTCTGTAACTCAAGTTCCGGGGGAATCCAACACCATCTTCTGACCTCCGAGGGCACTGTATGACACAGGTACACTTAAACACATGCAGGCAATGCACTCATAAAATAAAATAAAAATAAAATATTTAAACAATTTCCCTTGTTTTATCCTTTTTTCCCTCTCTGCTAACACTTTAGTAGTTTTTTGTCATTGTTTTTCTTTGATCCAGGTTTTTGTTTTTCATTCCCCTTCCTTTTATTTATTTATTGTTTCACATTTTTCTTATCCACTTGTGTGTGTGTGTGTGTGTGTGTGTGTGTGTGTGTGTGTGTGCGGCCATGTGAGAAACAAAGATCCTCACTTTGTAATAAGAATACTGTCGACTCAGAGTAGTGAATAGTGAAGCAAATCATTTTCTGGCTTCGCAAAGTTGGGTGTCAGCTCAGAACAGCAGGTGTGATTATTGAAGCAGAGACCACTCTATCATGCAGAATCCATGAGCCTATGACCCTTTCTCCCTTTACTCATAAACTGAGTAATCAGGAGGTTGCAATCTTGCTTGACAGCTAGGTCTTATCTTTCCCTTTGTCTTTGTCTTAACAGCAACAAAATAGTGCATGCATTTCATCTCTTCATTTTACTTTGTCTATTTTTATTTGTTTATTTAAAGATCTATTTTTTTATGTTTGTGTATGTATGTGTGTGTGTCTGTCTGTGTCTGGGTGTGTGTATGACATGTGCTTGTGGGTGTCTGTGGAGGCCAGAAAGCAGCATTCAATTCCATGGAGCTGGAGTAAGCAGGCAGTTGTGAGCTGCCAGACATAGATGCTGGAACCAAACTTGGATCCTCTGGAAGAGCAGGAAGTACTCTTAAGTGCTAAGGCATCTGGACCAGTCCCACATCCATTCTAAACTTCTAGCTTGAGTAGGGGTGTAGCTTAGCAGAGTTTGGTTGGGGAAGGATAGCTAGACTAGCAGAATTTAGCAAGGGTTCAGTGTTTTCTGTTTGTTTGTGGACCTAAGCTGGCTCAAGGCACTTTTGAAAATGAATCATTAGATACTATTTCTTACAGTCAGAAGGCAACCCAAGGAAGTCAGATCTCTTCTTCCACTAATGTGGGACCCAGGAGAAGATTCAAACTCAGACTGGGAAGCAGGCACCTTTACCCACTGGACCATCTCTCTGGACCCACTTCTAGTTATCTAATATTTAAACTTTCTTATTATTGGCAATTTGGGTTTGTTTGGTGTTTTTCTTCATTATCTTGTCTAATCTCTTTCTTTTTTTCTTCTTCCCTTTCACCTCCTTTACTTTTTCTTTTCAATTATTTAACCTGGCATCTCTTATGTTTCTCTCCTTTCCTTGCATCATCCCCTCACACCTTTCATTCACTATTTCTACATTTATCCTAAATGATATTTAATTTCAGAGTACATTCAATATTAGTTTTCCCATTTGGGGGGGTTGTGGTCACTGGTGATGTAGTAGTGAGATCTGATCAATTTTAGTGCATTTCTATATCTTGTAAAGTTTGTAGTTATTGCTATTAGAACTGTTTTCTCCTCACCAAACTGTACTGGGCATTAAGCCCTCAAGAATGTGCTGGTCAATAAGAAAACCTCCAAAGATCAGAGTAAAATGGTAGATTAGAAGCCACATCAATATGACTCCATAAAAGAAAACAGAATGGTACACAATAATCTCTATTCCTGGAAGAGACAATAGCAGTAAACAAACTTACCAAGCCAGGTGAGACCTCCACGGAGGAGCAGGCAGGAAGAGCCACAAACCTACCCCACCATACCAAGTGCCTATGGCAAGGCCAATGGAAAACTCCAAGGGAGAGCTTCCCTCACACACATTGGCACTACAGAAAAGTTAGCTGGATGACCAAGGATTGGATACACAACCATCAGTGATGCCAGGGAACTGAGGAAGTTGAAGAAGAGCCCCAGTTCTAATGTACGATACTCCAGCTGAGATCAGTTGGAACCATTAGGCAATGGCTTACATTCCAACACACACACACACACACACACACACACACACACACACACACACATACACACCAACAACATGAAGCATCTCAAGGGAATAGCTCCATCAGATGCTGGAACTGAGCTAGTCCAAAGACCCTGGGCCTCGCCCTGGGATGATAACCCTGGGATCAACCATAGCTCTGGAGGTTGGAGATGAAATGTGATACAAGGATGAGGCAATCTTTCCATCAAGGCTGCTGCTGAGCTCACCGAGAACCCTCAGGAAATACTACTGCCCTCCTTCCCTTCCTTCCTCCAAATGCCAAGGATGACCCTAAGAAAACCATTTCTTCAGAGCCCAAAGGTAGATGGAACACGGGGCCTCATACACTTCCATGGGCAGAGAGCCCAGAATCACTTCTGGTTATGGAGGCCATGTTGAGAATCATACTGCTCAGTTTAGTGTAATTGTGCCAGAAGCTCATTCCAAAAGCTAGCTGTTCTAAACTCCACTAGGAAAATATATATACTAAATACAGTTTTACAGTTTTGAACTGGAATAGCAAATTGCATCTCCCCAGTCAGCGTATTTTGCTGCATGAAGCATCACAGGGAAAGAAAGAATTCAAAACTCATCCACTAAGGAAGAAATACTGACTGATGTGATATTTTAAAATCAAATATATCTATATTATTGTCTATTTTGTTATATGAATTTTTATTTTTATCATCTGCTAACTCGCATAAATTATCTTATAATGCTCTTTCTTTAGTTCATGCATTGCTGAGTTGGGTTTTATGACTGTAGATTTATCCACTTGTTTTCCTGTTGTACATTCTACAATTTTTCCTACACAACTCATGCTTTCCCTTTCAGATCTCGTTTCCTCTTTCTCTCTTCTGCATCTCATCTTTTCTTTTCTTCTTAATTATAATCTTTTGTAGCTTTAATAGTCTAAATTCTGTGGACCATAACAGTATCTTGACTTTATACTACTTTTCACATCTCATTTTTTTCCCTCAGTTGATCGGATAGTTATCTCTTACCTTACTTATCTTCAACTCTATTTTATTAACTAATATTATAGCATACACCATATGATCCTTTTTTGCTTACTCTCCAACTGTTATTGAAGTTAAAGGAATGGCATTTTTAACTGATTAATATGACATTTGCATGGTGGGCTTATTCAGTAGTTATGGTTGCTTGTGCTTTGCTATTCTACTCTGGGAGTAATATGGGGGTCATACCAGGCTCCCTGAGCACATGAATTGATGGTTTAACTTCTTGACTTAATACCAAACCCTACTTGAACATTGCTAATACTTAAACTGAAAGAATACAGTTGATTAAAATAAATCCAATGAACAAAATAACCCCAGATTCAGAAATCCCAATGCAATAATATAAAAAGTATGAAAATTCAAGAAAGTGAAACACCCTCCTCTGAAAAGTAGCAGTTTCATAGTAATGGCTCCTAATGAGAGTGAAATAGATACAATCCCAAAGGATTTTAAAAGAATGGTTAAGAGAATTGCTAATGAAGTCAGAAAAGATCCAAATAAACTCCCAAATGAATTAAAGAGAATACAACTAAATAGCTGAATGAAGTAAGTCAATACAAGCTATGAAAGACATAGTGCTAGGCATGGTAGAATGTGTCTGTAATCCAACTACTTGGAAGGTAGACAGAGGAGGAGGGAGTTCAAGGCCAGCCTCATGCATAGTGATGTCAATGCCAACTTGAACTATATGTGTGATGGTTTGAATGAAAATGTTCCCCCATAGGCTCCAAGTATTTGGATACTTGGTCCCCAGTTCATGGTGATATCTGGAGAGACTCATGGAACCCTTGGCAAATGTGGCCAGGCTGGAAGAAGCATGTCACTAGGGATGGGCATTGAGAGTTCTTAAGCCTTGCCAGATTTCCAGTTTCTCTCTGCTTCCTGTGCCTGCCTAAAGATGTGATGCTTGGCTTTCCACTCCTCTGGTCACCCTCTGCCACCATGTCTCCCCAGCATGACAGACTCTTACTCTTCTGGAACTGTAAGCCAAATAAACTCTTCCTTTTATAAGTTGCCTTGGTCACAACTTATAGCAACTTCTGTTGCTTTTATCACAGCAGCAGAAAAGTAACTAACACAAAGATACCAGAGAGAGAGAGAGAGAGAGAGAGAGAGAGAGAGAGAGAGAGATATCTGAAAAAAACATCAACTTGAAAAATGAGAAATAAAATGCTCAGTAAGTAAAAAAGATACAGTAGAAAGCCTCATCAAGACACTAGGTCATGTGAAATGGAAGGCAGAATATCAGGATGAAATATAACATAGATGAACTAGAACATTTAGATATCAACAAAGATAAAATAATAAAAAATATGAAGACAGTATGTGAATTTTCTGGAACACCATTAAAAGACCAAATTTATGAATCATATGGATAGGAGAAAGAACATCAGGCTAAAGACCTAACAACATATTCAATAAAATCATAGCAGAAAAATCCCCAAATCTAGATAAAGAGATGAGCACCCAGAATCAGAAGGCATTTAGAACATGAAACAGACAAGGTCAGAAAAGAGCCTTCCATGCCATGCTCAAGACATTAAACATAGAGTACAAAGAAGAATATTGAAAACCGGCAAGAGAGAAGTGTGAAGGCACATGTAAAGACAAACCCTTCAGAATTGTATTATCTCTCAACAGAAATTCTAAAAGCCAGGAGAGCATGGAAGGATGTAATCTAAGCAACCGAGATTATTGTATTCAGAAAAACTGTTGTGGATTGAATGTGAAATGTCCTTCATAGGCTCATGTGTTTGAACAACTGGGCCCCAGTTGGCAGTGCTTTGTGGGAAGTCTGTGGAGCTTTTAGGAGGTGAATCCTTACTAGAGGAAGTGGGTCACAGTCTTTCTTGCCTGGCCCGACTTCCTCTCTATTTCCTGTCCGTGGATGCAGTATGACCCATCAGCTTCTTGCTCTCATCAATATGCCTCCCAGTCCTATTACTATGTCTTCTCTGCCATAATGAACTGAATCCCTCTCAAAATGGAAGCCAAAATAAACCAATTCTCCCTTAAGTTGCTTTGTCAGAGTATTTTATCACAGGACTGAGAGAGTAAACAAGAAAATATCTGGCATTACTAAAGGAGAAAAAATATGACCACTAACCCAGGACCACAGAAGGTATTTGCAGGAATCCTCAAACTGAAGAATGAATCATACTAGAAAAGTAATGAAGTAAATGTGGAACAGGAAGACACACACACACACACACACACACACACACACACACGCACACAAAAGAAACCCAACAAAATGATAGGAATTAATACATACCCTTCAACCCTTCAATAATAACTTTGAATATTAATGAACTAAATTCACAAATCAAAATACCTACTAACAGATTGGATTTTTTTTTTAAAAAAAAAGAACCCATAAATTTGTTTACTCCAGGAAACACACCTTACCATCAACAACAAATTTAATGTTAGGATGAATAGATGGCAAAAGATATTCCAAGCAAATAGAACTAGAAAGCAAGCAGGGGTCACTGTTATGATGTGCAACAAAAGAGATTTTGTGCCAAAATTAGTCAGAAGAGATAAATAAGGACACTCATTACTGAGTAAGTGAACAGAGCATCAACATAATATTAAAATTTTCAACATTTATGTGTTGAACACCAGTGCAATTTAATAAAAAATACTACTGGAAATAAAAGCCCAAATTAAATGTAACAGAGTAATAATGCGTGATTTCAATATCCCACTCTCACTAGTAGATAGATCATACCAACATAAAGAAACAGAAAAACACCTGAGTTAAATGAATACCATATATCAAATGCACCTAATGGACTTCTACAAAACATTCCATCCAAATACTGCAGAATATACATTCTTCTCAGCATTCCATGGCACTTTCTCTAAAATAGGTCATATAATAGGACAGGAAACAAGTCTTAACAACTACAGAAAAATGAAATAATTTCATGCATGATATCTAACCACACTGGAACAGAACCAGAACCCAACAGAAAGTGTAACTTTAGAGCATACACAAACTCATGGAGACTGAGCAAATCACTGTTGACTGCTAAGGTGCCATCAAATAAATCAAGACGGAAACTTAAAAATTCCCAGAATTAAATGAAAATACAATATACCAAAACCTATGGAATAGAATGAAAGCAGTAATAAGGGGAAAGTGCCTGCACTAAAAAACCCAGAGTTATCTGAAATAATTTGATTATGTATCTTAAGGCATTAGAAAAACAAGGACAATCCAACCCAAAACTCAGTAAACTGAAAGACATAATACAGGTGTGGGCAGAATTTAATGATATGTAAATTATAAAAAGTACAAATTCACCTCCGCCCACTCAACCCATAGGCCAAGAACACTACATTATAGCCAAATTCTTGTTCTCTGTGTTGAAAATGGGGTGCTACCAAGATACTGGTTTACCATTCTTCTCTCATAGACCTGGACACCACATTCATTGGAAACATGCCACTGTTGCCAGGAGGAGTCAGTTCAAATGATTCTCCCCTTGAGAAACAGAGATACAGATATTCTGGATGAAGCCATCAATTACATCAAGGTCAATGTTCTCTTCAAAAACTACGAAACTAAGAATGAAGCTTATAGGATCTTGATCAATATAACATTATTCTTTACATTTCTGAATGCTTAAAGACATTCCAAAAGTGCAGTTCCAAACATCAAGCTGAGAAAGGTACACACTGGGCATCATTACGTTTTCCAGTTTGGGAGAACCTGGTTTTTTTGCCACTTAATACAATTTATGCCAAGCCTGAAAACAAGCAGAATAACGAAGTGATGGAAGCATACCTATAGCAACTGAGCCAGGAGACTGAACTAAGACTATTTTAAAAATTTTGATGCTCAGAACATTAAACTCAGAAAGTGTTGGACTTGCTTTTTGAAGAGACAGTTCATAAGCAAGAGTTTTTCAGGATCTGGTCAGCAAAGAGTGCCGGGGATGCCATTGCCTTTACAGCTGTGGGCAGACAGAGCTTTTAGATAAGAAAAATAAAAGCATACAAACTGGACAAAAGAAATAAAAACGATCTTCATTTGTTGCTGAAATATTCTATATACAGATCATCTCAAATCATCTACAATACTGTTACTAGACTCAATAATCAAAAGTATGGAAAACTGTAGATTAGACACAATAACACTAAAAATTATATTCCTATATATATATATAGCAGCAATGAGTTTTATGAAATAAAAATTAAATAAGCTACTTCACTATTATAGTATCTAAAACAAATACATGGAAATATTCTAACCACAGAGGGGAGAAACATTAATGTGAAAGCCACAAAACATTCCTGAAATAAACTTTTAAGAATTCAATTATACTGGATGGTATAAGGTCATTTTCATGCACTTATATGATGTATTGGAGCACATTCTGCACTATACCTTGTTACCCTCCCCTTTCTCCCTGCCCCTCCATCCTGTTAATCCCATTTGCTCTCCTAGGCATTTTTCATTTCTACTTTGACATCATCTGTGCATATACGATTTTATGACCTCTGTAAAATCTGGTGCCCACAAATCGCAGAGAAAGCATGTGGAATTTGTCTTAAGTTATTACCTTCTCCAATTACATCCATTTCCCTTTAACGATAGCATTTCAATAATCTTGATGGCTGAAAAATATCCAGTTATGTACATTTACCACATTTTCTTTACTGGTTTCTCTAGTGATAGAGACCTAGGTTGTTTCTATGACTTAACTATTGTTTCCTGTTATTGGTGAACTGACCCTCTCATCATATGTCTTTATTTGTGTCATTGTTCTTAATTAATGTTTGATGTTAGTATAGCCATCCATGTTCTATTTAATTACTATCTTAATGGGATATCTTTTACTATTCTTTTACTTTTAACCTATGTGTTTTCTTGATTTTTTGTTTTAGTTTTAGTTTTTTGTTTTTGACAGGGTCTCCCTAGTCTCAGCCAGCCTGGACGTCACTATGTGGACCAGGCTGGCCTTGATCTTATAGAGATCCACCTGCCTCTGCCTCCTGTGGGCTGAGATTAAAGACATGCACCACCACTCCCAGTGTGTGTTTCCTTGATTTGAAGGAGTTGTCATATACAGGATATATTGGACTCCATTTTTTCCATTCAATCTTAATGTTTAGGTTGAGAGTTTAATCCATTTAATTACTAATAGGAAAAGACGTATTTCTCAAGTAACAATATTTTCCCTTCAGCACTTTGAATGTGACATCTTTCCTTAAGACCTACATGGTTACTATTGAGAAGTTCACTCATAATCTTATGAAAACTCTCTTTATGTAACAAGTCAACTTTCTCCTGTTCAAGTTTGTGACCTTGTCTTTGACTTTAAACCAATGTCTCCTGTGGCTTTCCCTTGATTTACCCTAGTTAGAGCTTTTTACTTGAACTTTCATGTCAATTTCTTTCCTAGGATTTAAGAAGCTTTTACTCATTATGTTATCGAATGAGGGATTTGTTCCTCTTTTTCTCAATCTCCTTTAAAAAATGACCATAATGCATATATCCATTTATGTGCTGGATAGCTTTAGTGTTAACTTGACACACCTGGGTTGAGGAAGCCTCATTTGGGGAATTGCCTCCATTGGACTGGCCTATGGCCATGTCTGTGGGGCACCTTCTTGATTGCTGAGTGCTGTGGGAGGGCCCAGCCCATTGTGGGTGGTGCCACCCCTGGGCAGGTGGGCCTGTGTTGCATAAGAAAGCAGGCTGAGCAGGGGCCAGGGGAGCAAGCCAGTAAGCAGCATTCCTCCATGGCCTGTGCTCCAGCTCCTGCCTCCAGGTTCCTGCCCTGAGTTCCTACCTTGGGCTCCCTGATGAACTGTGACCCAGTAGATGTAAGACAAATAAACCCTTTCCTCCCCAAGTTGGTAGTGGTCAGTGCTTTGTCACAGCAATGGAGAAAGAAACTAGAACACTTGATAATGCCCTTAAGTTCCTCTTTGTTTTCTTTTTGCTTCTCTGAATTCATGATTTCCAACAACCTGTGTGCTGGTTAGCTTCAGCTGTCAACTTGGTATACCTGGGTAGAGGAAACCTCAAGTGAGGACTTTCCTCCATTGGATTAGCCATGTCTGTTGGGCATTTTCTTCACTGTTGAGTGATGTGGCAGGGCCTAGCAACTTGGGTGGTACCACCCCTAGGCAGGTGGTCCTGTTTTGTATAAGGGGACTGAGCACAGGCCAGGGAAGCAAGCCAGTAAGCAGCATTCCTCCATGGTCTATAAATCAGTTCCTGTTCTGAGCTCCTTCTGTGGTTTCCCTCTATGATGAACTATAAGCTGAAAGTGAAATAAACCCTTTCCTCCCCAAGCTGGTTTTGGTCATGGTATTTATCACAGCAATAGAAAGTAACTAGGAAAACCTGCCTTCAAATTTGCAGACTATCCACCTGTTTAATCCTCCTGCAGAACTCTAGTGAAGTGTTTCAGTTCAGGTATAGAACTTATCAGCTCCATAATTCCTGCTTTGTTCTTTTCTATAGTTTCTATTTATGTGCTATTGTTCTTAGGGCAATTTCCTGATTAAGTTTACTTTGTGTTCGCTCCTACCTTACTGAATATGTTTATGGCAGTTATTTTAAATTATTTTCCAGATATATCACAGATTTGTTTATAGTTGTTTTCTATAGTTTTATTTTTCCGTTTGATTAGGCAATGCTTCCATTTTTTTTTTTTTGTATGCTTTATACTCTCTTTCCGGGATTCGGGCTTTTTTAAAAAAATAAAAAATAAAAACACCTCTCTTTGTGGCCTGTCAAGTGAAGATGTTTACTCATCAATCAGATTAGACTTCACAAATGCTTCTGATATTTTGCTCCCCCTAGTGTCTACCTGGAAAACTGTATCTCTAACATGCAGTGACAGTTTTCAGCAACTCCCAAATTTTGCTTCCTGTCTACTCATAAGATGAGGGAGTTTCAAGTCAGGTAAAGGAGAAACGAGTCCATTAGCCAGCTCGCAAATAAAGAAGAACATTAGGCATACTGTCCACTCCTTTGTCTCCACTGTATTCTGACACCGGGGCCTTTTCTGGCATATTTCTTCTTCGTTGGGCCATGATATGCTGCAGGGAGAGGGACACAGGTGAGCATGAAAAACACCATACATTGCCCAAACCCCCTTTTTCTCGAATGCTTTTCCTGGTTTTATAGTGGAGAGGTGCACTTTGTTTACACTTCTTCTCTAGAGCTTAACAGAACTATTACTGTCTTTGTGAGGGAAGAAGGTCTTGAATTTTCTACTCTGCCATCTTGCTGACAACATTCCACTGTTTAAAATTTGTGTCTTTTAAAATTATCTCTATTTTCCCTTTCTATTATTGCTAAAGATAATACCTTTGTACATCATGTGCTCAAAAACATAGAGTAACAGACATTTTGATGCATTTGAGTTTTAGATCATGTAAAAATAAAAAGCCAAAATTACAAAATGCTAATAACTTTTTTCACTGCCCATCGATTTACTTTTTAGGTCTTTTTAAAAAATAGGGTCTCTTTGTACCCCAGATGGCCTGGAACTCACTATGTAGACCAGGCTGGCTTCAATCTTACAGATTCACCTGCCTCTACCTCCTGAGTGATAGTATTAAAGGCATGTGCCACCATGCTTGACCACTTTAGCTTTTTAAAAATGACTTTATTTATTTTGTGTGCATGTAGAGGTCAGAGGACATTTGTGAAAGTTCAGTGGTCTCTGAAGGTGAAGAGAAAGTAAAAGACATTGAAAAATTATTCAACAAATATCTTTAAAATTTTCCAATAGCTTGAAAAACATATGGACACTCAGGTACAGAAGACCCATAGGATCCCAAAAAGACAGGCAACACTCACTGATGAAGTTCTTCTTTCTGCAGTATGCATTGGCAAACTTTGTCAAGGATCATTTGACTACCAATGTCCAGATTTATTTCTTGGATTTCTATTCTATTTCATCTATATAAGTGCCTCTTTTAATGCTACTACCATGCTGTTTTGGTTCTAGAGTTCTGTAGCCTCTTGAAATCAGGCATTATAATGCCTCTAGATTTCTTTTTATTCAAGATTTCCTTATCAATTCAGTTGTTTGTGGTTCCCTATAAACTTTAGGATTGTGTTTTGTCCACTTAAACTAAAAATAAAATGGGTGGAGAGATGCCTCAGCAACCAAAAGCACTGGCTGCTCTTGCAGAGGACCCAGGTTTGGTTCCCAGCACCCACATGGCAGGTAACAACCATCTGTAACTCCAGTTCCAAGGGATTCATTACCTTCTTCTCACTTCCTCAGGCACTGTATATGTATGGGTGTACTTACATACATGCAGGCAATATGTTCATACACATAAAATAAAAATAATACATATTTTAAAAATATAATTGAAATTTTGATAGGGATTACATAGAGTATGCAGATCACTTTGAGTGGAATGAACACTATCATTTCTTCTAATCCATGAACATGAGATTTTCTTCCTTTTTTTTCATCTCTTGATTTGGTGCTTGGAACTGAACCTAGGTCCTCTGCAAGAGCAGCCAGTGCTCTTAACCTGAGCCCCAGAGGGTCAATATTTTTAACGTGGCTATTTTGCCATATTGATGTAGAGATAAAAGGCAAACCCTATGAAAACCAAATGCTGTTCTTTGTTTTGAAAGAGGATCTTCCTAGGCAGCTCATGCTGACTTCAATCTCACATTTTCCTCCCTACCTGAGAGTATCAAGATTATAAGTATGTGTCAGCAGGTTCAGCATATAAGTGCGATTTTTAAGACCCATTTTAGTGGCATGGAAAAATCGAGTCCTCAAATTCACATGCAATTTTAAATGTCCCCAAACAGCCAAAACAGTCTTGGAAAAGAAAAAGTTGTAAAGCCTTAGACTTTTCAATTTCAAAACTATATTACAGCCATCAAAACAGTATAGTAGTAGCATATAGACACACAGACCAATGTAATGAAATTGAGAGTCCAAAAACAAGCCCATACATTATGGAAAATTCATCTTTGAGAGTGGAACTATGACCATTCAATAGGGAAAGTAGAATCTTCAAAAGTGGTGCTGATCCAACTAAATACAGACACACATAAATGGAATTTGATGTTCACCTTATATAATACATAAGAAATAACTCAAAATGGATCAATGATCTAAATACAGGATTAAAGCTGAAAACCAGAAATTTTAAAGCTTCATGAGCATAAATGTTCCCTAACATCTCAACATGACATAAAAATCGTACACTTCAAGCCAGGCGTGGTGGTGCACGCCTTTAATCCCAGCACTCCGGAGGCAGAGGCGGGCAGATCTCTGTGAGTTTAATGCCAGCCTGGTCTCCATAGTGAATCCAGGACAGCTGGGGCTACAGAGAGACCGTCTCAAAAAGACCAAAAATAAATATACACTTCAAAACAATTATGTACTTGCTACCCCATCTTTTACAATGTTCTCTGAGCCTTGGTGGTGGTGGTAGCAGGATTGATAAAGATGTCCTATCTACTGCTGAGCACTCACTGTCTCTTTTCAGCACTTGAATAGTCATGAGTCTTTATTAGCTACTACCTATAACAGTAAGAAGCTCCTATGACCAAGGTTGGGAGCAGAACAAATCTGTGCCTATAAATATGAATATAGAGGAGGCAGTTTGATAACATGGACATTTAGAAAAACAACAATAATAGGTTCTCCTCTGGGACCTACATCTTCCATAGCCATGGGTTTTGATCATCTCACAGTACCAGGCATGAAATTCCCTCCTGTGGAGCAGTCCTCAAATCTAATCAGTTATATCCATAAACCCATAAACTGTCTTGCCACTATTGCACCAGTGGGCACATCTTACCTGGCATGTAAGTACTGCAGCATGTGGGGTCCACCATTGAATAAGAGCATTCATGTCTGTTCTCCCCCGGCAACCTGCATAGCACCTTCCAGCATCTTGAACACTAGCCAGCAGGAAGAGATTCCTGGTCAGTTCAAGATTGATTTCTCTGTATTCTGTAACCAAAATATGTCGTTTTTCAGAAAGAAGGGCTGATCATCTAGTTATGATGAATAACCAAGAGCAATGGCAATATCCTGTATTGTTTGGGGTGCCTCTAGGGCCTCCATGACCAATAATTCATATGGAGGTAACCCATACCTGGCACAGAGTTTCATTTATTGGGGAAGAAGGTTTTGAAAACCTGTCCTCTGGACAGGACATGGCTGTTGAATGCACAAACACACAGCAGCTGTGGTTACCTGCACAAGATCAAGCCAGTTAAATATTCTAACATGGATGGAGGGGCTCCAAAAGCCCCATGCCTACATGCAGAGTTACTGACAATTGATGGTCCCCAGGGTCCCTCTGTCACCAGACCTGCATGCCCCAGTTGCTCCACATGATTGCCACAGATCCAGACATGAACTGGAACTAGTAACAGACACCATTCTACCACCAACCTGCTTCCTCTGCTCCCAATCTCACATGCCCCAGCTGTTCCACAGTTATTGAGGACCTGGACCAAAACCCTTAGGAGAACATACCTCGACCTTGGTCTTACTGGCCCTCTCTGCCTCCAGACCCACCAGCCCCAACAGCTCCACATGGTTGCTAAGGCCCAGACCCTGTAAGAGACTGGACCCCCTTGGTTCTCCCCCTCCATAGCCCTGCCTGTGATTCCAGCCTGGCAAGCTAAAACCTCAAATCAGAAGACAATCAACATCTTAACTCTTGTGTAAGTCCCATCACAAAAGAAGCACTATGAAAAATACAGTATGTTCCCCACAAAATCACCAATCCCAAAGTAATCGTCCTCTGAGAGAACAACTTAGACAAAATTCAAGACATAGAATTCAAAAGCACAATTATCAATATGTTCAATGAATTCAAAGAGGACACAAACACATGAATGAATTTATGCTAGAAATAAACTGAAGGTCAAGAAAGAAAAAAAAAAACCCGCTGAGTGATAGAGGCAATTTAGGAGATGAAAACTGAATTCAGTAAAGAGATCCAAACACTGAAAAAAAGCCTCAAACTGAGAAGCAGGAAATTAAAAACTCAGTAAATCTAATGAAAAAACTCAGTGGAAAGCCTCCCCAACAGAAAGGATCATGTAGAAAAAAAAGAACATTGGGGCTTGAAGAGAAGGTAAAGAAAGGAGATCATTCTATTAAAGAATATGAGGACTTATTTTAAAAATTATGAATGGAATATGCAGGAATTTTGAGAGACTACAGAAAGCCCAAATCTACAAATTTTAAGTGTAAAAGAAGGAGAAGCCTAGGCTAAACACACAATAAATATTATCAGTAAAATATTGAAGAAAATTTCCGAAATCAAGAGAAAGAGATGCCTATCCATGTACAAGAGGCTCATAGAGAAAGACAGAATATCAAATAGAGAAGACAAGAAAAGAAACTCCCCATGTCATATTTTAAACACAAAAAGCAGACACTAAGGAACACTGCGAGAGAGAAGGGCCAAGTCACATATAAAGGCAGTCCCATCAGAATAACAGCTGAATATTCTATAGAAATGTTAAATGCCAGAAGGGCTTGGAAAGATGTATTCTAAGTTCTGAAACCTCATAAATGCCAACCGAGACTATTATACACAACAACATCTTAACTCTTGTTGAAAGAGAAATAAAAATGTTTCATGATAAAAACAGATTAATGGAATTGGAATGTATGGCAATTAAGCCAGCTCTACAGATGAGACTTGGAGTACTAGGGACTGATCAGAAGGATAAACACACCAAAGAGGGTACAGGGAAAATAAATATCAGGACAGGTAGCCAAAAGAGATCAAATAAAACACCATAAAATCAACAAAATGACAGGAATTAATCTACCTCTTTCAATGTTTGTGAATATTAATGGTCTCAATTTCTCCAATAAAAAACTACAGACTAACAAACTGGTTTAGAAAACAAAGCACAGCATGGTGGTGCATACCTTTAACCCCAGCACTCAGGAAGCAGGGGCAGGTGGACCTCTGTGAGATCAAACCCAGCCTGGTCTACATAGTGAGTTCCAGGCCAACTGAGGCTACAGGGAAACCCTGTCTCCATGCACCCCCCCAAAAAAAAACCAAGAAAAGAAAAATTTTAAAAAGATGCATCATTTTGTTGCCTCCAAAAACTACACATCACCATCAAAAATAGATACTACCCCAGGAAAAAAGAATAGACAAAGGTTTTTCAAGAAAATGGAGCAAGAAAACAACCAGGCATAGCCTTTCATATTTCTGACAAAATAGATTTCAAGTTAGAACTATTTACGAGTGATATAGAGGGCTGGAAAGATGGCTCAGTGGTTAAGAGCACTGACTGCTTGTGCAGGGGATCTGGGTTCGATTCCTAGCACTCACATGATGGCTAACAACCGTCTGTAATTCCAGTTCCAGAGAATCCGACAACTTCTGACCTCAGCGAGCATTGCATGACACAGGTGCACTTATACACATGCAGGCAATACATTTATATACATAAAATAAAAATAATATTTAAAAAGTGATAAAGAATGTCACTTCATACACACTAAGGAACCAATCAATCAAGAGGCTATATTACCATTCTAAACATCTATGCACCAAATAGAGATATACCTGAATTCATAAAATAATGCTAATAGAGATAAAACTGCAGATTAACCCCAATACAGTAACAGTGGTTGGTTTAAAAAACCTATTCTCACCAATAGACAGGTCATCCAAACAAAAAAAAAATGGAGAAATATTGGAGTAAAGAAACCATTAATCAAATGTACCTAACATACATCTACAGACCATTCCATCCAAACACTAAAGAATACACATTCTTCTCAGCAGCCCATGGAAGTTTCTCCAAAATAAACCACATATTAGGACACAAGAGTAAGACAATATAAGAAACTTGAAATAACATGCTGTATTCTAGCATGCCACACTGGAAAGATGGTAGATATCAAAAAGGGAAATTACAGAAAACACATGAATTCAAGAAGATTAAACAACACATTACTGAACAATGAATAAGTCAGTGAAGAATTTAAGAAGGAAATAAAAAAATTCCTAGAATTGAATGAAAATTAGAACACAACTATGCTCGATAGCTTTAGTTGTCAACATAATACACCTGGGTAAAAGGGAGCCTCAACTGGGGACTTGCCTTCATTGAACTGGCCTGCAGCCTTGTCTGTGGAGCATTTTCTTGACTGTTGAGTGATTTGGGAGAGCCTGGCCCACAGTGGGTGGTACCACCCCTGGGCAGGTGACCCTGTATTATATAAGAAAGCAGGTTGAGCTTGGGCCAGAGGACCAAGCCAGTAGGCAGCATTCCTCCATGGCCTATGGTCCAGGTTTCTGCCCTGAGTTCCTGCCTTGGGCTCCCTCAATGATGAACCCAGGAGATGTAAGATAAAATAAACCCTCTCCTCTCTAGGTTGGCACTAGTCAGAATGTTTTGTCAAAACAACTGAAAAGAAACTAGAACAACAGCATACAAAAATATTTTAAATACATAATGAAGTCATAAGAGGAAATTTTATAGCACTAAGTGCCTGTGTACAAGAATTAAAGACATATCAGTTAAATAAATATATGATGCAACATGAGGGCTTGGATAAACAGTAACAGGTCAAACTTAAAAGCAGTAGATGGGGGAGAAATAAGATCAGGGCAGAAATGAATGAAATAGAAACTAAGAAACAATATAGTCAACGAAATGAAGAGGTGGTCCTTTGAAAACAAACAACACTGACACACTCATAGCCAAATTAAAGAAAAGAGAGAAGACCCAAATTTTAAAAAATTAGAAATGAAAAGAGAGATTATAACAGATGGCTATAAAATTCAGACAACATGACAACATATGCTAAAATCTTATATTTTTCATTAAATTGGAAAAATCTAAATGAATTAATTTCTAAATGCATATGACCTACCAAATTTGAACTGAGATGAGAACAATGATTTAAACAGATACATAGCCAGCAACCAGGTCACAACCATAATGAAGTCTTCCAACTGAAAAAGGCCCAGGGCCAGATGGATTCACTGCTGAAATCTAGCAGACCTTCTAAGAACTAACAAAAATATTACTGAAATTATTCCATAAAATAGAAAAGGAGGGCTTTCCAACTGTTTATGAAGCCAAATACCAAAATAAAATAAAGACACAACAAAAATAAAGACAAATTGTGCACCAATCTTCCTAATGAACATAGATGCAAAAATTCTCAATAAAAAATTTATAAAATGAATTCAAGATCACATAAAAAAGAGCACTCAACATGATCATGGTGGCTTCATTCCAGAGATGCAAGGATGGTTCACAAAACTTAAATCAATAAATGTTACTCATCACATAAATGGATTCAGACAAAAATCATATGACTATTTCAATAGATTCAGAAAAGGCCTTTGATAAAAATCCATCATCAGGGGCTGGAGAGATGCCTCAGTGGGTAAGAACACTGGCTGTTCTTGCAGAAGACCCAGGTTTGAATCCCAGCACCCACATGGCAGCTAACAACTGTCTGTAACTCTAGTCCCTGGGATTCCGACAGCCTCTTCTGACCTCCGCGGACATTGCATGACACAGGTGAACTTATCTACATGCAGGCAATACACACATACACATAAAATTTAAAAAAAACAACATCATTTCATGATCAAAGTCATGGAAAGGCTAAGGATGGAAGGGAGCATACCTCAAAATAATAAAGGCTATATATGAGAAACCTATACCCAACATCATGCTAACTGGAGAAAAACTCAAAACATTTCTACTAAGATCAGGAACAAGACAAGGTAGGGTATCCACTCTCTCCACTACTATTCAATATAGTGCCTAAGTCTTTGCTAGACCAGTAAAAGAAGACAGCTAAATAAAAGGTATACAAATCGATAGGCTGACTAGACTCCAATGGATGAATTTTCACCAAGGGACATCTGGGTACAAATGCTTGACTGGATGGTACTTAACATGTATGAAGAAATACATGAGGTTTGGAGGGGCAAAAATAGAGGAGGGGGTCTAAACTTAAGAACTGTTGTATGAAATCTACAAAAGCTCAATAAAAAGTCTAAAAACAAAAAGAGGGAAAGGATCAGTCAAATATACTCTATCTACAGACACTGTGACTCTATACATATGTGACCATAAAGACTGCACCAAACAACTCTTGGCATTGAAAAACACTTTCAGCAAACTAACAGGATAAACAATTAATACCCCAAATTCAGTAGTTTTCTTATATACCAATAAGAAGCATACTGAAAAGGAAATCAGAGAATCAACCCCATTCACAATAGCAACAAAAAATTAAATTTCCCAGTAATAAACCTAACCAAGGAAACAAAATGCCTCTACAATGAAAACTTTAAGGCACTGAAGAAATTGAGGGAAAAATTACAAGTTGGAAAGGCATTCAATGCCCATGGTTCATAAAAATTAATGTTGTGAAAATGGCCATCCTACCAAAAGTAAATCCAAAGATTTGATGTGATCAAAAATTCTGGGCCCTTCTTCACAGATACAGAATAATCTTAAATTTTATGTGGAAGCACAAAATATCAGGAATAAACAATTCAATCCTTAATAAAAAGAATACTGCAGAAGGTATTACCATTCTGGAATTCAAATTATACCACAGAGTCATAGTAATCAAAACAGTGTGATTCTGGTACAAAAACAAACACATAGATAAATGGAATAGACTAGAGATCCCAGATAATAAAAGTCCAAATAGCTACAGCTACTTGATTTTTTACAAAGACTCCAAAAACATACATTGGAGAAAGTACAGCATCTTCAACAAATGATGCTGGGAAATCTTGATATCAACACTCATAAGAATGAAACTAGATCCTTATTTCTCATCTTACACAAAATTCAACTCCACGTAGATCAAGGCCATCAACCTAAGATCAGATACTTTGAAATTGCTAAAGGAAAAAGTAGAGAGCACAGTTCAACATATAAGCATGGATGGAGCCTTTCTGAACAGGACTCTGATGGCATAGGAAATAAGACCAACACCTGACAAAAGGAAAGTATCAATGGAGTGAAGGGGCAGCTGACAGAATGGGAGAAAATCTGTCCCAGATATGCATCATACTAAGACCAGTGTCTAGAATATACAAAGAACTCATAAAACTAAACAACAAGAAAACAACCAACCCAGTTAAAAATGGGCTATGGAACTAAACACAGAGAGTTCTCAAAAAAGAAGAAATAAAAGTGGTTGGGAAATACTTTTAAAAGTGTTCAGTATCCTTAGACATGAGGGAAACACAGATTAAAATTAATATTCTGCCTCACCCTAGTCCTATTGACCATCATTAAGGACACAAACAATATTAAACCTCACCCATTCAGGGCTCAACAAAATGTTTAATTAATTTATATTTTATGTGCAAGAGTGTTTTGCCGGCATGTGTGTAGATGCACCACATGCATGGAGTTCCTGAAGAGGCTAGAAGTGGACTTCAAATTTCCTGGAAATAGAGTTACAAACAGTTGGTAGCTGCCATGTGGGTGTGCTAGGAACCAAAGTTGGGTCCTCTGCAAGAGCACCCAGTGCTCTTAACTGCTGAGCCATCTCTCCAGTCTCCTAAACAAGACATTTGTACCACCACTCTAAAGCTCAGGGAACACTGTGAAAGAGGGGTTAAAAAAAGTGTAAGAGCCAGAAGATAGCAATAGGAGTGCACAAGCCATGGCAGAATGTTGAGATCCCAGATATAAGTACAAATGGCTTACTGACTCTCTCACAAGCTCATGCTTAGATAGCTTTCCTATATATCCCAGGGACTCCTACCCAGGGAATGGTGCTGCCACCCACAGTGGGCTCAGCCCTCCCACAGCAATCAATAATCAAAAGAATTCTGACATCTATGCACACAGGCCAATCTGACCTTTGCAATCTCTCAATTGAGACCTTTCTCAGGTCACTCTAGGCTGTATCAAGTTGACAGTTAAAGCTAACTAAGACACTACCTGTGCTCTTGGATTGGAAGACTCAATAATGTGAAAGTAGCTATCTTACCAAATTCAATGGGCAGATTGAATGCAACCCCCATCAAAATAACAACACCATTCTTCACAGAAAGAGAAAACAATTTTACAGTAAATTTGGAAGCACAAATGGCCTTGGATAGCCAAGCAAACCTGAGGGGGAAAAAAGAATGCTAGAGATATCACCACACCTGATTACACCTGATTTCAAGTTATACTATAGAGCTATATTTACAAAACAGGATGTTATTGGCACAAAAACACACAAATAGATCAGTGAAAGAGAATATGTAGGTGTATACCCATAGAACCAGTCTCCTGATTCTTGACAAATATGCCAAAATTATTGGAGAAAAGACATCCTCTTTAAGAAAGGATTCTTAGAAAACTGAATATTCACAGGTAGAAGAATGAAACTAGATTTTTCTCTCTCACTATTTTGATTAGTCTTAACTATTTTAGTTAGTCTTAACTTCCTAGACACCTGGGAAGAGGAAAACCTCAACTGAGGAATTATCTCTATCAGACTGGTCTATGGGCATCTCTGTAGGACATCTTCTTGATTGTTAGTTGATGTAGGAGAGCCTACCTCACTATGGGCTGTGCCATCCCTGGGCAGGTGGACCTGGGATGTACAAGAAAAGTAACTGAGCAAGCCAAGGGGATAAGCATTGTTCCTCAGTGGTCTCTGCTTCAGTTCCTGCCTACAGGTTTCTGCCTTGAGTTCATGTCTTGAATTCCTGTCTTAACGTCTCTCAATGATGTAAGCTGTAAGATAAAATATACCCTTTCTTCCCAAGTGTATTTTGGTCAGTGTTTTATCACAGTAACAAAAAGCTAACTAGAACACTTACTTTGCCCCCGAAAAATCAACCCCAATGGATCAAAGACTTTAACCTGAAACTTTAAAATAGCTAGAGGTAAAAGTAGGGAGTACATTTCAAGATATAGACACAGTTAAGGACTTTCTTAATAGGACTCCAGTCACTCAGGAAATAAAATCAACAATCAACAAATAGGATCTCTGTGTAGCAAAGGAAAGTTGAATGAAAAGCCAGTCTACAAAATGGTATAAAATCTGCCAGCTCCACATGCAACAGATGAATAATATCTAGAGTATACGAAGTATTCAATAAACTAAATATCAAGTAAACAACAAAAACCAATAAAAAACGTGCGCTAAGGATCTGAACAGAGAGATCTCAAAAGAAATACACAGGGCCAGTAAATTTGTTTTAAAGTGTTTAACATCCTTACCTATCAAGAGAAATGCAAATTTGAACTTCTTTGAGATTCCTTTTTCATCCCAGTCAGAATGACTATCATCAAGAAAACAAATGCTGGAAGGATATGGAAAAAGGGGAATCCTTATTCACTGCTGGTGTGATTGTAAACTGGTGCAGCTACTATGAAAATCCGTGTGAAGATTCCTCAAAGAGGTAAAAATAGAACTGTCACACTTTACCACTCCTGGGCATATAGCCAAAGGACTCTATATTCTACCCAAATGATATTTGCACATCCAGGTTTGCTATGCTGTATTCACAATAGCAAATAAATGGAATCAGATTAAATGTCCATCAACTGATGAGCAAACAACGAAAATTCAGCACATATTACACAATGCAATTATATTCAGCAGTAAAGAAAAATGAAATTCTTAGGAAAGTGGACTGAACTGGAAGATATTACATGATGTAACCCAGGCCCAGAAATACAAGACATGTTTTTTTTTTTCATGTGTGTAACTTCTAGCTTTTATATGTGTGTATTTATGTGGGTGTGTGTTTAGATGCCAGGAAACTAGAAAGGGGCCTATGAGAGTTTGTAACTTAGGCTTTAAACTGAGGATATAAAACACGTGACATGAAAGTGAAAAGGGAATAGTGGTGGTAGAAAGTTTTAAGTGCAAATGGAGTACAGGGAGGTGGAGGAGAGGACTGTGTGGGGTGAGAGTCAAACAAAACCAAGTATGTATGAAAAAGTCATAATGGAGCCTGTTACATGGTAAGGAGCTCCCAGAACCTGTAACACTATTAAATTAAAATCTGAGTGCCAGAGATGGGCTACCTCTCTATGAGTGATTAGCCAAAAAGGCTCTCCCCACCATAACACAGGCTCTCACTAGTGCTTTTTGTTGCCCAGGAGAACTAGATGGTAAGACCTTACTGCTCGAGAAAATTCAAACTTGTTCCAAGACATAAAGAAACCAAGGTGGAAAGGAGATGGAAGCTTCCTGTCTGCTGGATATCCTTTTGGTGTGCTAGAAGACACTGTGCAGGCTGCTGGGGTAAAACTGTCATTGACTGTCTTATTCTACATTCTACACTACTGACCTAGCAGGCAAGATGTGCCACTGGTGCAACAGTAGCATGAATGTTATGGGAGTAACCAACTGTCTTCTGATTGGATTTCAGGCCTGTTCCACAGGAGGGAATTCTTATCTGGTACTGTAAATTTGGTCAAAAGACAAATTTGAGGGAGAGGCCACTCTCTCTTAGTGGAGAACCTACTGCTGTTGTTTTTCTTAATGGACATGATGTGCCTGTTAAACTGCCTTCTAAATATTTATAGTATTGCTCTGAGCTTTGGTCAGAGCTTTTGGAGGTGGACAGCAGTTACTACAGAGACCTGTAACTGGTTAAACCGCTGAGAATGTCACCACTGAATTCCCCAGCTATAAATGGGACATCTTTATCAAATGCATTCAAGAATGAGGAAACACTGGGGAAAAGGAGCAGAAATATTTAAGAGCTGGAGGAAGGATTGCTATGAAATACTATCTTCTGGGCAAGACACAGATGTCATACTCCTAAACTGTCAGCAGCTGTGATTACTTGCATAAGACCTGATCTGCACAAGATTGGTCCTGTCAGGGCTGGAGAAATGGCTCAACAGTTAAGAATAAGATCACTGGCTGCTCTTGCAGAGGACGCAGGTTCAGTTCCATGACAACTGTCCATAATTCCAGTCCCAGGGGACCCAACGTTCTCTTCTGGCCTCGGTGGGCATTGCACACACATGGTGTACTTACATACATGCAGGCAAAAATTCATAAACATAAAATAAAAAATAAGCTTAAAAATGCAGCAGATGGTGATTAACACAGAGATCCACAACTGGCCAATGTGCAGAGAATAAGAGACCGTAGGGTGCTTATTCCTAAATAGGACACTTATACCAAACCTCTGCTTCCCAAGGCTCAGGGATCATTGCAGAATAGAAGGCTGAAAGATTTTAAGAGCTAGAGGGGGTGGATAACCACAAGGAAAAGTTTTCCAGACAGCTGGGCAGTTGCTCATATGAACTCACAGCAATGGTGACAGCATATATAAGACCCAGGTAAGCTCAACTCCGAGAGAATTCCAGTATGGAAGTAGGTAGGTGGGTCGGAGGCCCCAGCCCTGCTTGAGGAACTATTGGCAACCAATAGCTGCTGGGAGAGGGAGAGTCAGTTTTCTTAGGATTGTGATGCTAGATAGGATAACCAGGCTCTGGTGGATGGATCCACACCAAAGGACATTTGGGGACACAGTTTTGACTCAATAGGCATATATACATATATATAAACATATGTATATATATATATATATAAAATTTATCTGTGTGTTACATATGAGTACATGGTATCGGTTGGGGAGTATTGAGGGGGTCCAAATAGGGGAGGAGGGTCAAAATATGATAAAATTATATTGTATGAAGTTCACAAAAATTAAATAAAAAATGAAAAAGTAAGTAAATCCAAAAGACTGGGCCTGGCGACATTGTACCATGGAGTTGAGAGATCCTCATGAGGCCTTGGCCCTCCCTGAGGATTTAGAGTCTGTTAATAGTTGCCTGGGGAAGAGGCTAAGAAGGTCCCACCCCCACCTGAAGTTCTATAGGCAGTTGATGGTTGCTGGGACCATGAGAGGCATTTTTTTCAGTGGTACAGTCAATGCAAAGTTGCCCATGCTCCTATAAGTAACCCTAATTAAACTCACTGGGTTACCAAAAACTAAAGCCTATTGGGAAGAAGAAACGAATCAACAGGAATTGGACAAGAGAGGGTAATGGGAGTGAATACCATCAAAATACATTACATACATGTATAAGAATATCATTAAGAAAACCCATTATCATATATAACATGCTAATATAAAAAGAAAAACATCATATATTTCTCCTCATCCTGGATTAGCTATTTCACTCCTGTCTGAACCTGTTACAACCTTTGTGAATTAAAAACCATCATGTGATGGACTCAATGCATTATTACATATAATACATATATATGTATGGTTATAAAGTATGTATGTATAGTTAATAATAATCAAAGAGGACAAGTAATTGAAGGGGGCATGGGAAATGTGGGAGGGGGATTTGGAGGGGTAAAAATAATGCAAATACAATACTCACATATGAAATTCTCAAAAAAAAAAAAAACCAACACTGTGTGAGGCTAGGGATGTAGATCAGTTTTTAGAGTGCTTGCTGATCATGCATGAAGCCCTTGGTTCAATCCCAGTCTTGCATAAAACCGGGTATGGACACCTATAATCTCAGCATCAGAACTTCAAGGTCAGCTTCAGCTCAATACCAATTTTGAGGCCAGCCCAAGCTACATGAGAGCCTGTCTCAAGAAGAAAAAAAAAACGTGCGGAATGAATTAATAAACTTTGGAAGTTTTACAGTTTGTTGTTCTGTTTAGGTAACTTTTTATTTTTATCTGATGATTTGTATAATTGTAGAATTATCCATTACCAAGTAACATAAATTCATAAATTGACTAAATTTGTCCCACCTACATCTATTTGTGATTGTGATTTTTCTTTCCAGGTACACCAGTCTCCTTTACATATTATAGAAAGCATCAGTGCTAACCCTAGTTCGTTGAAAAATCTATATATTAACAGTTGTGTTTGTGTGTTTACGGTGTATGCATGCATATACACATGTGCACTACCTGTGTACATGTGTGGTGGACAGAAGACGATGTGATGTGTCTTTCTCTATGGCTCTCCACCTCCCTTTTTTGGACAGGGTTTCTCGCTCACACAGGGTTTCTTGGCTGACCACCAAGCCCATGGGATCTTCCTATCTCTGGGAGAATTGGGATTAAAGGCCTGCACTGCCATCCATGCCTGAATTTTTATATGGGTGATGGGGATCTTAATTTAGGTCTTCTTGCTAGCGCAGCAAGGACTTCACCCACTGAACCATCTTCCCAGCCCTGCCCTCACTTTTAACTGTTGCATGATAATGTCTTAACACTTGCCGCAGATACCATGACTTAATCATCCTCTTGATTTAATTCAATTGTTGTGTTTTATGTTATTCTTTTACCTTTTATTCTGCATGGACTGTATTTTCAACAGTTTGTATTCTGAACAGCAAAATCCAACATAACTCTTCAAAACTTATCTCATTCTTAACCTATCACTCAAAATCCTCTTCCCACCCAATTCAGGAAGTTAGATACACAAGTATAGGAACACTATGCCCCACTCCACTTCTCTTCACACCACTTTGCTACATGACAGGGAGCAACTTAAAGTGAGTCCTGCCTACAGCATGTTCTGAGTTGCTGTCCACTGCAACCTTTGAAATATAATGCTGAGAAAAAGATTTTTTACAAAGCATATTATACACACACTACCTCTGGGTGTGTTCATGTGTCATCTTTGCATCTGTATTTTCAAAAAGGAGGTAATGGGCGACTTCTGCTACCTTCAACACATAACTTTATTGAAACACAAGACTCAAATAGATACACATTAGAACACTTAGAAGGGTATCTTATTTACAATGGCTCAGTTCACTGTAAACTTACATACTAATATCACAACCAACAAGACAAGTATCGACAAGGTGTTTCAGTTGTAATATTCATTTGGCATCAGAGATATGATCCAGTCTACACAGAGTTGGTTAAAATTAGTATCAGCATTAAAGATATACACTGAAACTGAAACACAACACAAACTGTGAAACCAAAAGCATTACTTGAGGATCATATGACTCAGAACACAGAGACATTCAGAGGTAAACAGTTAATCATATTAATTTTCTTACTCTGCTTCAGGGTGATTTTGATTGTCAGTTTTGTTCTGCATTTTCTTAGCAAATTTCTCAAATTCACGGAATGTAGAAACAAGTGCTTCATAATTGCAATCATCATCATCATCATCATCATCATCATCATCAGTGAACATTTCTTCTTTTTTGAGATGGTTACCAATATTCTCAAATATCTCAAAAACAATCTGAACATTGTCCTCTCTCTCTTTCTTGTTAAGCAGGCCCATAAACTCAGACACTGCTTCAGCACGAAGTAGCACTTTTGTCATGACAAGATTTTCAGACAAATTCAGTAGCATTTTCAGAACATGAAACTTTGTTTTGCCATTGCCTGTAGCCAGCAGGTATAGGAACCCAGTTATGTAAGTAGCAACCAGTTCATGATAGGAAGTAGTAGTAGTGAGGTGTCTAACCATCATTAATCCTGCCAGCTGCTCAGAGGAATTCAAGTTATAATCAAGGGTATCCTCACACACCTGACACACATATGTCTGAATCATGTTTAGATCTGGATAAGGTGGAGCCATGCGAACCATATTATCCAAAAACTGTGTCCTAACTCGGGAGGATGGATAATTAAGTAAGGCTTCAATAAGTGAGACAACACCTGAATTTCTAATGAAATCTCGGGTAAATTGAGAAGCACTTCTCATACCCATTGCAATTTTAGATATTTCATGAATAAAAGGGTCTCGATTTCTGTCCATTAATAAAAGAAGCTCCTCAAACTCCTCAGGACCAATTCTAAGATCACACTGTATGCACTTACAGGACCAGCTTTCAGACTGTGCACTTTCTCTGGCCTTAAGATGCTCTCGAATTTCCTGTACTGACCGGTAAGAGGGATCATACTGAAATGGAAACTCATCTTCAGAATGACGTAAAGGTAGTTGCCCTTCTCCATCTGGACCAAGTCCCATGTGTTTAAGCTTTCCCCCAAACATTTCAGCAAACAGAGATGCTGTTTCTTTTGGAAATCTAAAGGGGTTTATGAATGGGAAGCCAGCCTTACCCCAGGGACCAGCCTTAAACTGAACAGTGACCTCATCCCAGCTCTGAGGTCTGCGTGAAGGATCGGGTTCCTGCTCAGTTGAAGATGTAGACTCACAAATGGCCCTGTATACAGGGATAGGATCTGATTCAAAATGAGCTTCATCTCCTGCCCAGAACCAGGACCCCACTATGGTTTCAGCTTCTGTACTCAAGTCACAATTTTCTCCACTGCCAGTACTATTCATCTCATCTTTAACTCCTGACTCAAACTCAACCACCAGCCCTTCCTCATTTTCTGGCTTGGACTCACAGGTAGTCACAGTTTTAGATTCTTCAATGGTTTTGTCACTAGACCAGAACCAGGACTCAACAATCATTTCATCATCATCCTCTGGCTTGGACACACAGTGTGCTCTTGCTTCTATATTGTCATTTTTTGCAGCCCAGAGTATGGCCTCAAAAATTGCATCATCTTCAGTCTCTGACCTGTTTTCATCTGCCTGAGACCCAGACTCTAGATTAGCTTCTTCAGTCCAGAACCATGAGCCAATGACTTCCTCCTCCTTAATTCCATGATTGGACTCAAAAGTGTCCCTTCCCATTGCCCCTAGACTGGTCTCTTCTTCCCAGAACCAGGACCCTACAATGGCTTCCTCATCAGCTTTTAAACTGTATTTGCTGCAAACTCCAGTCTCTCTAACAGCCTCTTCCTTGCCCCAGAACCAAGATGCAACAGAAGCTTCCTCTTTGGCTGCTATCTTCTTGTTCTCTTCTTTAAGCTCACCGGGTGTCTTATGCTTGTCCTCTTCTCCAGCCCAGAACCAAGAACCAATAATGTCTTCCTCTTCAGCTTCTGGCTTGGACTCTTTTCTGTCAATAGTCTTTATAATGGCTTCTTCGTTTTCTTTCCAGAACCAGGACTTGAACATGCTGTCCTTTAAGGTTGGTATCTTGATCTCTTCTCCAGTCTCATCATCTATATTACCCTCTTCTGCAGCCCATAACCAGGACCCTACAAGAGCCTCTGGCCTTGTATAATTACTGGACCAGAGGCAAGAATCAACAGTGTCCTCATCCTGTCCCAGTGTAGGCTTCAGCCTTTCTCTTCTGAGAGGATACATACAAGGCTGCTGCTCTGCCCAGAAGCATGATCTTTTACTGGTATCCTCAACTTCTGCCATAAGCTTGCACCTGGCACCAATGGCACACTTCATACTGACTTGTTCTCTGGCCCCAAACCAAGGAGATATAATTGGCTCTTCCTCATCCTCCAAACTAGACTTACTGTTAACTTCAGCCTCTACCCCAGTATCCACTTTAGACCAGAACCAGGGCCCAATTATAGGCTCCTCCTCCTCAGCCCCTGCCATGATGTCACAGCAAGCTTCAGTTCCTGAATCCATATGAGCCTGCTTTTCAGACCAAAACCAGGGCACAAAGATTGTCCCTTTTGCAGATGCTGGCCTGGTCTGCTCTTCAATCTCAGTATTAACTTCTCCAGTCCAGAACCAGGAATCTGTAATGCTTTTCTCCTCAGACCTTGAAATGGACTCACAGGTCACTCCCACAGATCTCACATTGCTGTCACCAATGCCCCAGAACCAAGGTCCAAAAATGGTCTCTTCCTCAGCCTGTAACTTGCTGTCTTCATCATCAGCCCAGAACCAGGAACCAACAATGACCTCATCATCATTAGCTACTAGCATAGACTTAGAAGCAGCCTTAGCCCCAACCTCCATACTGATTTTTTTCTCAGTCCTCAAACAGAAACTATCAATTTGCTTCTCCTTAACCCTTAGTCTGGGTTTATGACTGGCCCCAGTGACTGCACTTGCTTCTTCAGTCCAGAACCAATTTCCAACAATGGTCTCATCCTCCACATGTGGACTGGACTCCTCCGTATCCCAGAACCAGGACCCAATGAGGACTTCCTCCTCTGTCCTGGATTCTTGTTTGGTACTGGCCCCAGGCTTACTTTTGACTTCTTCCTTTGCCATTGCCCTGACTCTGGTGTCTTTCTTTGGCTTAGACCTTAAAAACGTACCAGTTTTTTCTTCAGGCCAGAAATAGGCCTCTTTTTGGTTTATATCTATAGCCCCGGACATGACATCACTGTAAGCATCTCGCTTGGCCTGGTGCCTAGCCCTCACATTGGCCCCTTTCCTGACTCTCGGTTTGGACCTGGGTTTGGCCTCTTCCCCAGACCAGAAACAGGATTTCATACGACTTTCACATTCAGATTCAGAACTGGATTCCATACAGACGTCTTTCTTAGATCTAAACCAGGACCTATTATTTGGCTCTTCCCTGGACCTAGACCAGATATTGGTTTTTTCTTTGGTCCAGAACCAAGATGTCTTAACAGATTCATCCTCAGAATCAGAACTAGATATAATATAGAACTCTTGTTTGTTTTTGTGCCTAGACATGGTATTTGCCTCTTGTTTGGCCATGTGCCTGGACCTGCTACTCACCTTCATGCTTTTTCTAGGACGAAATCTTGTATTGATTTCATCTCTATTCCAGAACCAGGAACCTCCAGAGGGTTTGTCTCCCCATTTGAAATCAGAATTCTCATAGACCTCTTCTTTGGGTATAGGCCTGGGACAGTACCAGGGCCCTATACTGGTTACCTCCTCTGACCCAAACGAAGGCTGGAATCTTCCTTGAGAAGTAGCCTTCTTTGGAAATCTCTCAGTGTCCATATGAACAGATTCTCTATCTACATACAGGCACTTAGCATTAGGAACCGCTCCAGAATCAGCACTGACAAGTGGAGAGTCTACAGCTTTGGTCTGACATTGTTTCCCCATCTTTGACATGGACTCGCCCCGAAACTTATTCTGACCCCAAGCCTGAGCATCACTCTTGGATCGTGAACTAGAGCTTGCCTTGGTTTTGCCATTAGCATGTGCCCCACCTACTGTACTGGGTTCACTTTTGGATCTTGCTCCAGATGTACCCTTAGACTTCATCTTAGGCCTTGCTCCAGGCATTAACTGTGTCCTAACCTTGGGTCGGACCACCAAAGGGATGGCATTCTCTCGCTCAGCAGCATTGCTATTCTCATCCCCAGGCTTATTTCCAGTCTTGGCCTGGACACCAGGCTCAATCTCTGCCCCAGTCATAGTATAAGTTAAACAAAACCCCAATATACACCCCTCAACAAGAGTAAGCCTTCACTACAGATCTGTCACAGGACTGATCTTCACACTGATCTTTAGTAAACTGGGCTGTGAGCCTGGAAAGAAGAATTAGAGTGGATTGCCAATCAAACAGTCAGTGAGGCTCCTACCCAAGCACAGTCTCAGTCAATAATACAGATGCAGTCAGAAGAGGCGAAATCAAGCTGGGTGAAGATAGGCCAGTCCTAGGTGTCTGCAGAACTGTTGAGGGTGGTGGTCAGCAGCAACTCCAGCAGCACCACAGCTGCAGCTGAAAGTGGATCTAAGAAGAGAGAACAAAACGGGGAATCAGTCTTATCAAATTGTGTTGCCTCTTGTAGAGACTTACACAGAGACTGGCACTCAATGGTGACTGGCTATGAAAAATCTCCCTGTCCCTCTTCCATGCTGAAAAAGAGGAACAAAGATGGGGTAGAAGTACAAATGCTAGTAATGGAGAGGCAGAGGAGCCCAAAGAACCGAGAGAAGTCACTCATGGATGGTCTTTACTGGCCCCACCTAAAGTGAATCCATCCCATACCAACCTTCACAGATGTGGTGCAATTTCCCCTCTTTTCTGTGTTGAAGCAAGGTTAAGAACTGCAGCCAACCACAGGGGGTCCTACAGACAAACAAAAGAGAATGGGCTTCAGTGCTTGTTAGACAGACACACTGATGCCTTAAATAAAGAAAAAAAAAACCTCAAACCAGGATCCCTTTTCATTTAAATGTCCTGTTCCCTGGCCTCAGCCCTCAGCTCTTAGATTTTCCCTGCATGACACAGTCAGACTTACATCTACTTCAACACTTGTAAGATCTCTGAAAGGAAATAAACAAAGGAGGCTGTGGCAGTGGGCAATTGGGGGACCAGGAAAGTCATGGTGCACCCATCTGGATTAAAGAAGCCATTTTTTTTTTCTCCTCAGTAGCTGTTTCCTGTGTTTTTCCCTTTCTCACCAAGGTCCAGAGATTTGAGACCAGCTCCTAGTCCTTCTCTTTCTTACAGAATCTGCCAGTCTTAAAGCAAGCCTGTGGACAAAAAAAAAAGGTAAGACAATCAGAGATAAACAGCAGCAGCTGAGCTCACTGACCAGACCAAAACCAAGGACAGGACCGATATCATGTGTCTTTCCCAATTTGGACGCTACTGCTGGAACATTCTTGTTTTGTTTAGGCTGGATGCAGGATTCAGGAAGCAACAACACCTCTTGATGTCATACACTTCCCATTAGTCCCTTCTCCAATTCTGTGGATTTACCACTAGGGGCGCCACATCTCCTAGACCTGCGCAGCAGAAAATGGGGGAAGGGCGCAGCATGTTCTAGAAAGCAGGTTGCGAAGTGGTCTTTGAATTTATGACTCCGTCATCATCCCCAACCCATCTTTTCAGAGCCCAAATTGAGGAGGAAAGGAGAGAGGGGAAGAGGGAGGACGAGGACGGTGGAGGAAGCACCTACACTGTGAGAAGTGACATTGGGAGGCCCTACTGGATGCCCACCTGTTTTGGGCACAGTCACCCCCACCCCTTCGGAGTCTCCGTTCGCTGTCTGGTCCCCCACGCCCCGCACTGCCACACACCTCCAGAAATCCAGGCCATTTTCCTGCTCTTCTTTTCTCAAGCCTCTGGTCTACAGATGCTCACTGTGGCCTGTCAGAATATGCCAGACCTACCATGCAGACAGAAGACTTTGCCATCAAGCAGAGCCTGTGGGAGGGACAGCACCCAGGATACGGGCACGAACGCCCCTCTTCGGAATGGGAGCCCCAATGGCCAAAGGCACTCCCTACCCACCAGCTGAGCTGGTTACACAGCGGGACGCTGCACACCCCCACGACTCCGCGGCCTCCCACCCCCCCAGCTCCCGCACCGCCATTTCTCCCGCAGTCGTCTTCCCCACAACCCTCCTGGGGCCCAGACACTATGGAGGGCGGGGCGCGGGCGCCCGGGTAGCCAGGTGGCCTCCCTCCAGACTACTGGATCCCGCTGCCCAGGCCACCCCTCAACCCTCAACAGGCCCGGGTCTCCGCCTGCTCACCGCCAGGGGTCTCTGGGCACTGCGTGCCACACTCGGGAGCCCCCCCGCCCCACCATTCACCTTGGCGCAAGGCTGCGGGGGTTTCCATGCCGTGGGGATGAAGGGATGTGTGGTAGGGGTCTGGGGTCTTGGGTCTGCAGGCCCGAGATCCTTGGTGCGTGACTGCTCCGTCCCCGCGACACACCCCCACTTGCCTGGCCAGGTACAGGGCCCGGTTCGCCGGACTCCCCTCGTCCCCTGTCGGCTCCCGGCTGTGCTCTATCCAGCGCAGCTCCAGGTCTGTCACGCTCCCACTGCTTGGCGCGCGAGCCGAACGGCAAAGTGGCGTCCCGCCCCCACGCCTCTGCACCACAGCGGACAGGGGCTGCGCAGGATGCGGCAGGCACCGCTCGCCTCGAGGGTGTCGGGAAGGGGGCGGAGGGATATGGCGCACTCGGCACGACGCCCCCTCCCAGGCCCACCGTAGTTCCGACCCGGAGTGGGCGGAGCCACAAACACTCCTCTTGGAGGGGAGGGCTGCGCAGGCAGCCTCTGCGGACCCCGCGCACACCAAGGCCGAGACCACCGCCACTTTTGTGTGGCTGCCAGTGTGTGTGGGAGGGGAAGGCTGAGGGCTTAGGGGCTCCGGGGACTTGGAGAGGGGCCAGGCGGGGGAGGAGGTCTGGACTTGGGGAGCTGGAGGGAGCAGCGGATGGATACTGAGCGGCCCCTTGGTGCATCTGCACCCCAGACCGAGGCTGCAGAGCCTGCCCCTCCCTGTACTCCCCCCTGTTCCCCCTGCTCTCCCTCCTTGCCTGACGCCAGTGGAAGGGGTGGGGGGGGGTTGTCAGGACTGCAGCCTGACAGGGGACAGGTGACCTAGCAACAGACAGCCAGGAAGGCTCTTGTTGGCTCTCCCATGTTTTTCTTTCACTGGTTCATGCAACCATGAAGGGGAGGAGGGAACTTCTCCCTCTAGGGGAACTGAAGTGGGGGCTCTCATTACATCCCCCACCTGCTGGCCCTGTTTCAAAAGGATCACCACATACCACACCACACCACCCGGCCTCCTAAAGCAACATGTTTGTGCAAACGATTCTGCCGCACTGAGTTTTGGCGTCCCCATCCCCGCCCAGCTCCATTCTAAGTAGGAACACATTGGGTTTGGTCATTTAGTGTTCTCCCAGCTGCCCAAGACAGGGGCTTTTCCCTTTTCCAGGTCGGTAGGGATTTACAGGGCATGAAAGAGTCCTGCCTCTTGCTGCCCCACAGCCACCTGTTAGACCCCAGTTTGGTTTTCTTGCCAGAGGTTCTCTCTTGCCAGCCATGTCCAAGCTCTCATGTTTGGCAGTGTGCGAATGTGGGAAGGATTCGAACCAGCATGGACCTCAGCCATAGCTACCTGCCTAGGTTCACTGTGACTCTTGGGAAGGACTTTCCAGACATTCTCAACACAGATACTTGGCTGCTTTTGAGTCTTCTTCTTTTACCCCACCCACCTCCTCAGCTTTTGATGCCCTCTTTTCTGTGCTTGCTATGTCTGACAAGCAGTAGTGGCATTAAACACAAGTTGAGGCTATTACTCTTGTCTATCTTAAAACTGGTCTAAGGGGCTGGAGAGAGAGATCGCTCAGTCGTTAAGAGCACTGGTTGTTCTTGCAGAAGACCTGGGTTTGAATCCCAGCACCCACATGGCAGGTAACAACTGTTGGTAACTGCAGTTCCAGGGGATTCGACGCTCTCTTCTGTCCTCTGAGGGTCCTGCATGACATAGATGCACTTAAACACATGCAAGAATAACAGTAATACACAGAAAATAAAAATAAATTTAAAAAAACTCATTTAAGCACTGACGTTGTGTTTTACAGAATAACCCCGCCCATTACCATACCCAGAACATATGAGTATCTATTACTTGGCCAAGGAAAATTGGGGTTGCAGATGGAGTAAGGTTGTTAATTGGCTGAATTTAGCGTAAATTTATGCTGGACTATCCCCTCCAATGTAATTGCAAGGGTACTTTGGTGTGACTGAGGCCTAAGAGTCTGTCTGAGGGAAGCAGCACATGGGGGGAAAAAAGAAACTAAACTATCGTTTGCTTTGAAAATGGATGGAAGCCAGGAGCCCTGGAATGCAGGCTGGAAAATATAAAGATTCTTTCCTAGGAACCTTAGAACGAAAGCAGCTGTCATATCACCTTTGATTTAGTGTTAGTAAGACCTTATTGCATGCAGGGCTGTGAGATAATAAACTTGTTTATTTTAAGCAACTAAGTTTATAGTAATTTCTTATAGAAGCAACAGGAACAGAATCCACACACTATCCTAATGAAGCCCATGCTCACTGACTGTGTTTACTGTGCATCTGTGCCTGGGGAAGTTTGATTTTGTGTCTCATCTTTCACTTGTACTGACACCAATCTCCTATTTCACAAATTTATCTAAAATAACACTGGCATATATTTCACTCTACATTGTGGAGGTGCTAGTTCCTTTTTGTTGCTGTTCTTGCTGTGGTGGTGCTGAGGAGTGAATCCACACTCTTAAGCATGCTAGGAAATGCATGTACCGATGAGCTACAACTTCTATACCATTTAAAAATTTTATTGTGAGATGGGTCTGACTAAGTTTCCCAGGTTGGCCCTGAACTCACTATGCAATTCCAGCTGTCCTCAAACTTGCAATTCTGCCTCAGCTTTTAGAGCAGCTATGATTATAGTTGTAAGCAACCATGCCCAGCAGTGCCAATATCTTTACACCAATGTATTCACTGATAGGAGTGGTTCTACCAATATTTAAAATTTTTATTTGAAATTTTGAAAAATCTGGTAGTTAATTTGCTATGAATTCATTTAGAAAACAAAGTCTTGTAGTGGCTAATAATTATTGAACTGAAAAGGCCTAACTGGAAAGGCCTTACTGAAAATTGAAAGCTTTTTATGTGTTTTAGTAGTTTGCATTGATAAACAGATTAAATATTATCTTTAAATAAAATCAAATAGTGTACTGAAGATGCTGACCTATATCATGACTGCCAGGCCCTGTTTACTTACTCAGAAAATGCATTCCAGTTCAATAGATCCAGTGGCCCTGCTTCTATGCTCCAGTACCTCCTCTAGAAGCTGTGTAACCATCATTTGCTCCTGAAATGCTAACTTCAGCAAAGAGTCACAGGCATTAACCCTGGGATACAGAGACAGCTGTGCTCACTTACTGTGCCCTCCTAACCTTTCTCTTCCTCAGCTCACTCCACCACCCACTTCTGCTCATACACTTGCACTGTAGAATATTCACTGCCTGAATGGCTTGTATCATCACCTCTTGTCTCTGTCATGGAGCTTTTTTTTTTGTCTACATTTAGGTTAGTTTGCCTCTCTGCCGGCCTCCATGTTCCTCAGACAAACCTTCTTTTAGGAAACACTTCTGGATTAGGTTAAGCCAAATCGTGTTTTCATACAATGTACTCCTTCTCTACCTGAATTTCAGGAGTCTTGACTATCACCCAAAGACCTATCTCTTTCTTTTATTTTGCTAGGTGGCCATGAAGTAAGAAATGTTGTTCCGCTATGTGTGTACCATGATATGCTGCCTTGGTCCAGGCCCAAAAGCAATGCAGTCATTTGATCATGAAACTTCCAAAACCTCAAGACAAAAGAAACCTTTACTCTTTATAAGTTGATTATCTGAGATACTTTGTTATGGTATTGAAAAGTTAATGTGCTGTACACAGGAATTAAAATCCCTGCAGTCAGGACCAAGTAAGTAAAGATGGGTCAGTTTAACTAACTGATGAAAGTGGCCTGAAGAACATTTATTTTCAGGGCAGGAAGAGATGCTCTGGGAAAAAACTCAGTGCGTGCAGACTTCTTGAGACAGGGTACATTTACAGAACTGGTGGAGAGGCTGCATCTAAAAATATTTTCATATTATATCAAGAGATATGCTTCAGGCTGGAGAGACAGCTCAGCAAGTAAGAGTGTGTATTGTTCTTGCAGAGGACCAGCACCCATATCCGATGGCTAAGAACTACTTGTAACTCCAGCCAAGGGATCTGGACTCCATGAGAATATACACTCACACGTACAAATAAACACACAATTTGAAATCAAATGAGATTTGCTTCAACAACCAGGTAAAGTGGCACATGCCTGTAACCCTGGCACTCAAGCGGCAAAGGCAAGAGGATCACCACAGCTATGATGTTCCAGGCCGGCCTGGCCTACAAAATGAATGTCAGGCTGGCCAGGGCTACATAGTATGAAACTGTCTCAAAATGGAGGGTGTGGGGCTGCATACCAAGGGAAAATATAGTCAAGCCCAATACCTTAGCCTATGAATAGGCTTTAATTGTGCTATTTCCAAAACAAACCCCCAGGTATACATCTGTCATAATGAAGGTATATTTCTAAGTAATCTCAGAAACAAGTATTTCCAAATAAACTATAGCACTCAACTGTATAATAGACATAAGGACAAAGCGCAACCTAAATAAAGGAAAACACCCTCTTCTCCAACATGGTTTCAAAGTTTTGACTACTACTTACCTCTGACACCATCTAGACTCTGTATAGGGGTGGTGGCTGTGAAACTATGAGGGAACAGATGGAGGGAGGCATTAAGTGCCTAGCAGTAAAGCCTAGAATGGCAGCAGCAGCTAGAAGAATCCGGGCAAAAATCACTGAAATCCAGAGCACGGGAAATATTCCTTGAAAAATTTAGAATTACAGGAACTAAGGAGGGAAACTAGCTAGCTTTGTATGGATAAGGAACTCTAAATTTGCACAGCTAAAGAAAGTAATATAGATTAATGAAATGCTAACTTATTTCTCGAAATAAAAATCATGAGGCCATACTACCTTTTGTTGGTGTTTCTTCTTATCTAACCATTATTTTCTGCTTCTTCATGAGAAAGCCTCCCTATGACCTCCGTTAAGCCAGCAAAAAAGAAAGGGAAACAGAGGTAGTTCTCGTTCTTAAAATCTTTAGTCGGAAAATGCTCACGTCATTCCCAGTTACATTCCACAGACTGGACCCAATATTCCCTGTTCAACTTTCATGCCACATGTACTCTATTACTCTTCTTTTTTTGTTCCTTCCCCTACCTTTCACTATGACCTCTTTTGTTTTTCTCATAGTTCCATTTCTTATTTCTTGACCAACACTCATCCAAAATGTGTATATTTGGGGGGGGGGGGGGGGGGAGAGAGACATTCAATATTTGTCTTGAAAGAATCTAATCCTAAAAGGCAACATGAGGAACAGCAAGGTATCTCAGCAAATAAAGGTGATTGCCTCTGAGGCTGAGTACTTGAGTTAGATACTCAAAACCCACCTGGGGGAAAGAGAGACCTCTTCTGGTAAGTTGTCCTCTAACCTCCATACGTCCACTGTGGCATGAGCAAAGCTAGTCATTTATGGAAGCCCTAAGATACAGATAGTCATAAACAGTACAGAAGCTACAAGCTACTGAAGTAACTGGACAAACACTATCACCAAAAGATGCTGGTTTAAAAGTGGAAGTATTAAAGGAGTTACATTAGGCACCATTCATATCCTTCTGAAATCAAAATGAGGGAAAACCTTATTTATTGCCATTCTGCCAAATACCATGTAACTAAAACAGCACACAAAAGATCATGAAGCCAATGTATGTCTCAGGATTAAAACCTCAGGAACTGAGCTAATCGCTGAAGTAAATTAAAAGTAAGATCAAAATGCTTTAAGATATCCATATTATTTTGGTAGCATCAGAACAGAAATTTCATTATGAATTGGCTTGGGGTATATTCCGTACTGAGAAGTTTACTTAATACTAAGAATCTTCAAACACCCTAGAAAAGCATCATGCTCTGTTATTCTGAGGAAACTGAATAAGCTTGATGATATCTGCACACCTCCCCAATGTTCTAGCTCTACATAGAAACCAATTCAGTAACTGAAGAGGTAATTTAAGCAAAAAGGAGACCAACATAGGGAAACAGAGGCTTTCAGGCCACTGGAAGCTTGCACTTGTGAACTTGGGGCAATGGTGGCTTTGAGCACAAGACACATGCCACCTCAATCAGACAAGGGCCCAGAGTGGAGCTAGGGAAATGGGCAGTGGGCCGGCCTTAGCCTATGAACTGTTGGAGACTGACTACTAATGGGAAAGGGAGACTAGATCTTACTTAGGATCTCTAGATAGGCTGACTAGACTCCAGTGGATAAGCTAGCACCGAGGGACATCTGCGTACAAATGCTTGACAGGACAGGACTTGACTTGTATGGCAGAATGCCTGAGGTTCGGTGGCAGGGGAGGATGTGTGGGGCATGGATGAGGGAGAGGGTCTAAATGTGATTAAGAACTGCCCAGTAATATTTTTTAAAAGGGAGACCAAAAGCAGATCTGTAGCAACATAATACTAGACAGATAATGATAGACTGTATACTGTGCATGCTTACCAGAATATTTCACCCAGGAAAGTCAATGAGCAGGGATACTTAGATTACTTGCAAATAAACACTGCCATAAAAATAATAATGTGCAACTGCAAGGACTGTAATAAGAGCTAAGAACTTAGAGAATGATGTCACTATCTGGTCAAATATACAGGAGAAGGAACTCCCAAGTTTAGAACAGAGCAAGAGCCATGACGGCTCCTCTTCCATGGCTCTGTGACAGCTGAATTCCTTTGTTCTAGTTCTCACTTTCCCACAGTCCAGGTGTTGGAAGGTTCTTTTCAACAGATTCTTCAAAGACACACTGAATACAGTCAAATGTTTCTGCACTATGAATAACATGGAATGCTTTTGTACAAATTTCAAGCCTTCATTTCTATCACCTTCACACTTCTCATCAATTTTATTTCCATGTTTTACTAGCATGTTTATTATGCCATTTCCTAGACAGTATGTTTCCAATTCATTTAACCAACTGTCACTCCCTGTGACATCATAAACTAATATTATATCTTGTGCATTGTTTCTTTTTTTTAAAATCTTTTTGAGACAGGGTAGCCCCAGCTGGCATAAAACTCGCTTTGTAAACCAGGCTGGCCTTGAACTCAGAGATCTGCCTGTCTCTGCCTCCCAAGGACTGGGATTAATTCCATCCACTGAAATCGTTTCAATATTGTTTTTGCAAATTCTGTATCAAAAGTATCATTTGTGAATCTCAAGAACAGGCTGGACTTGTCCACCTCACTGTTGCCAATGAGAATCTTCAGAGTAGTCAGCAAGTCTTCATCCATCCCGCGCTTGCTCTGCTCCAACCCCAGCCAGCCTCCCCTATGAGTGTTCAGCCCTTCACATGGGCCAATGCTTTTTCTTTTCATTGAAATTGGTTTAGAACCATCTGCCTACTTTTCTCAATTTTTAAAATTTGTATGTAATTCAATTAAAATGGGAAGAATGAAAAGAGATTATCATTCATTATGAATTCAGTTTATTCTAGTTTCACATTGGATGCAAATGTTTGGATTTAGTTTTCATTTTCTTTTCTGTTTTGCCTCTTTAAAAAACAAAACAAAAAAGCATTTCCATATGTAACTGAGGCTGGTCTCAAACTTATGGTCCTCAGTCTCTGGAGTGGTGGGACTATAGTGTATACCAACACACCTGGCTTCTTTGTTTCTTTCATTGAAAAGAGTCTAATATATTTATCATTATTTAATGGTTTATTGTGAAGCATGCATACATTTTACAATGAATATATTAACCATTGTAAAATATTTGACTTTTTCTGATTAGAACTGTCTTATAATTCATTTTTTTGGCATTTTTCAAGGATGTGATATATTCTTACTAGCTGTAGCTGCTATGTACTGTTTGACACTATTCCTGGGGGAGCCAGTGAACAAACATCTACTCACCTCACATAGGGAATCGATGACAAACCAAAGTAAGACCACCACCAAAATCCAATTCAGTGAACTGCACCTCACATAGGGAATCGATGACAAACCAAAGTAAGACTACCACCAAAATCCAATTCAGTGAACTGAGTTTTATTGGGATTACTTACAATAATGTGTGACGAGTTACTATACAGGAGCAGAAATGATTCAAGGACAGCCATTCCAGAAAAGCCCAGGCCATCATGGGTGATAGCTCATGAAAGTATTAAACTTGGAGCTCACTGTACAGTCACAGACTGCTCAACAGGTTGGAGAGTGTATTTTCCAGGTAGCTCAGTTGATCTGAGCCTCCTGAGCAGCTTGGCTAGGCTCTCCTCCTTCGGGGCAGCTTGTCTTTCTGCTTCTTCCTGCAACTTGCTGATCGTCCAGGCAGTTCAGGTGGTCTGAGAGTGTCTCTCAGCAGTCCTCACTGGTATACATGCTTGAAGACAGAAGGTCCTAGTGACTGTGGTGAGTTTGGGGGACTTCTGGAAACTATTCAGTTGTTTACTTCCTGAGCTTCAAGAGTTTCCCTGCAGGATGGAATGTTTCACCTCTCTTTAGAAAATCCTGTTGTTTTACCTCCTTATTTATTTATTTATTTATTTATTTATTTATTTATTTATTTATTTATTTTTGGTCTTTTTGAGACAGGGTCTCTCTGTAGCCCCAGCTGTCCTGGAACTATGTAGACCAGGCTGGCCTTGAACTCACAGAGATCCACCTGCCTCTGCCTCCTGAGTGCTGGGATTAAAGTCATGTGCCACCACGCCCGGCTTACCTCCCTTTTAAAAATATTTCTGTTGAGCTTTGTACATTTCATAGGACAGTTCTTAATCAATTTTAGACCCCTCTCCCATTCATGCCTCCTTGTTAACATCCCACATCTTAGAAAGCTTCCCTCCAAGATGGAAGGTTTCATCTCTCCTTAGAAATTCTTATTGTTTCCCCTCCCTTTTAATGTGCCGTGTCTTGTGAAGTTTCCCAGAAGAATGGAATGTTTAATCTCTTCTTAGAACATCTTGTGTCTTAAGGAGTTTCCCTCAAAGATGGGATGCTTCATCTCCCCCTAGAACATCTTGTGTCTTTCCCAGCTTTTAACTTGGAGGAAATTGCTACACAACACTATAAGGATCAATTGATACCTTGAACTTATTTTTCCTATCTGAAATTTTATAATCTTTGAGCAACCACTTGTAACTGTAATTCTATGCCCTACTTCTGTGAATTCAACCTCGCCACAAGTTCGATTGTACAGTATTTGTCTTCCTCTGCCTATTCATTTCCTCCAGCTTCATCCATGTTGTCTCAAAAGGCATGATTCTTTTCTTATAAAAAGGTGAATAACATGTTCTCTTTCCATTCATCATAAGATAGAGACTAGGGTTGTTTCCATTTCTTGGCCATTGTAAATAGTGCTGAAATAAACATAAGGTATTTCTTCAGTATACTGGCTTCATTTCCTTTGGATATATGTTTACATTTGAGGTTGTTGGATCATATTCTACTTTTTGAAGGAATCTCCATGGTTGTACTAATTTACATTGTCACTGAAATTATATTAGGGAGATCCCTTTTCTTCATTTATTCACCAACCCTTATCTTTCATCTTTGTGTGTGTATGTGTGTGTGTGTGTGTGTGTGTGTGTGCGTGTGTGTGTGTGTGTATGCATGCACACACATGGCATGGCATGCATGTGGTGGTCACGGGACAACCTTAGAAGTCAGTCCTTACCTTCCACCATATTGGAGACAGGGTCTCTTGTTTCACTGCTGCATACACCAGGCTAGCTCACAGTTTCAAGGGATTCTCCTGTCTCTGGCTCCAATCTTGCTGTAGGAGCACTGAGATTGTAATCTCAGGCACACACTACCATGTCTGTTTACAGGATCTTGGGGGATTTGAACATGAGTTCTCATGCTTCCATGGCAAGTGCATTAACTACTGAGCCATCTCCCCAGCCCCTCATCTTTTTAATAATGACCATTCCAACAGGAGGGAAAGAGAGATCAATAAGGATAGTTCAGGGGATTCTTATAGTATTGAAGAAACTTGAGAAGGAAAAAGTACTTAGAGGAACAAAAATAAGAATTAGATGGACTTTTGTTCAGAAAATACAATAAAAAGAATATAGTAAAATATTTTAAATATTAAAAGAAAGAATACATGAATTTTAACCTGAATCCTGTAATCAGCTAAATGATACTTCTCAAGTGATGTGAAACAAAGACTTTGTTCAGAAAAACAGAGATTGTGAGAATTTGTTGCCTGTAAGCCTATCTTGCAAAAACGTGTTAAACCAAGCTCTTCAGAATAAAGGAAAATGGCAGGGTCGTAAATGCAGTTCTACATGAGAAGATGAAAGATTGTTAAAGAAAAGATCAATTATATTTTAAAGTAGTTTGCTTTCCTTATAATTAATTTATCTACGATATAAATTTGTTGAAAATAACAACAGAAACCATCTATTCCATAATTATAGCTTATGAATTTTTGAAATGAATAACAACAATATTATAATGAATGGGAAGGAGAAATTGAGAATACTTTGTCATAAGGCATGTGACCCAATCACGAGACAGTACAGTGTCACTTGGAACTGGATATAGTATACTTGGTAACAAGCATGACAGACCCTAGAATAAGCATCAAAAAAAAGCAATGAAAAGCAAGAAAAAGTAATATGCTAAAAGAGCAAGTGGAATACTTTTGTAAATGATCACTTAAAACAAAATAAGACAGAAAAGACAACAAAACATGAAACTAAGAACACTGAAAAATCCATAATATACTTACAAATGGGGACGGTACTAAGTCATGTCTCAATACCCATTTAAAGATTTATTTTTAAAATTTAATTATGTGTGTTTATGTGTGTCTTGTTGGATAAGCTTGTCCTCTGAGTCCCAGCAATAGATAGATGCCTTTTTCTCTAGCTTCTCCCCTGCTTACTTCAAATTAATTGGACCCTAAGACTCTCCATAGGAGGGGAGGGGCAGAGGGAGAAGGAGAAGTCACTTCTCCCACCCAATCAATCAGTTTTTACTGCATGAGGGGGAGGGACAAAGGATAGGGACAGGGGAAGCCAGGGAGAAGGAAGGCACTTCCCCATCTTGGACCAGTGGTAGCAGGTCTGGAAGAAAGCCCAAGGGTGTCCATATCTTGTAAGTACCCCCTCACAGGCATCATACGCTCTGTTACTAAGCCCAATAAATACTTTTCTTCCCTAAACTGTAGTTTGGAGGAATATTGTGTTGGTCTGTCTGTCGTAAGGACAGTGGGAGGAGTGGGCCACACAGGGAGCATGGAAGCCGAGAGTGTAAGCCTCCCAGCAGTAAATTTAACTTACAATTTAACTTACACTTGTGTCTATGTGTACTTGAGTACAAGTGCCCTTGAAGGCCAGAAGAGGTCTTCAGATCCCTTGGAGCCATAGTTACAGGTGGTTGCAAGCCATCTAACCTGGGTGCTAGGAACCGAATTCAGGTCCTGTGTAGGAGTTATACCTGCTAACCACTGACCCATCTCTCCAGTCCCCAATACTCATTATTTTTTTTAACTACTTAATTAAAAAGTTAATGTGTATGAATGTTTTGCCTGATTGTATGTAAGTATATCCCATGGGTGCAATGCCCACAAGTGTGTGTCAGATCCCTTGGAACTAGAGTTACAGATGGTTGTTAGCTCCATGTAGGTTCTGGGAACCAAACCCACATCCTCTGCAAGAGAAGCCAGTGCTCTTAACAACTGAGCCATCTCTCTAGCCACCCCCCCACCCCGTGCTCATTTTAAATATGAATTCTCTGAATACGCTAATTAAAAGGCAGACACATTTAGGGTGCATGAAAACAAATGAAGATCAAACTACGTTGGAAACAATATCTACTTTAGAGGGTGCAGAGATGGCTTAGCAGCTAAGAGCACTTGCTCCATAATCAAGAGGACACAATTTGTATCCCAGCATCCATGTAACAAGCCAGATGTCCTCACAAATGCATATAATCCTAGGTCTGACATGGGCAGAGGCAGGAGGCTCACTGGAACTTGCTGGCTTACAGCCTCACTGAAAAAACGTGATCCCCAAAGTACAGGGCTAAGAACCTGCTTCACAGTATTAGGGGAGAATGATAAAGGAGTACATTCAATGCTCTTTTCTGACCACTGCATTCATGCACATACTCACATGCACATATACTCACATGGACACATACGCACAAATGCATAAATAAAAAATATATAAACAAATCTTTAGAAATTTACTTCATATGAAAAAACATTAAAAACAAAAGTGATTACCCCATTACTCTGCATGCTAGCTTAAACAACTAATGAAAAAATGATGAAAACTTAAAAAAGTAAGAGATCAAAGTATACAGTATATTAACTAATAAAATGAAATATGAAGTGGTTGTACTAATCTCTGGAAAAGCAGGCTTTGGAACAAATAATATATTAGGGATAAAGAAAGCTATGACATAGTGGGTCAAATCTCATAGAAGACCTGACAACTTTTAGTGTATATGACCTAAAACTGTTTCAGTATATTCGCATGTTGAACACTATGTTAATCACTGACAGATTTAGTGGGTCAAAATCAGTAAGAATATAGTTGTGCTAGGCATAGTGGCACCATGCCTTTAATCCCAGCACTTGGGAGCCGGAGGCAGGTGGATCTCTGGAAGTTGGAGACCACCCTGGTCTACATAGTGAGTTCCAGGCCAGCTACGGCTACATAGCAAGACTGTCTGAAACAACATCAAAAACAACTAAAAGAATATAGTTGTACTGAACAGCACCTATAGTCAATTTGATCTAACTGATATATAGAGACTGCTCCATTTAAAGCAGCAAAATCATTTGATTTTCTTCTGAGAACATTTTCTCAGAACATAATGCACTTAAGAAATCAATAAAAGGAATATAGCTTCTCAATAACAAATTGATCAAAGGCCTGGAGATGGCTCAGTAGTTAAGAATACTGGACGCTCTTACAGAGGACTGGGGATCAGTTCACAACACCCACATGACAGCTAAAAACTAATCCTAACTCTAGTTCCATGAAATCTGATACCCTCTTCTGGCCTTTGCTGGTACTGCATGCATGTGGCACATTTGCATGCAGGCAAAAACACATACACATAAAATGAAAATAAATAAAATCTTGCTTAAAAAGTCAAAGGAAAATTTTAAGTTATTGAAAAGAACAGAAAAATCTTATGTGTGAAGAAATGACTCAGTTGTTACGATCTTGTACTGCTCTTTCAGAGGACTTGCATTCGGTTCCCAGTATCTACATCGACCTGTAACTCCAGCTCGAGGTTCCAACTCTCTTCTCCATGAGCACAGCATTCATGTGCACATACCCACCCACATACATACATATAAACACATCAGTCATAAATCAAATTAGTAATGATACCACTTTCGTAGAAATAAAAGTTGACTACTATGTGCAATTGCATGCTGATAAATTAGACAATGTAGATGAAATACACATTTCTAGAAACACATAAGCCACGAAGGCTGAATAATGAAGCAATAGAAAATCTGCGCAGACCTATACCTAGTAAGGACATCAAACAAGTAACCACAAATCTCTCAAAAAAGAAAAATAATGGACTAGATGGCCTTATTGGTGAGCTATACTAAATATTTAAAGGACAACTGCTAATATTTACATTAAATATTAACAACAGTCCTTCTGAAACTCAAAAAGCAAAGGGGGAGAACACTGTCAAACTAATTTCATAAAGCCACTCTTAGCATGGTAAAAATTCAGACAAAGATACCACAAGAAAACTAGCTCTTATGAATACTAATGCGGCTGGGTGTGGTGGCACATGGCATTTTTCCCAGCACTGCGGAGGCAGAGGTAGGTAGGTAGGGGGATCTCCGTGAGACTGATGATAGCCTGGTCTACATAGAGCATGTAAGGCCAGCTGGGCCTACAGGAGGCCCTGTCTCAAAAAGAACACACACACACACAAAAAAAAAAAAACACACAGGAAGCAGAATGAATACTAATCCAAAACTCTTCAAACACTAGCAGATAAAATTCAGCAGCATATTTAAAGAAACAAACATACTCTACGGCCAAGCAAATTTCAATCCCTCAAGTATAAATGTGATTAGAAACAGGAAAAAAATTAAACTTTTGTTAATATCCCATTAACAAAATGAAGGAACAAAAACACTTATCAGTTCATGTAGAAATAAAATTCAACACTCTTTTGGAAAAATAAGGTAAGGGATAAAAGGAAGCAAGCCTCTTCAACAACACAAAGGCTATATGTGAAAAGCCTGTAGTAAACTCATACACAATGATCAGAGACTAGAAGCTTTTCCCTGCAGTTTAAGAATACGACCAGGAGGGGGGCTAGAGAGATGGCTAAGTGCTTAAGAGCACTGGCTGCTCTTCCAGACGACCTGGGTTCAATTCCCAGCAGCCACATTGTGGCTAACAACTGTCCTAACTCCAGTTCCAGGGGATCCAATTCCTTCTTCTGGCCTTCTCGGGCTTTGAACTACATGAGTGCACTTACATACATGCAGGCAATACACTGGTATGTATAGAAAAATATTGATAAAAAATTTAAAAGAATAAGACAAGGATGCT